>NW_017732692.1:69916-140099 GCF_001890085.2 Hipposideros armiger | reverse complement strand
CGCCGTCACCGGCGACTCACGGCAGCCCAGCTCCAGGTTGAGCTGTTGTTCAGCATCTTAGCTGTGGAGGGCAGTGTCACTGGCCCCCATATGTGGGAGCTGAACCGGGGCCCTCTGGCGTCCCAAGCCAGTTCTTAACCATCGCGCCACTCGGCCGGCCCGGGTCAACCTTTAATAGCTGCTCTGGGGCATTAGTTGGGTCACCCGTAAACATGACGTTCACAATGCAGTGATAGGAAGGATATCAGTGTTTTAAAGGGGGAAGCAAGTGGTCCCCCTGCCACATCAGAAAGCCACAACAGTAAACCAGGCAGAAGCTCTTCCCTGCACATGGCCCGCCGAGCTCACACGGGCTCCCTGAGGCAGGGCTGCCCAGGCTACATGGAGCCGATACTGTGGAGCTGTGGCACCTGCCATGACAAGGTGCCAGGGCTCCCATGCCCCAAGCAGAGTGCACTTGGGAGAACCTTTTGTGGGGCTTGTGGGCAGTGCACACACCTCCACCCACGGACGCCAGAACTGCACGATTCCCACCCTAAGACATGCCTCAAGCCCACACAGAAGCCAATTCCCAGAGCCACCCGCCTGTTGCCATCCACAGAGCCTACACTGCCTTCCTCCCAGGCCCGCCCCAGAGCAGGCTGAGTGGTGTAGGCAGCGGGAAAGGCCCAGGAGTGTGGCTCCTCACTCTGTCCTTGGCTGATAAACAAACGGCCTCCAGGCCAACATGGTTTGGAACCTCATCCCGGGTTAGCTGGAAGCTAGGGCTCCACGCAGCAGGGTCAGGCGCAGGGCTTGCTCTTGTTACGCCCAACACAGATGCCGGTGTCTGCAGGAAGCATGGTGGCCTGCCTGCAGTCCCAGGAGTCCAAATACACTCAGGAACCTTCCAACGGTACATGTTCCCCGGGGCCACTCTGGGAAGTTCGAGCCAGCCTACAGGTGTGGCAGTACAAGTACATAGGGGCTACTTGATGGTTGTGGGCCACCAGTCTGGCACAGACGCAGTCAGGGTCACCCGGCCACTCCCAGCGGTTCTGATATGTAGAGGACTCTTAATTTTCTCCGAATGCAGCAGGGCCAGCCCCACGTCCCCCTGGCCGGCCCTGTACTTGCCGGCGGCCTGTCCAGACTCTGTGAACACCGTGGTGCTGGGGGCAATGCCGCCCACAGGGAGGGGGCCCAAGAGCTGCACGGGAAAGAGGCGTTTGCGGATGACGCCCATGTGATGGGTTCGGGCTGTCAGCTCCTGGCCAATGTAGCAGCCCTTTGTGAAGCTGACTCCATTCATGAAAGCCAGGTTGGACTCCAGGGGCAGGGCCACTCCTGGGGGCAGGTCATGGACCCCCTCGGGAACGCCTGTCGGGTGGGAAGGGAGAAGCTTGCTGAGGGCTGAGGTGTCCTCCAGAGCGAGGGCTCAGCCAAGGAGGACAGGTTGTACCCCCTCCTCTGCCCCCCTCCTCTGGTCCCTTGGTGAGCAACTATCTGGCCCTCAACCCCACCAGCTAGAGGAGATGACCCCTTGCCTGACCTGGAGCCCTGCTCTCTCCACTGGTTCCTCCAAGTGCCTCCCCAGGGTCTGGCCCTGCATTGCTGCCCCTTCTACCCCATTTCTGCCCTCCCTGGCTGGTCCCACCTCGCACCCATACCTTGCAAGTACCGATGTCGGTGATAATCCTGGAGGTCCCCAAGCCTGCCCCCAGATACCAGAGCAGGGCCCTCATCCTGAGCGAGGAGCCGCCAGCCCATGCGGGCAGTGCGGGGGTCACGGGTGAGGATGGTGGCGCCCTCCTGCTCCTGCAACAGTACAGCTCTACCAGCCTCCTCCGGGGAGCCTGGGGAGTGGGGCAGCAGGGCCCAAACACACAGCTCAGGGCACAGCTCCACCGTGACCTTCCGCCGGATCTTGTGCAGTGCCAGGTGCTTCTGCAGCGCGCCCAGCACCGAGCTGTCACACTCCAGGAGAAAGGCAGGTGCCTGGTCAGGGTGCTCAGGAACCCTGCAGGGAGAGGCAGTGAGTGTGTGTGTGTGTGTGTGGGGGACACATTGCAGAACCAGCGTGTGTAGCCGTGCCACACACCCCCACGCCCCCCCCACACCCCATCTTCCACTACCCCTGTGCAGCGCAGGGCACACAGCAGACTCCACAGCCCTCGCAAGACCCCGCCCTGCCTGGGCTGCAGGCACACACACATGCCAGGGGCCAGCAGGTGGGGAGTGGGCCCAGGGACCACGGTGGTGTCTGACGTTCAAGGTGAGGTGGAAAGGCGCTGATGCCCACCCTGCCTCCTCCAGCCACTGAGCAGCCAGGGTCCTAAGGTGGGACGCATGTGGATTTCAGAAGGGGCACTCCTAGAGCTGAGAGGACTGCAGCAGGGGCCAGAGGGAGAGGTGCTGAGGCCACACCTACCATGCCCACCTCCCACTTCCCCAAGGCGAGCAGGAGAACCATCCTAAGACACAGCCCTGGCCAGCAGACCACATCACTTAAATGATCCCAGGATTCTCATGTGCTACCCAGGTGGAGCAGGGCTCCTTCAGACAGGCAAGCACAGAGAGCCTAGAGCAGCATTAGACATGGGGTGGGGAGACTAGGTAGAGACATACAAGACCCAGATGAGGACACCCAACAAGAAAACAACCAACCTTATAAAAAACTGGGCCAAAGACCTTCATGGGCACCTCCCCAAAGATGTACACAGATGGCAGATGAGCACATGAAAAGATGCTCCACATCATGTGTCCTCAGGGAAATGCAAAGTAAAATAATGAACTACCACTACACATCTACTAGAATGGCTAACAGGCGGAACACTGACAACACCAAACATGGGTGAGGACGTGGGGCAGCAGGAGATTTCATCCATTGCTGGTGGAAATGCAAAATGGTGCAGCCACTTTGGAAGTCAGTTTGGCGGTTTCTTATAAAACTAAACATACTCTCACCTTACAATCCAGCAATTGTGCTCCTTGGTATGTACCCGAAGGAACTGAAAAACTTATGTCCACACAAAAACCTGTACACGGGTATTTACAGCAGCTTTATTCCTAACTGCCAAAACTTGGGGGCTCCCAAGATGTTCTTCAGTAGGTGGGTGGATAAATAAACTGTGCTACATCCATTCAGTGGAGTATTACTCAGCACTACAAAGAAATCAGCTCTCAAACCATGAAAAGACATGGAGGAACCTTAAATGTGTACTACTGAGTGAAAGGTGCCAATTGGAGGAGGCCACGTACTGTATGAGGTGTCATCAAACAATAGTGATTGTTTCAATAAAAAAAACTTTAGGGCTGGCCAAGTGGATCAGTTGGTTAAGAGTGTGAGCTCTGAGTAACAGTGTCACCACTTTGATTCCCACATGGGCTAGTGAACTGCACCCAAGCTGAGCTGCCAATAGGTGACAGGATGGCTCAACTGGTGAGAGCATGTGCTCCTAACATATGAGAGCATGTTGGGACTCCCGCATGGGATGGTAGGCTATGCCCACCTGCAACTAAGATTGAACAAGGCACCTTGAGCTGACTGGCCCCAAGTTGCCCATGGGCGGCCAGATGGCTCAGTATTTAGAGCGTGTGCTCTTAGCAACAAGGTTTTCAGTTCGACTCCCACATGGGATGGTGGACTAGCCCACCTGCAACTAAGATTGAACACGGTACCTTGAGCTGAGCACCCACGAGCTGCCAACAGGTGGCCAGATGATGACTGGACTTGGAGCTGAGCTAGCTGTGCCCTCCACAACTAAGATTGAAGGACAACAACTTGGCTGTTCCCCTTCCCTAATTCCCCAATAAAATCTTAAATAAACAAACAAAAAAGCCTTTATTACAGTAAAAGACACAGTGCCATTAATCCCCCTCAAACTACTCCCCCTTGCTTCGAACATACTTATCACATCGTTCTTGCCACTCTCTGAAGTTCTGGAAGTCCTCTTTCATGAGTGTCTTTAGTGCGCTGTCATGGCTGCCTCAACGTCCTGAATCATTTTGACTTTGGAGAAGAGCCAGAAGTCGCACAGTGGCAGGTCCAGTGAATAAGCTAGATGAGGACACACTGTGATGTTTTTATTTGACAAAAACTGCTGTATACCAGAAGCGATGTGTGACATGGAGCACTGACATGATGGAGGGTGATTTACAGCACACTTTAACACACACCTTCTCTCTACTGTAGCTCACACCCGACTGAGTGCACCAAACATGATGAAACTTGTCACACACTATTACTAAGATTTGACACACCGCTTCCCATATTGAAGATCCCTGCCTTTCTGTTGGATGGCACTCGGCAGCAGCATTCACCATAGTTTTTGATGACAATGGAAAAACTCCATGTCACATATCGCTTCTGGTACAGCAATTTCTATCAATAAAAACACTTGGTGTCCTCATAAGGTGTCCTCATCCACCTTATTCACCGGATACTCACAAAAGAGGACTTCCAGAACTGCTTCAGAAAGTGGCAAGAATAATGGGATAAGTGTGTTCGAAGCGAGGGCAAGTACTTTGAGGAGGATTAATAGCAATGTGTCTTTTACTGTAACAATTATTTATTTATTTATTTAAACATTCACCATATTGTCTGACCACACCTCATATGATTCCAACTATCTTTTTAGAGAGACAGTAAAAAGATCAGGATTTCCAGGAGTTGGAGGATGGGGAGGGATGAACAGACGGAGCACAGACGATTTGGGGGGCCATGAAACTACTCTGCATGAGACTGCAATGGAGGATCCATGTCATTGTCCACTTGTTCAAACCCACAACTCCAAGAGTAAGCCTAATGTAAACTATGGGCTCTGGGTGATGATGTGTCCATGTAGGTTCAACGTTTTAACAAATACCCAACCTGGTGGGGAAAGTTGATGGTGGGAGAGGCCACGTGTGTACGGGAAAGCTGTGCACCTTCTGCTCAATTTTGCTGCAAACTTAAAACTGCTCTAATAAGTGTGAAAATGAATAAAGAAAAACCTCATTAAAATCAGTATCAGGAAGCCCTGAAGGGGGAGCTCTCACATACTAACACCCACTGTCCTCTGCAGACTCCAGCAGCAGGCAACTTACTTTACATGCCCCAGTAAGAGGAACATTTTCTCTTTGCCCAGCAACAGCCCAACCAATAAGAAACCACCACACTCAGCCAATGAGAAGCTATCACCATCCTGAACTCTCGCTCTCTTCCAATGAACCTCTGTTAAAAACAGCCCCTCCCACCTCCCTTCTTTCCTCAATAAAAGTAATTCCTCTCCTCTGTTCTCCCAACTTGCCTGTTTCACCATGGTTTGCATGTCCCCACAATTCCCCTGCTATTCCTAAATAAACTCATTTTGATGGAAAAATAACCAGCTGTTTTATTTTTAAGGTTGACATAAATAAAATCTAATTCACAAACAAAAAACTACACCTGAGAGAAGATGCTGCATCCAGGACACAGGAACAGGGTGCTCTGAAGAAGAAAGGATGGGAAATTAAAGTGTGAGAATTAAAATGAAAAATTCAAGAGAGTAGATGTAGAGAAAAAAAAAAATCCAGGTCAGGAGGTAAGACCGAGAAAGCAGAAAGGCATGCAGGCCTTCAGGGAGGCAGCCATACCCAGCGCTGCCCTCTTCCCAGAGAGCAGACTCCAGAGAGACTAGACATACGTAAATGGCCATCAGCAATAAGGCAGGGAACAAACATATGAACTAACCCCATGAGGGGTCAGAACAGAAAAGAGGTGTCAAGCAGGGTAGAAGGAGAGCAGGCTCAGCTCCCAATGCCCACACCACAGAACAGAACTGGGATATAAATCCACTGCCTACCAGCACCCCAGGTGCAGCAGCAGTCATCTAAGGGGGATATCCATACCCCTTCTGTCTCCTGATTGCTGAGGAGAAGCAAGGCCACTACCTCTGTGGTGTCTCTGACAGAACGAAGACCCATCCCACCCCGCCTGCGCAGGACTTCATGTTGGAATCTCAGAAGGCAGACAAGGATCAGGGGCCGTCATCACAGTGGCCCCCAATTCCCTCAGCACACTGAACAGCGAGTGGCGCTGTGATACCCCATTCTCAGGAATTAGCCAGCAGAGAAAAAAAACGACTTATCTCCAGGACATATCAGGGCCAGGTAACGTCTGGACAGAGTTGCCAAGTGCGTGCAATGATGTTCCAAAACAGAGGGAAGGTATAAAGAGGAAAAAAAAAACTGCTTTCCACTGTAGAGTGACTTATGAAAATATAAGTAACAACACAAAGACAAAAAGATGTGAAGGCTGACTGCTGACATAGCAAGGAAATTCAGGGATCAAAACATCATTACAATGCTCATAAATTAAAAACAGTAATGACCAGAATAGATGCTACTGAAAATTACTGACAGAGGGGCTCAAGATAAGAATGCAGATTCTAAGATAAAGAAATTAAAGCAACTAGAGAAAGGTAATAGATATATGAGACAAATGATGATGGCATCTCTGAAACAGGACACAGCAGGGGTCACAAATGTTTTCTGTAGAGGGCCAGATAACAGACAATTTGGGCTTTGGTCACACGGTGTCTATCACAAACCTGGTGCTGGACAGACTGCCAAGTAGCCCCAGACGGCATGCAAACAAGTGGGCATTGCAGCATTCCAATAAAATACTTACCAAAACAGGTGGTGACTGCCTGAGGGCCATACCTTACTGACTCACTGTTCCACAGTCACAGTGCCCACCCAGCACCAGGCAACACGACAGGAAAGAAAACCCAAAATAATTGTCGAATAAAGAGCCCCTACAAACTTTCAGGACCCCAAAACAAGAAGGCATGAATGAGGCTTCTCAACAGAAATACTGGTGAAGGAGGACAGGCCACAATTCTCAGTGACAATTTTCCACCTGTAGTTTTTATCCCAGCCAAGCTATCAGGTAAGACCATTTGCAGGGCCATAAGGAGTCCAAGGCCACCTGAAGTATCCCACCTCTCAACAAGTCACTAAAGAACGTGCTCCTCCAGACGCAGGAGTCAACTGAGAAAGATGCAGATACATCCAAAACAGGAGGGGCAAAGGGCAGTTCCCAGGGCTATGTGGCCTAGAGGAATGGTCAGAGAGGAGAGGCCCAGTGTGCCTCCGGACACACAGCCTGGAACTGCATGAGAGGGCGTAGCCCCATGACCATCACATAGGCCACGATAATGTCAACACAGACTGATTAAAACACCAAACACGGATAACACTGGATATGGTGACGCAAATGCGGAAATACTGCAGAATTCGGAAAGCCATGGCACAAGCCGGTCACGCACAGTCCACTCTCTGCAGTCACTGGCTTCAGGGGCTACTACTGACCCCTTCTTCGCAGTGGAGACAGTGCAAAGCTGAACAGGGGCAGAGGCCAGGGGCAGAGGACCCCAGGCCTACCCCCATGGAGCAATTCGGGGGTCTGTCCCTGGGTACCACTCCGCCCTCTACGGGAGCCCTACCCGAATGCCCTCCTCCAGGGTGCCCTTCCCATCTCAGCTGCCCTCCCCCGGAAGGCCCTCCCCGTGGGTGGCCCCACCTCCTAGCTCCCTGACCTTCCCTTGGGAGACCTGCCCCTCCCCCTGACTCCCTACCCTCCTCCTAGATCTTCCCTCCCTTTATCCACTTCCCTCCACCTCAACGCCATCAGCTCTCACCTGTAAAGAATGACGTCATAGAGCGTACGTCCCTGAACGTTGAGGAAGTGGGCGTAGCCCGCGCTCGCCGGGGGCGGGGCGGCACCGTCGGCAGGACCCGGAAACGGCAGCTCATTGGTCAGCAGCCCCAGGAGGAAGGGCGCCGACTCCGGCCCGCGCACGCGCACCAGGGCGCGTTCGCCCAGGGGGAAACAGGCCCAGGCTGTGTCGCCCGCAGGTTTGTCGCCTTGACGGCTCAAGCCGTGAGCTAGGCGGTGCTTCAGGACCGCGCGTAGCCGCCAACGCCAAGCAAGTCCGCCACGCCCCGGAGCTGCGCCCCGGAGAAACGCCGCGGCAGCCATCTTGGGCACGAGTGAGGCCGCTGGAAGGAACGGCCCGGGAGGCGGGCGGGCGGGCGGAGCGAGGGTGGGACGTGCGCGCAGGGCGTTGGTGGGGCGGGACCTCGGGCTGTCCGTCATCCCCCGTCCAGCTCCGCCCCTCCCGACCGGTCCCCTGCACTGGATCCTCCTTATCCAGGCTCTGAGTGCAACTACCTTAGCCTGCCCCTGGGTTTTCAGAGCGAGTTTCTGCTTGTTTATGGCAGTGTCAGCGCTTTTCAGGTGCTCAGTTCAGGGTCGTTAAGCGCATTCCCACTGTGGTGTATACATCCCTACCATCCAGCGCTTTCTCATCTTCCAAAATAGAAATGCCCTACCCATCAAACTGGAGTCCCTGTTGTTGACTGGCGAAAATAATTCTCCAAATGAGGCACAGAAAAAAAAGGTTTATTCGGAGGAAAGGGGGAAAAAAAAGCTACCACCGCAGTGCAGAAAACGCACTGCTCCAACACAAGACTCCAACCGGCCGCCCACGCACACCTCCCACACCGGGCTCCAAGTGGCCGCCCACGTGGAGGAAAAAGGGAGAGCTCTTTTAAGATGGCTCTATTTATATCCCTCCCCCAGAAGCTATCACAAAGTTAAACCTGGAGTCAGGATTACAGAGTTAACAAGGGGCCCAGGAGCACCCACAGTCCTCCCAGCTCTATGGTCACGTATCACAAAATGCCAGTTCACTTTTTATCACCATCCACCTCTCAGCCCCTGGTACACCCCCACTCCAATTTATCTAGGTGAATGTGACTCCTCTTAGGGACTTAGAGGAATTATGCAGTATTGTCCTTTTGTGACTGCTAATGCTGCTATGCCCGAAGTCCTCCAGGGTCATCTACAGTGTGTCAGGATTTCCTTCCTTTTCAAAGCTGAATAACATCCGCTTACATTTTATCCGTTCACCAGTTGATGGACATAGGAGTTGCTTCCAACCCTTGGCTATCGTGAATGTGCTGCCATGGACACGGGTGCGCAGATATCTCTTTGTGACCCTGCTTTCAGTTCCTTTTGGCATTGCACAAGGAAACCCACTTCTGTGTGTCTCACTCTCACACTCCCTTTACTTCTGACACTTCTGATCACCAAATGTGTGTATGGGAGTGGGTGCACGGCAAGCAATTCTGTGACACCAGCTGGGTGTCCCACAGTTTAAAGCAATCCTGACCCTACCTACCTGGAGATAGTGTCAGACCCCACAGGTGAAGGAAGGACTCAGTCCTACAAGACTGTCCCCACTTCGGACACCAATTGCAAGTCCAGGTTGTCACCTGTGCTTCTGATTGGTGGTTCTCACAACTCCCTCCTCAGGTTCCATAATTTGCAAGAGTGGCTCACAGAACTCAGAGAAACATTTACTTACCAGATCACCATCTTATTATAAAGGCTATAACTCAGGAAGAGCCAGATGGAAGAGATGCACGGGGTGAGGTATGTGGGAAGGAATGAAGGGCTTCCATGCCCTCTCTGAGCACACCACTCTCCTGGCATCTCCTGGTGTTCACCAACCCAAAGCTCTCAGAGCTGTGTCCCTTTTGGGTTTTATGGAGGCTTCATTACATAGGAATGATTGATTAAATCATTGGCCACTGATGATTTTTTCAACCTCCAGCCCCTCTCCCTTCCCTGAGGTCGGGGTGGGACTGAAAGTTCCAATTCTCTAACCAGAAGGTTGGTTCCCTGAGGAAAAGCCCCCGAACTTAAGGGCTTTCCAAAATCACCTCATTAACATAACAAGACACCTTATGGTTCCCATATCAGGAAATTCCAAGGGTTTTAGGAGCTGTGCCAGGAATAGTACAGACCAAATATGTATTTATTATTATAAATCAAAATATCATAAGTATATACCCAAAGTGGAATTGCCAGATGATATGGTAATTCTGTTTAATTTTTCCAGAAACCTCCATACTGTTTTCCTAAGTGCCCCAGTCAGCTCAGGCTGCATAACAAACACTACAGGATGAGGGGCTTAAACAACAGACATTCATTTTCTCAGCCCTGGAGGCTAGATGTCCAAGATCAGGGTGCTGTCAGGGCAGGTTTCTGGTGGGGCCTCTCTCCTCAGTGTGCAGACAGAGCCTTCTCACTCATGGTGTCTCTTTTCATAAGGATACAAGTCCTGTGAGATCAGGGCCCCACCGTTATCACCTCACTTAACCTTAATCAGCTCCTGAAGGCCTGTCTCCAGAGACAGTTACATTGGGGCTTAGGGCTTCCACATGTGGATATTGGGGGACACAATTCAGCCCTTAACACCAAGCACAGCTTTTGAATCCCACTTCCTCATCAGTTATCATCCCCAGTTGTTTGTTCCCCTTTCAGCGAAACTCTGACAGCCTGTGTGCTCTCCCTTAACCCACTGTCACTGAAACCCAGGAAACTGCAAGGTGGCAGATAGAAACCAGCCACAAATACTTGCAGCACCTCCTGTGTTCTATCCCGGATCTGACTCCATGGCTCACTGTTACTCCTGCCCAGTTCACCAGTCAGAGCAGCACCGTGCTAGCCTGTAGTGTGGGGTCAGGGGTGTCCTTGGGGGCATCTCCACCTTCCCTCACTCTCACCACCTCATCTAGATACACGATTTTATGTGTCCACAAGCTCATGGCTCCAATTGATATCTCCAGGCCAGGCCTTCCCCCCAAATTCCAGACCCCATGGCCTGTTTGGCACTCTGCCGGTGTGTCTGATACTCAAAAACTGTGTGTGTACAAGAGTGACCGCCACATCTCCCCAGAGCCACATTGCTCCAGCACCCAGCAGCCCACCCTCTGCCATGCTCAGTGTCATCCCTTGGCATCCATGAAGTCCCCACGTGACACCTGGACCCTCCCTCACAGAGCTCACAGCCATACACTCCCATCCAAGATCAGCAGTTAGCTCTGTCCCCTCTCCTGCCTCCCCCAGCAGACCTCCCCCAATAGCACATGACTTGCCCGTACCTCAAGACTGGGCCCAGATGCCACCTCCCAACAAAGCTGCTCTGACCATCTATGGATGCATTTCTCCAACTTCCTACTTGAAATTTTTTTTTTAAAGATTTTATTGGGGATTTAGGGGAGGGGAACAGTGCTGGGGAACCGGGGGGGAGGGGAATAGACAAGTTGTCCTTTTGTTCTTCAGTCTAGTTGTGGAGGACGACGCTTCACTGGCCCATGTTGGTATTATCATTGCGCTATTCCTGGGTGAGGCAGATCGGTCGCCGGCCTCTGGACGGCCACTCACGGTGGCTCTTGGCAGCTCACACCGGCTGCCAGCTGCTCATGCTGGCTGCCAGCCACTCACAGTAGCTTATGGCAGCCCACTGCAGCAGGGGCTGCAGCCTACGCCGTCGCCGGCGACTCATGGCAGCCCAGCTCCAGGTCGAGCTGTTGTTCACCATCTTAGCTGTGGAGGGCAGCGTCACTGGCCTCCATCTGGGGTCAAAACTGGGGCCCTGCTGCTCAGAGCTGGCGTCCCAGGCCAGCTCTTAACCAACACTCCACTCGGCCGGCCCCCTACTTGAAAATTTTAACCTACAGAATTTGTGAAAGAATAGTAAAATAAGCTGTACCACCTTTCACCTAGATTCACCAATTGTCAACATTTTGCCCTGTCTGTCTGCTGTCTCCTCGCAAGTCCTCTGCTTGTCCAGCTCTCACTTGCCAGGCTGAATGCCCCCTCAACATCATGCTGCCCAAACCCTACAAGTCCCGATTTTCCAGCCGGGCTAACTGCGTGGTGAGGGGCACGATCAGCCTGCTCAGTGCCCCCTGAGCCTTGAGGCCCTTGATCCCCAACCTGGCTGGCTTCCTGGCTATGACCAGCTCGGCCTGGTATGTGGCTCCACTGGCTTGCAGCCCTTCATGGAGGAGGTCTTCCTCTGCTGGCCGGGCATTCCATGGGTGACCCGGCACCTCCCTGCCAGCCTCTGAGGACAAAACGAGGTGGGGGGCAAGTTCCTCCAGCCTCACGTCAGCCTGTCCCCAGCCAGCAGAGAAACCTGCTTCCCACTGGGCAGGAAGGGCCCCAGGTGACCCGGGGCCACCTGGAACCTCCCTGACCTGATCCAGTGCCAAACCCAGCCTGCTCTGCCACAAGGGCTGTTTGAATGCAAATTAACTCAAATGATGTCAAATGAGCCTCCCAGCATCTCCCTGATGACCCCACTGATGTGCCCAGAGATACATGTGGCCTGTGGTTTCCTTAGTGGTTAGAGCAAATAACACCTCCCGCCATCCCAGAGTCTGCTGGCCAGTGATGCTCTGGGGACCCTCCTCCAGGAAGCCTTCCTGGGTCTCTGCAGCATCCTGGCCAGCCCAATACCAGGGACCCTGACATTGTCGGCACCTCCCAGCTACTGCCCTTTCTCAGGTGTCCTCACAATACTTCTCATACCGCAGCTCTGAAGAGGCTATGGCCTGGCCTCAGAAGGCTCCCAGGGAACACTATTCATTGACCTGGGCTGCAGTGGGGGCGGGGGGAGGAGGGGGTTGCAGCTGGATCTCACGAGCGCTCAACTCTCTGAGGCCAGGGGCCTGCAACCGTTAGATGGGGTGGGGAGCTGAGAGCTGGAAAATGGCAGGCATGGGGGTCCGGACCCCGCTTCCCAGCTGCTGCCTGGCCAGGAGTGGTTTCCTGTTTTTCTCTCCTCATGGCATCTTCCCTTTCCAAAGGCAGGAGAAGGAAGCTGCCCCATTCTGGGGGTGTTGGAACACCTCCCCACAGCCCTCTGTGGTCTCCCTGAGCAGCTGGAGAGCTGGCTCCAGCCATGGAAACGGATGAGAATGAGACAAGAAGGCCATTCTATCTGATCGTGCCCCAGACACTCCCCTGGCCGGCCCTGCTTCAGTATGGACCTGGGCGGGCCCCACACAGCCTGGGGACCCTGCCAGGCACTGAGGTTTATCCTGCTGACCTGCTCCCTGAGCCCAAAGGACGGGGACAGGTGGGGGGACAGTTTTGCCTTCCATCCTCATGGACATCCCAAGTGGGTGTGGAAACCAAGAGGGTTTGTTTGTTTTTAAGTAGTTAAGTGTTCCACCTCTGGGAGCTAACAGACCTGAGCACCGTATTCCAGGTGGGAGATGGCCACCCACTTTAGGGTATCAGCTCTGGCATGAGACCGTGGTTGTATCACTGCATCAAGGAATTGGTCTTGGAGGGGGGACCATAGATGACCCAGAGGTTGGCTTCCCAGACCTGGGACAGCCAGTGACAAAAGAACCTAAGGCACCACCATCGAAAGTTCACAGAACAGAGGGGTCCCCAGTGGTGCATCCAGGTGCCCAAGTCCGAGATAGGAGGCCCATGCCTTCTCCCGTGGTGATTGGACCTTCTGTTTGACATATACCTTAGGATGGAGTCCCAACCCCAGGGCCTGAAGTGGGGCCTTTAAAAATGTGATGACGGTGAGATGAGGTCACCAGGGTGGGTCCTTATCCTATAGGACCGGTGTCCTTATAAGAAGAGATCAGGACACAGATGCACATAGAGGGATGACTATGTGAGGACACAGGGAGGAGACAGCCATCCACACACCAAGGGGAGAGGCCTCAGGAGAACCAGTCCCGCCACCACCTGAATCCCAAACTTCCAGCCTCTAGGACTGTGAGAAATACGAGTAAATGTCTGTGTAAGTCCTAGACTGTAGCACTTGTTACACAGCCCGAGCTGACAGAGACGCTTTCCAGAACAGAGCCCCCACATGCAGCTTCCCTCACTGCTGGGATGCCCTTTAACCAGCTCTGACTAATGGGATGTGTGTGAGTCGGGGTTCTCCAGAGAAACAGAACCAACTTGATATATATAGAGAAAGAGGCTGAGAAGTCCCAAGATCTGCTGTCGGCAAGACCCAGAAGAGCCAGTGGCCTAAGTTCCAGCCTGAGTCCAAGTCCAAGGACAGGAAAAGACCAGTGTCTGGACATCCTGTTTAGAATGTTCGAATCCACGGGCCGGCCAAGTGGTGCGATGGTTAAGACCTGGCTTGGGACGCCAGAGGGCCCCGGTTCAGATCCCACATATGAGGGCCAGTGATACTGCCCTCTACAGCTAAGATGCTGAACAACAGCTCAACCTGGAGCTGGGCTGCCGTGAGGTGATGGCAACGGCGTAGGCTGCAACCCCTGTGGCAGTGGGTTGCCATGGGCTACCGTGTGTAGCTAGCAGCCAGCGTGAGCGGCCAGCAGCCAGCGTGAGCGGCCAGCAGCCAGCGTGAGCGGCCAGCAGCCGCAGTGAGCGGCCGTCCAGAAGCCGGCGACTGATCTGCCTCGCCCGGGAAGAGTGCAATGATGGTGCCAACTTGGGCCAGTGAAGCAACGTCCTCCACAACTAGATTGAAGAACAAAACGACAGCAACTTGTCTGTTCCCCTTCCCCCAGTTCCCCAGCACTGTTCCCATCCCCCCAATTCCCCAATAAAAATCTTTTAAAAAAAAAAAGAATGTTCGAATCCAGAATGCTCTTCCCCAAGCACAAACCCACCCAGTGCCTCCCATGTCCACTGGCTTTGTGCCTCCTTTTAAATGGATGTTGAGGGGCATGAACCCAACCTCTCACCCCTCATGGACCCTGTCACCATCAGATGCCGCAGCACTGACCATCAGGATTCAGGCCAGCCTCCCGTCTTTGCTGAGAATGTACACCTGCCTTGCTCACTAACCCTCTCCAGCCACTAAGGCTGTTATGAACTCCAAGTGTCCCACTGTTCCCCACTCAGATGACCACCGTCTCTCTGAGGTCCTGAGGTCCTCCAGGGCCCCCACTGAGAGGAGAGCCAGCTGCAGGAGGCTGACCTGGGGGCATGGAAAGGCAGCGGAGAGGGTGCTGGCACACAGGAATGCCTTGTAGGTGCCCATCGCCAGTTCCACCACTCACTGTGCCCAGTCACACCCATTGGGGATGCACAGCATGGCCTCCACCCGAGGGACCTAGCCTCCCAGTGACAACCCCACCAATAGCACAGCCCCAAATCTGGGACTGCTGTTTCCACGGACCTTCCTCTCTTGCAGAGGTGAATGGTGTACCCCTACTCTGGATCCAGATTGGCATAGCCATCAAGATTTCTTGGAGTGGAGCTCCACTGGGAGTGGGGATCACTTGGATCTGGGGCTTACCTAGGGGTGGGGCTCCCCTGAGGGCAGGGCTCAGCCAGTCATACCCCACACAGAAGAGGGACTCAACTTGCAGTTGGCATCTGACCAGAGGTAGGCTAAGGTTAGGGTTGGGGTTCAGCCCTGTCTCAGGGCTTGGCCCTGGGACACCAAAGGGATAGTCTGCAGCTGGGAGAGGCTGTCAGGACCTGCCCTGGGCCTGAGGGAGGCTGGGAAACAGCTGGGGTCACTGAAGTCTAGATGGAGGTGGTTCCTTGCTGGCAGCAACTGATTCTTCCTCTCCTATGCCCACCTCTGCCCCTCACCAAAGCTACCACTGCAGGCTCTGGCTGCTGTCCACACCATGCTGGGGCCACTCTGTCCTCTGACCTTGGCTCTGAGCATGGAGGCATGGCCTGCTCTTTGTTCTCACCATCTGTGTGCTCAGTGGTGCCCTACCCCGCCTGCTGCCTGGCACTGAGCTGCACCCACATGTCTCAGGAGCTGCTCTTCCAGCCAGCCTAGAGCTGAGTTGTGTCCCCAGAGGTCAGTGATGGACTTGCACATGTATGCACACGCCACATGAATACATACAGGTGTATGTACACGTGCACACAGGCCACATGCACATACATATGTGTGCATACACACACGTGCACACACAGTTATAAACAAAAGTTAGTTTATTATTTTATGCCCTTTGTTTGGGAGGCTGTGCCTAAATCAGGAAGGGGGCCTGAGGGCAGGGTGGCCCTGGGCAGGAGCCTGGCGCCTCTTCCCCAAGCACCACCAAGCTGCAGCCTCTGGCCACCACCATGTTGGTCCCAGCAGCAAGGCAGACCAAGGTCTTTGTGGAACTCCAAGTCTGTCCCAGAGGAGGGCTCTGCCAGGCTGCAGCAAAATTTAAGAGGGCGTGGCCATGTCCACCCCAGCTTTCCAGGGCCCCAGCCCAGCTGTATGGGCAGGAAACAGGGGGTATCCACCCCAGCTTTCCAGGGCCTCAGCCCAGCTCTATGGGTAGGAAACGGGACAGGAGACAGGCCCACTCTCGCAGGAGGATGAGCAGCTCACCATCTGGGCCCCAGAGGGTTGAGTGGGGAGGAGGTACAGCCCAGGGCTGCGCTCAGGGGCCTCTGCCCACTCTGCCTGTTTCCTTTACTGCACAAGGAAGTCCCAGGAATGCTCCTGGCTCTGCAGAAACCAACAGTGGGCTGGGGGCTGGAGGATGGGGTGCTGGGGAAGGAGCTCCATTGGCTACTGCAGAAAGTAAGGACAGCACAGTACCCCCCAACACCCAGGCCAGTCACCCATGGGCAGCACATCCGGACTGCTATAGGAGAGCAGGGAAGGGGGGCACTCAATCCTAAGCCCTTGTCCTGAGGCACTAGCCGGGTCCCAGCGAAGCTCTGAGGGACGGGCTGGGCATCCTGGCCAGGGTGCCTCAAGGTGGCCCTGGAGGAGGCATGGGGAGGGGCAATGATCTAGCTACAGTCCCGCTCACACTCCGGGGTTTATGAATCGGAACTGGGGACATTTCGTGGTGGCCAGGCCTGCCCTTCCCCTCTTACCCGGGACAGAGAGGGGGCTCAGCGGGGAACGGGCAGTGATGCTGAGCAGGAGGTGCCCTTCCCCCTCCCGCCCCTCCCAAGGAGGAGAGCGGTGGGCCGAGGATGCGGAGGAGGCGAGGAAGCGGCGGCGGCAGAAGGTGCTCTGCGTCCAGTCCCCAGCTCCCACCCTGTGCCTGGAGTGGACGGAGGACTGGAAGCAGTGTGTGCGGGGCCTCAGATCCACACCGTGGTCTTCCCCTCCCTGCTGCTGGCACTGCCCTTCTCTGAGCCCGCCCTGGGCTTAGTGCCCGCCCGACCCTGGCCCCCGCCCCCGCCTGTGCCCCCTGACGTAGCACTGCCAGACCCGGAAGCTGGCGCACCGGCCCTCGGGGGGCCCCGAGCGGCCCCGGGGAGGCCCGGGCTGGGCGGGCTGTCCCGGTCCCCGAGCGCCTGGCCATCCCGCAGCGCCCGCAGCGCCAGGCTGGCCAGGTCTTGGTCGTGGGCGCGCGCGCGCTCTGCCGCGCGCACCACCAGGCTGTAGTCAGGCGGGCAGGCCAGACCCGCAGGCGCGGCGGGAGGCAGGCAGGGTGGCGGGCTTAGCGCGGGGCTAAGGGCGGCGGGCGCGGGGCGACGGGCGCGCACCGCGTCCTGTGCGCTGCCCAGGCCCAGGTGCGCCATCTCGCAGAGGTTGAGCAGCAGGCAGAGGCAGCTGACCACGTACATGACCAGCAGGAAGACCGTCTTCTCCGTAGGCCTTGACACGAAGCAGTCGACCACGTGCGGGCAAGGCCGGCGGCTGCACGGGAAGAAAGGCGGCACCTCGAAGCCATACAGCAGGTACTGACCCACCAGGAAGGCCACCTCGAAAGCAGCCCGCGCCACTAGCTGGGCCACGTACACACGCATTAGGCCCTCTCGCTGGATGCGCCGCCGCCCGTCGTGTGGCCCATTGGGGCCCGGGGGCACCGCCGTCTTGGTGTCCCTGCCGGCGCCCTTGGCCGCGCCCATGTCCTCAGGCTCGTCCTCCTCTCCCAGGCCCTCAGCTGCCCCTGGCTCCTCATCCTCCTCGCCCAGGCCCAGCATGGGCTCCTCCTCGCCCAGGTTGGTGGGCTCAGGCCAGCTGGGATGGGACTGCGGGGGCATCGGTAGGGGCACACGGGGCCCCGGGCGGCGGCGGGGCACGCGACGGCGCTCATCCTGCGCAGCGCGGGCTAGGCGGTGCACAGCATAGCCGAGGTACATGACAGAGGGCGTGGAGATGACCACGATCTGGAACACCCAGAAGCGCACGTGGGACAGGGGGGCGAAGGCGTCGTAGCAGACGTTGTCACAGCCTGGCTGGCGCGTGTTGCACGTGAATTTGGTCTGCTCGTCGGAGTAGATGGACTCGCCGCCCACAGCCGTGAGCACGATGCGGAAGACCACAAGCACTGTGAGCCACACCTTCCCCACGAACGTGGAGTGGTGGTGGATCTCCTCCAGCAGCCGCGTCAGGAAGCTCCAGCTCATGTTGGTCATAGGGACAGGGGAGCAGGACCTGTGGGCCACAGCAGGGCTCAACCTGAGTTGGAGGGTGGGGTTGGGGGGAGCAGGGCGGGATGCTGGCCACGTGGAGCTCAATCCAAGGCCAGGAGGAACCCTGTGGCAGGGGTTATGGAGCCTGGAGCCTGGGCCCCAGCAGGGAACTCCCTGCCTTCCGCTAAAGGGGCAGCCCCTCCAGGAGCACTGCTCCCACCCCAGATCCTAACACTGCCCATGGGGTGCATATAGGGAGAGGGGCAACTGGGCAGCAGAAGGACAGACAGCACACAGATGGACAACAGGGTACCTTCCTCCAGCTGAGCACCCACCCCTGTCTCCTGAGACCAGACCCCAGGTCCCTGGGCCTGGAGTGGAGCCAGCCCCTCCTGCCCTCTCCTAGCCACTCCAGGAAAGCCTGGCCCCAGGTAAGTCTCACCCCTCCCCAACATCTGGGGACCCCACCCTAAGGTCCTGAGAGCCACAGGGGATCAACTGGGTGAGCCAACTTCTTGGGGCTGCCAGTCCTACTCAGTCTGGCTTTATCCCCCATGCACCCACAGCCCCTACCCCACTCACCCCTTAGCAGCACCCAGGTCGGTGGAGAGGGCCTCATGGAGTCCTGTTCCTAGCCTGGGAGGGGTGGCTCTAGCCTGTCCGGCCCCCACCTCCTCTGCCAGTACAGTCCTCCATCAGCCCCCATGCCCCACACACCCTAAGGCCTCATGGGCGCCCCCAGCAGTTTACCCCTCCCCCCTCCACACCCTGCACAGGTTATCTGGTCCTTCCCTCCCTTCAAAGGACCCCCAGATTCCTTTGTGCTCACCCTCCCCCCAAGTCCAGCTGCACCAGGTGCTGCCACTGGACCCTCTGGGCTGCTCCTTTCTCTGATGGGCACCCTTGTGTCCTCTGCAGTCACAGCTTGGAAGTCCCAGGTTGGAGGGCAGGGTGAGGCCAGGTGTCTGTCTAGGGTGGGACTGTGTCCAGCAAGGCGCACAGTTACCATAAGGCACTCGTGACACTCAGAGACAGCCACAGGCCACTCAGCATATTCCCAGACCAGTGCCCTTCCCAGAACAGCTGACCCCTGGGTGGGCCTGTGCCCAGGAGAAGGGGCTCTGCAGGCAGGGACACATAACTCTCGCCCCCTGTGCCTGCAGGGAGGAGCTGCACCTCCCAGTCACCCCCTTCCCTCCTCCACAGCTAAGGCCAGTACCTGCACCTGGATAATTTGGGGCAGGAGACTCCTGAGTGCCCAACGCTTCTGGCCCCCTCCCTCCTGGAATGGGCCTGGGCAGCAGTGTGGGCAGATGTGAGATGGAGCAGCAGAGACAGGCGGGCTCCCGGGCCCTCTTTATGCAGTTGGGGCCTCTCCCCTGGGCCAGGGAGGGTGGGTAAAGGAAGAGGGGGCAGCGGGGGTTCCTGGGGAAGTGACCCCACTTCCTCACATCTGTGTGCACAGCCCATCTCAGAGCTACACATGTACAGTGCAAACACAGATGCACACCCACATGTTTACTCAGACACATACATGCATACAGGTGTACAGACTCAGACATACATGCACTCACGTGTGTGAACATGTATAAACATTTCCTCATGCATACGCAGTTACCTTCCAAGTGCATACATATATACATACTCAGACAGATGCATACTTAAATGTGTGCAAATATATTCCTGCACATGCAGCTACCTCACATGTGCAAACACTCACACATGCATACAGGTGTACAATGCACTCACAGACACATGCACACTCAGTCACCAGACACATGCACACACTCAGAGACATGTACATAGACATACATGCACACTCGTGTGCACATGCACTCATGCATGCGCAGACACAGGTACAGATGGGCACAGGCCCAGCCCTCTGGGGAGCTTCCTCCCTTGCTCTGTCTCAGGCAGGCATTCACAGCTGCACCCCTCAGGCCTGAGGCTGGCTGTTCCTCCTCAGGGCCAACCTCCACTCGCTTCCAGGACCTATTTTGGCCCTGACCTGACAGTCCCACATCACAGGAGGCTGAGGCCTCAGCCACCGCCACCCGCAGGAACCCAGAAAGGGGGTGGCAGAGCAGCCCCCATCTCTTCCCTCCCTCCCAACACATGGGTGGGGGGAGGAGTCTTGGTTGCAGGCAGACCTGACCTGGGCTTTGGGGTTAGTATTAACTGGTTCTCTGGGGAAAGCTTTGGTATCGTGTTTGCTAATTCCCATGGTGGACATGCTCTCCCCAAGCCCAAGACAAACTCAGGAGACGTGGCAGGGGACTTGCCACACGGGCTCTAACTCTGCATGGGTTGGATCCTGCCTTGGGGGTGAGGGATGGCGCTGTGCCCTGGGGGCTTGTGCAGGTGCAGTCAGGGCCCCAGAGACCAGACATGTGAGGAAGAGGGCAGATGAGAGTGGCCCTGCGGGCAGTCAGCTGAGGGGTCATCCTGGGCAGCAAGAGTGGGGAGAGGGCGAACCTCCTCTTTCCCTCCCCCCAGCGACGTGGGGGAGTTCAGGCAGCCTCTGGGTAGGGGCAAAAGCTCTGGCTCATCAGACCAGGGTGTATGTCCACATGCTGCATACCTGTGTGCAGGGCCTGTGTCACACATGCACAGTCATTCCGTGGTCAGGGGGCTGGCACTGATCAGTTCTGGCCTGGAAGATCCCCACCCTGGTCTCAGTGCCATAGAAGGTGTCCCCAAATCCACACCTTCAGCCAGTACGGCCTCCTGACCAGGCACATGGACATTGGCAGGCGCCGAAAACTCCAGAGGACCAGTCCCAAATATCTCCCCCCAGAGCAGCTTCTAACACAGGCGGGCCTGTCCTGGACAGCTCTCTGCTTCGCACTCCTTTGGGCCCATCAGCAAACCCTGGATGTGACCCTGCAGGGCCTGCACTCACTCTGCAGATACCTTAGGAAGCCCACGGACCTTTTTGAGCTCTGCGGTCTCTCTAGCCTTTGGAGTAAAATGCCAAGCACATCTGCCCCCAGCACCAAGGACCTGCACCCCCATCTTGCTGCTCATGGGCCAAGCCCACCCCTCCAGGGCCTCTGCTGTACCCCTGGCATGCTGACCCTGCACACACTTATGCCCCTCCACCACAAACACACACACCTCTGCTTGCACATGGGGACTGAACCTTGGGGAATGGGAAGGGCCTCAGTCCTCACTGTGTGGGGGCTATAGACAGGCAACAGCAGGGGCTGGCATGTTCCACGTGGTTACAGGTTAGCATTGGAGACATGGATCTGAGCCCTCCTTCAGCTAAAGCTGGGCACGGGTGGTTTCCTAGAGAATGTCACAGACACACACGTGCATGTACAGGGCTCTGTATTTCCTTGCCTGTCAGCTGAAAGGCCTAAATAAAAAACATCCCTTAACACTCCCTTAACACCTCTCTTAGCACATCCCTTAACACACCTCTATCCCACTCCCCAGTAAAGGGAACTGGGCTCAGAGAAACAGAAATGGCTGGTTCCAGGGCAGGAGGTTTTCAGGAAAGAAAACACATCTGGAGCACCAGGTGGTGCCAGACTAAGGAGGTGCTAGTGTGTGTGCACACACACACATGCTGACAGGGACATGCAAAGCAATGCAGGAGCTCACCGAAGAGCTCCCTGTGTCTGAAGCCAGGTCATTTTAGGAAGTAGAGTGAATAAAGTAGTAATAGAGATTGGGTTATAGATTATTACCACAGTATAAAATGAGTCCCCACTGATACAAATGATTGAATAATTAAATGGGGGAGAATTCTAAGTAGTTTTGCAGCCACTGTGCCCTCCAGGAGAGGAGCCCAACTCTCCGTTCCTCAGGGCTGGATGCCCAGAGCGCCCCTTCAAGAACGTTGTAGCAAGGAGGGGAGAGTGGAACCTGTAGATGTCACCTCAGGTCAGGGCCAGGTTCCACCCGCAGTGAAAAGCCAGTTGAGAGCATGGACCTTGCTATGATGTGAGAAGGGACTGTTCCTGCTGCCTTTCCTCCTAAACTTCAACCCAGATGACCATGAGGCAACAGGAGACAAGTTCCAGAAGGGTCTCCTACAACATACCTGACTGACAGCCAAAGGTGTCAGGCAAGGGGATCTGAGACCCAAGAAGACCCGAGGTCTGCATGCTGCGATGTGCCCTGGAGGGGACCCAGGGGAGAAGTGCGGGCCACCTGCTGTGTGTGGTCCTGCTTGGGGGCGGGTGTTGTGTGACAAGGGGCAGCGAAGGTCATGGGAAAACTCAGGAATCTAGGGGAAGTTTTGACAGCATATTATGGGTGCATTGATTGTGACAAGCATGCCACGGGAATGGACATGGGAGGTCACATGGGAACTCTCCCTGGTCTCCACAACTTCTCTGTAAACCACAAGATTTGTAAAATAAAAACCTTAATTAAAATAGTTCCTACCCACCACCCTGAGCCCTGTCTCCTTGTATTTTCCTCCTGCTTGGCGTGTATTGGTCTGTCAGGAGGCTGCAAGCACTGAGTAGGGGCTTTGACTGGTGACCTGTCCTGGGCTGCAGAGGGGTGGGAACAGGCTGCCCACATGGCTGTCAGTGCTGCTGGGGCACTGTGGCCAGCAGTGATTCAGCTGGGCCTGCTTCATGCGGGAGGGTTGCTGGCCCTTCAAGGGATCTGCCCCAGAGGGTTTGCAGGAATCTTTGTTCACAGAGAATCTTGCTCAAGCTATGGGTCAGAACAAGTGTAGGTTGGGGCCACTCAGGGATCCAGGATGAGGCTTGCGGGGAAGGGCCTGGGAGGGGGCAGGCCTGGGAGTGGTCAGCAAGGGTGTGGGGTTAAGGGAGTGAGGGAACTGCAGGGCCAGTATGGGCACAAACAGGGGCTCCCCATTATAGCTGGTCAGAGAGCCTGAAGGGAGGCCCTTGACTGGGAGGAGGGCACTATGGACTCCAGTGGACATCAGGATGGCCCATCCTGGGGAGAGCTGGCCTGCCACTCCTGGTCCAGGCCCACTGTAGTGGCCTATGCAAGGGGGGTAGCTGGACTCTCCCCAATTCATGACCCCCCGCCCCTGCCCCATCTGAGCAAAAATTCTGGGGAGGCCAGCAGGGCTGCCAGCCAGGGCCAGCCCAGCACCATTCTGCAGTGCAGCAGGCTGGGGCCTGTCCAGCAATATCCTTCCCATCTCTGGCCCCACTTCCTCCTAGTGTCCCTCAGGTCCAAGGCGGGACTTCCTCCACTGAGGTGGGGTTGTGGGCAGGGCCCCAGTACTCAGCTTCCCAAAGCCTGTGGGGACCCTGCCCTGGGAACCTTCCGGCATTGGAACTCCAGTCTCAGGCTGCTTCTTCCAGTCCCTGAAGACACAGGGACCCCCACGTGCCTGGCACTGGCAGCCATCGTCCACACTAACAACCACCAGGACTTCAAGGCGGCTCTGTCCTACGAGGCTGAGGCCGCAGCTGGAGCCCAGGGCCTGCCCGCTGAGGAGCTCTGGGGGAACAGTCCTCACTCAGGCTTGGGGCTGCAGGTCCACCTCCCATGACCTTAGCACTCGCCCCAGGTCTCCCCTTGTCAGCTCTGTGGTTGTCCTGTGTGGTTGTCCTCCATGTCCCTCCCTGGGACCCTGGATGCCTCAGTTGTGTTTCACCTGGACTCTGGGCTGCCCAGGACCCAAACCCTAGGCCTGGGGATCCTCTGCCACATCAAGTGCATACCACAGCTGCCCACCTCCCAGCAACCCAAGGAGGGTCACACGCCCCACTGGGTTGAGGCTCAGGGAGCCCGGGCTCTGTCAAAACCCTCAAACTCACAGGGTCCTCAGGGCTGGCATCTCCCATGTCTGGACTCACACATGCATACCCTCACGTGCACTGGCACTCCCTCTGGGAAGCGCCCTCCATATCAGGAGGGCAAGGAGCCCCCACTGCATGCTCAGCAAATGCAGATGGGTGAACAGACTCCTGAGCTCTGGGGTGGGAGGGTAAACCTGGGGCGGAGACCTGTTCCCTCCCAAGGCCACCAAGTGCAGGTCACTGGGCTCCAGGGGTCACTGACAAGGCAGAGAACACACTGAGGACCCAGGGGACTCTCTCTGTTGAGGCTGGGACCCTGGAACAGGGAAGTGAGAGGATGTCCTCCCGAAAGGGTGGAGATATAGTTGGGGAGGGCCTGGGGAGTGAGTCATGGTGGCAGGGCCCAGACAACTCCAGTAGCCAGGCCTATGTTCCCACCAGGCCTCCTCAGGCAGTGGGCCCAGGGCAGGATGCAGAGCCCTCACCCCTGAAGGGTGTCCACACTCTCCACACCTCCTAAACCCCTCACCTCCCAAACTGCCCTGGGTAAAACCACCACTGGTGCCTTTCTCAAAACATAGCATGGCATTACTCCTTTTTCTCTGACACCCCCTCCCCTCTGCCTAGTCCACTTGCTCCCCCCACAGCCCAGTGCAGCCCAGGCATCCCCCCCTCCACCTGCCCTCTCTGGCAGGCGCAGCCCTCCTCAGGGCAGCAGCCCTGGCCATTCACGGATTGGCTGCTGCCTCTTGGCCTTGATTTCCCTTGACGGAACCCCTGTCCACTTCCATTTCCCATCCTTGACCCCACGACCCCGACAATTCACTTACCATGCCTGCAACACATCCTCCTGGAGGATAGGGGTTTGTTCTGCTCTCTACTGACCCTCAGGCTCAGACCTAAGGACTTGGAACCCAGCAGGTGCCCAAGAGGGCTTAAAGGAAACCCCAGGCTATGCTGAGGTTAGCTGAGGCTGGGTCAGGAGCAGTGTGGGGCGGGCAGGTGTACCCACCCCGCTTGTCTGCCCACATATAGGGGTGGGGCTCTCAGATTTCCCCCAGGCCTGAACAGCCCAAGGCCCCAGCCTCTGGACACACTGCAGCTGCCTGACTGATGTGGGCTGGCCAGTCCTGCACAGCCTGAGGGGCCGCAGCTGCTGAGGGAGGTGCTGGGTGCACAGCCCCTCCTTCCCTGTTCACCAGCCAGACTGAGCAGCCCCCACAGCTCCACCCACCCTCACCCACACGGCGGGTCTTCTTGTCGCAGAAAACCCTGCAAATCAGGACCTGTCCGTTAGAGAAGTGGGCCTGAGACAGACCCCCCGGAATGGAGGCACACTCAGCCATGCCCATTGCCTGTCATTTCCTGGGGCCTGCTGTTTCAGGAGAGGCCAGTGCAGACCCGAGACTCTTGCCTAGAGTGGAGGGTGACATGACTCAGCCACAAAAGGTACCCCAAACCTGGTTCCCTAGATAGCAACCTACCTTTTTCAGGCCAGAAAATGCAAGTCCCTCTGAGACCTTCCACCTGCTGGCTAGTTGGACACTGGCTTCCAAGGGTGTGCACTTGGCAGAGTCCAGGGCCTGACCCAGGGCCACCTCTCACCACCAAGCACAATGCAGGGGGAGGGCCTTCAAGGGCCCTATTGTTCCCCCCAGGGCCTGGGGTCTGAATCCCCGATTGTCCCTGGGACTGTACAGGGAGGGGGGCCAAGAGAGGGAAGAGGCCTCACCCAGGAAGTACCATGTGTTGGGACGCAGCCCGGCCCTGCCTCACCTGCTCTTGGACTTGGGGGGCTGCTCAGCACCTTTGCCTACTGTCCCACATCCAGGCCTGGCTCCTTCCAGACCTCCTCTATGCATCTGGGATATTGGATGACACCCAGTCCCCCCGCCACTACTTCCGCCTGGGCTCCCTGCTTCCTCAGGGTCTGTGTCCAATGTGTCTTGGTCCCATCGCAGGAGCGTGGCCTGGATACAGACCACTACACCACAGCTGCTGCGGCCCAGGACGAGCAGCACTGGAGGTGTCTTCTCAGACTCCAGGGAGCCTGGAACCTCAACAGAGGCCTCCAGGTGTCCTTCCTGGGCTAGCCTCTCCCAGACCATCATGTCAGCTGGACTCAGTGGGCTGTGCATAAGGCTGAAAGCATATATGGCACATACAGGACCCCATGACGCAGGGGTCCAGTCCCTTAAGTCTCAGCCCAGCTCCCAGGTTAGCAGCATCTGTCCCTTGGCGACCCCCAGCCTGGATAGCGACCAGGAGGAAGGGTGGCTGGAGCAGGGCCTTGTCTCCCCAGACTCAAGCTACCTTGATGAGGCATGTGCTCCCTGGCAGCCCCACCTACTCCCTGGGGGGGGGGCACACCCACCAAGAAGCAGCCCAACCCTGTGGGACCCCTCCCTCACCAAGGCAGCCCCTGCTGGTCTCTCTGACATGGAGCAGGGGAGTGGGGAGCCCCGGGAGTAGTGAGGCTGGAGCAGCCCCAATGCGGGTGTGTGTGTGTGTGTGTGTGTGTGTGTGTGTGTGTGTAAGTGATGCTCCCAGCCCTCCTGGGACTGGCCGGGACGGGGCTGCCAGGAGCAGGGGTCTGGTGTGAGCAGGGCAGGGCCAGGGTGGCGATCCATGGGCTCAAGGACACTAACCAGCAGCTCTTTATTATGACACAGGACCAGCTCCTACAGGAGAGGGGGACTGAGCAGGGGGTACCCAGAAATGGGCATGGGGGCGGGGTGAATGACACAGGCAGAAACACCTCTTGGGGGCACCCTGGCTGCCAGGGTGGGTGCAGGGTCCTGTCCAAGGAGAACCAGTTGGCAGCCTCCTCAAGAGTGGCCTGTCCCTTGAGCCTTCTTGATTTCCTGCAGGAGAGAGAGGAAGAGGGGCTTGCCCAGGGCCCGGGCCACAAGTCCCCTGTCCCAGGCCTATCCCTGCAGAGACAGAGGCCTAGCCCCCACCCCCCTCAGCTCACCTCGGAGAGTGCCTCCTTCAGAGCCCAGTAGGCCTTGTCCAGGCTGTCGTTGATGATGACCAGGTCAAACAGGCCTGGCTCCTTGCCTGGGGGCGGGGGAGGCTCAATGAGGGGTGGGAGGCTATGAATAACAGTTCCTGCCCTCCCCCCTCTGGTGGGTGAGTCAGTCCGCGATCAGGGAGAGTGGAGGACACTGGTCAGGCACTCACTGCTCTCCATGTCTGCCTGGGCAGCGGCCAGCCGCTTAGCCAGGCTCTCCTCTGTCTCCGTGTTCCTCTGGCGCAGGCGCTGCTCCTGAGAGGATCACTGGAGGGTCAGAGCCTACAGGGCAGCCCCGCCCCTCCTTGCCTCACCCTGCACCAGTCCCAGGCTCCCTGCCCCCACCAGGACATTGAGCGAGGGTGGCTGCACAAAGATGTAGATGGGCTGTAGGTCTGTCTTCTTGATGTTGCGCACTCCCTGGAGGTCCACGTCCAGCACACAGATACGGTTCATGGCCTGCACTGCGCTCACGGCCGCTTTGCTGGGGATGGGGGAGGGGCCGCTCAGCTGGGGCTTGCCTCTAGTATCCCCACTGCCTCCACTGCCGGTCCCCAGGGCTACTGCCTCCCCCACTCCCTGCTCTGGGCCTGGCTGGGGAGGGGGGTATTCAGGGGCCCACCCGACCCCGGCATCTGCTCCCCCTTTCTGAAAGCACTGCCCCAGCAACCCTTGCATTCAAGGCCCTCTGCTGGGCTCTGGGCGGGGCTCAGGGCTCCAGCACCAGCCATCTAAGGGGAACAGCAGCGCCAGCGGCCCACTTTGGAGGCTGACTGCCCTTCCCAGCTGCACTTGGGTTGGAGTTGATGGTTCCATGGGGCTCTGATACAGGCTGCTGCACAGCAAGCCTGGGCCTGCCTGTGTAATGACACGGCTCTGGGTGTAGGTGTGGGGTGGGGGGCAGCTGCTGCTGGGCCTAGGAGGGTGGGAGGGGGGCTGCAGTGCAGCCTGTAGACTTCTTAGACCCAGATCTTCTCCATCATGACTGTACACCAGCCCCTGGGATTGCCCTGTTCCCACAGTGCCCTGACCATGTGGGCCTGGGCAGGCCAGGAGGGGCAGGCCTGGAGAACCCTGACAGCTGCCCTTCTCAACCCCTGAAGGGGCTGGGTCCTCACCCCGACAGCCTAAAGAGAGAAGCCTTGCTGGGGCTGCCCACTCTAGGTCTCTGGAAGGCTGGGAGGGAGGGTGCCGAGCTCCGCCCACCTGGTCCCATACAGGTTTCCTGAGAACTCAGCGTGCTCAATGAAGTCTCCGGCAGCAATGTCCCGCTGCATCACCTCCCTGGTCACAAAGTAGTAATCTGCAAGGAGCAGGAGCCCTTGAGGCTGCCCACAGCCAGGCCACCAGGGCCCGTGGGAGCACACATAGCCAGAGGCAGCTTCGGCTTGGGCCTGTCTGCCCATCCACATCCACAATGAAGGCCAATCCAGCCACTGGGCAGGTAGATGTCTCAGGAGGGACGGACATGCAGATACTACTTCTCACACTGTCCTCATTGAAGGGGGCCTGGAGACCGCCAGCTTCAGTGGGACAGGTTGGGGGGACTTGGATGCTCTGCCTCAGGCAGGCACAAATGCCCTACTGAGGTTACAGAAGATACTTGTGATGTCAGAGAGCCCTATATGGTGTGCATGGCTATGACTTCACTTGCATGGCCATGCGAAATGCAGTGCACAGGCCTAGAGCAGAGCCCCATAGCCGCCTAGTGCTGGGATCAGGCCCCCACCAGCCTCTCACATGGACATCTGGCGCCAGCACTGCTTTGATGCCTATTACCTAGTTGGGCCCGCTCACCCACCCTGGAGGAGGGCCACCATCAGATGGGGAGACTGAGACCTCATGCATCACCGCGACAGGCCTCAGACATGGGGTGGGGGCAGCTCCAGACCTGCACTGGGGCAGCAAGGCCAGCTCACCTTTGCCGTTCTCCTCACCGGGCCGCGGGTCCCTCGTGGTGTCTAGGAACAAGCACCTGTGACCCAGGGATACCCAGAGCCCACACATCCCATCCCCAGGGCCTCCTCGCAGGGCTAAGCATAGCCCGTGTGTGGGGCTGCAGGGGGATCTAGGGGTTCGGCAGTGTGGGCTCGTCCCGTGTGTGTGAAGGGGGGCTCCTGGAAGGGTCAGCATTGTGGGGACATCCCCATGTGTGGGGGCTCAGAGGGATCAGCAAGGCCCCCCAAATCCCTAGGGCCTCACGGGACACGCTGAACCCAAAGATGCCGCTGTGCTCCTGCAGGAGTCTCTTGAGCAGGGTGCTTTTCCCGGCCCCCGACGGTCCGCTCAGGACAACAGGCCTTGGTCCTGACATCCCTGTGGGTGTGACAGGGAGTTATCAGTAGACCCCAGGAACCCAGGGGGTGGAGTGGCTGCAGCCGCACACATACCCCCCCCCCCAACTTGCCCCAGGAATTGGGTGAAGCTGGAGGTGGTACTCAAGCCCTAGCTGCACCTCCCTGAGGGGCAGGCTACCTGGTAACACCAACGCATGGTCTCCCCAGCTGTCTACTCCGATCCCACCTGGGGAGCCTGGTCTTCTATTCCTGGGAGGGGCACATCTGGGTCCCCACCCCTGCGTCTCCTGGCACCATGCCCCAGAGGCTGATGCGGTCAAGGTCAGCGGAGCCCAACACCTGTTTTGGGAACTTCCATCAGGAAGCAAGGGGCTGACACTGAGGAACCACAGCTTCCTGGCTCCCCTCCTCTCTGATACTCTCTGGAAAGCCAGCAGGAAGGCAGCGGTGGTCCCCTCCCAGCCCACAGCACAGAGCTCAGACACCTGCCACAGAGTAGAACAGGAGGAGGGGGCTTTGAGGGGCAAGGGCCCAGGCAGCTCTGTGCCCACCTGATACTCCCAGCCCCCTCCTCAGAACAGGACCCACATCCTGAGTGGGGTGTGGCCACCTCCCTCAGCCTGGGCTGCTCTGGATCAGTTGGGAGGGGTTGGTAATCCCAGCCTGCTCCTGCCTCTTAGCACTAAACCCCTCCCAGGGCAGTCAGCACTGCCCACTCATGTGGAAGAAAAGGCTGCTCCTGGCCCTGGAGAAGCAGCCTGTCCGTCCAGTCACGTAAGTATGATGACAGGAAGGCCAGGAGTGGGTGTGACCTGCCCCAGCGGGAGACTCCTGGAGGGTATGTGGGAGCTGGAGCAGCTCCCTATGCTGGCCCGGCCCTGCAGGGCGGATGGGAGATCCTGGTAAGGCATGGAGGTCCCCAAGGCACAGTCAGTGGCCAGCAGACAGGCAATAAGGTCCAGGAGGCATGGACTACTCGGCTTGAGGGATGCCCAGTCACCCAGCCCAGGGCAGCTCTTCAGCAGGGCCCCCAGCAGGCACTGCTTTCCTAATCTGCAATATAGGCTAACTGGGTAATTAATCCTGCTAAAGCACTGCTATTCTGGGGCCATCACGATACACACATGCTCCCTGGAGAAGAATGTGGGGAAAAGACAGAGAAAGAAGGGACCCAGAGGAACCCATCAACACTCTGAGTGTCATCTCTAAGCATCTGACTCTTAGCTCTTTGACCTCTTGTGAGTTTCCCTTCTCAAGAGTACCTTGTTTCTATCCAGCGATGATCCCACTGGGCTCCCAGCTCCTCTCTGGTGTCCTGGCTTTACCCCCAGACACAGGTGCCACCACACGCCACATAAATGCTTGCACACACGTGCATCTGGCTCTAAGCCCATGGCCACTGCCAGCTAGCAGAGTACAGCCCTAGCCCTGTCCCTGCCCTGAGGCCCGCGGTGCATGGTGGGGGAGGGGGTGGGGGTGAGGGTGGCATGAGTGGCACTTGTAGCAGGAGAAAATGAAGATGTATGTTAATGAGAAAAACGTGCAGGAATCACACTTTTGTTGGTGGGGGTGAGGGTGGGGAATGTCTCATCTCTTCCTCAGTGGCGCCCTTCACAAAGCCCCGTCTTTTTCAGAATGGATGTCCCATGGGCAACCCAGCCCACTCCTCTGGGTCTGTTCTGACTTCCCAGGCATAGAGTGACATTAGCGGGGTGGAGGGAGGAACACAGGACGGCAGAGGAGATGCTGGAAGCCACCAGGTCCCAAGAGGGGCTGAGGAGGCTGGGGTCTGCCCCACACACTGCCCAGCCTCTGGACAGTGCAAAGTCCCTGCCCCTCGGGCCAGGCATCTGTGGTTGTCCAGTGGCCCAGATCTCCTGGCCCTGATGGTGTGTCAGAACATGAGTTCTTCCAAGGCAGGGGCAGCACCAAGTGAACGCATGGCGATGGCCCCAGCGACGGACCAAGAGGCCTGCCTGAGCCTTGATCATGGCAGCAAACCCTCAACCCAGTGGGTGCACTTGGGGCATCCACCTCTAGGGAGGGGAGAACCCAAAGGCCCCCCACCCCCCATCAGGAACATGGGGAGGCGTCCTCCGGGGGCTGGGAGCATGGGGAAGGGAGGGTGGCCCATCCCTCCTGCCTGCACAGAAGACCCTCATGGACACCCTGCTCTGTCCTGTGCCTGCCATGGGCGATGCCCTGCCCTTGCACCCCACACCCCATGGGCAACCCCCAGCTCCCAGCTGTAACCCCGCCAGCAGCACCCACCGCTCCTTTTCCAGCATGCTTCTCCGGCAGTTCCTGCCACACCTCCTGGCTGTGAGCTGTGACACCTGAGGACTACAAACCTACATGGGAAGACTCGTCCTCAGTCAGAACCAACCACCACACACCAAGTCTCACTGCCTGACACCCTCATGGGGCGTGCGGCACAGTTCCCGCTTGTCCAAACATCCTAACACTGGTTTCCATCCTGCACCCTCCACCCTGTGCCATGACTCAGGGGCAGGGGAGCCTGTCCCACTGAGCCACACCACTAGCCCGGGGGGGGAGCCTCAGCTCCTGACCCACCACCTGCCTGCACTGGGCCAGTGGTAAGCAGTGGGTACACCCACACAGGATCGGCTGGTGGCCGCAAAGCTTACCCCTTGCCTGGCTCCGAATCACTGCACCCCAGGCGCTCCTCACAGGGTGTTCTCCTGAACCCCCACCTACATCAAGTCCAAGCTCCAGGCCCCCCAGTGCCCTCTTACCCTCTTCTCATTATCATAGTGGGGTGGAAGACACCTGCCCCACTCTGGTCTTGAGGTAGTGGGGTTCACCCTGGTCAAGGGCATGTGCTGAGTCTTACCCCGTGGGGCCCACGGAGTAGACTCCTGCTCCTAGGTGGGCTCCCAGAGCACAAGCGCTGGCCCACACACACACTGGGGTGGCCAGACCCTGTAGAAGCCCTCGGGGAGCCGCTAGAGATGGGGCTCTGTGCAGTGACCACCGTGAGAGAGTGATCACTAAAGCCACTTTCCATAGCACACCGTGGGATGGCACTCTAGGCCTTGTGGCCCCAGCGATCAAGCACTTGGAACCTGAAGCTGGTTCCAGTGCCTGCAGAACTGGCCGATGGAAACATGCAAGTCTGAGAGGTCATCTCTTGGGGAGACAGAGCCCTCCATCCAGGGGAGTTCTGTGTCCTTTACTGCTTGACTATCCCACAATCCCAAACCCCAGCTATCTGGCAAGAAATGGAAATGCTCAATAAGGATCAGGGATGCAAGCCCGTGAGTTCTAGAACATTCTCCACTGGACCCCTGCTCAAAGAGTGTCCCACGCAGCCAGGCGGATTTTTTCTAGAAGCATGAGGTAGAACCTCCTCTTTCCCGTTTCTACTTGCAACCCGCCCTGTCCCAAGGGCCAGGCACTGTCACCATCCTATCTCCCTCCCTGCTCCTCCACAAGACACACAAGACAAGGTGTGATGTGTGAGAACATAGGGAGAAAAGGTCAAGTCCCACCTCCACACAGGCCATGTGAGGCAGGAGAACTAGCTGGCCTTGCCCACAGCGTATGGAACACGTCCCGGCCAAAGCAGCCTTGACAAACCACTTAGCCTTTGGCTTGAACTAGGACAGCCACAAAATGGCCAGCCATTTCCTTCTCACTTCTCCCCAGAGTAGGGCGTGACTGTTCCTCTCCTGAGAGGAAGTTGGGCCTTCAAAAGTATGGGCAAGAGCCACCCAGTGCAGGACTCAGGCCTGTCTCGGTGCTGCGTGCCACATCTGGTTCTTTCCATAAAAAAGAAGCACCAGGGCCTCCCTCTCCCTTGGTCCCTGCTGACCCTGTATCAGATCCCAATTCTGCCCCACAGGCAGAGGGCAGAGGAATCACAGAGGGAAAGGGTCCCAGGCAAGAAAGCGATGAAGCAGGAGGATCCCAGGACCCCTAGGGGGTCAACTTTGGCCTCACAGAGGTGAAGCCCATACCTGCACTCGCAGCATAAGCAGGGATCAGGGGAGACCGAATCCGGGCACATGCAGGGTCAGCAGGGACAAGGGAAGACCGAGTTCTCCAGGATATGCAGGTCAGCGGGGACCAGGGGAGACCGCGGTCTCCAGGACACGCAGGGTCAGCGGGGACCAGGGGAGATTGAGGTCTCCAGGACATTCAGGGTCAGTGGTGATCCGGAACCAACTACAGAAGTGCCTGCCCCCAAACCAGTAAACCAGTGATCCCAGTTGTTCACCCTCGTTACTAACCTTTCCTTCTTGCTGGGAAGAGTCACACTGCCCCCAACCACATCACAACACCCCTTCATTTCTGCTCCTCTTCTAATCGATTGAACGTGTTTTTTGTGCTATGCTGAATATGGCGCAAAATGTGGAAGTTTACAGTTTAGGTGTAAAAAAAAAGAAGAGTGTGGGTGTGGCTGAAGAGAAAGGTACTGAGAGAGCACCATTAGAACGCCGGCAATCTGCTACTCAAGGAAACTGCTGATATCACCTGTCCCAGCCAAAGGTCAAGGGTCGGGTCCACGTGAACAGAACTGAATTCAACAAATCCCAGGCACACTGCACCTGTCACAGGTGTGTGGTGTTCTTATCAGCAAGGGTAGAATGGGGACTCACCTGGCAGAAAATTTAGCTTGTCAGTGATAAGTCAGGAAACCCCACCCGTCCGAGATCCCTCCCGGTGGTGAAGTAGAAGGTTTTCCTGGATCCCTCACAACAAGTCATGGTCTGGAAGGTCTAAGAGTGACAGAAAATTCCAGAAAAGGCCATATTTGGGATGCGTGCTGCCTAGGGAACTCACACCAGGATGACCAGGAGGGGCAAGTTTTGGTCCCCCCTCCCTTCCTGTCCCTGTGGGCCCCACCTCACACTGGCCAGCTGTCACCTCAGCTTATACCTTCCCTCTCTCCCAGTGAAAGACAACAGTGATAACAGGTAAGGTGACATGCCTCACTGCTCTTCCCCAAACCAGCACCTGGATGAACTAGGCTCACTCCCCTCTATGCTCCTAGAAGAATGTCAGAACAGCAGAGGGGGCAGTATCAGCAACCTAGACTTGAGGTCTCTGGGCTTGAGGGAAGCTGAACATCAAATTACCACGCCAGCAAGTCCAGAGGGCCAACCCCCTGCTTTTGGGCAGAGTATATGAATCTGCACTGCTCGGCCGTGCTGGGCCGTGGGGCAGTCCAGGAACCAGCAGCAGTCCCGAGGGTCCTCGGAGCAGTCAGCTCCACAAGCCCAGGAACCTCTTCTGTTTGCAATCTGTGGTGGGGCCTAAACCTAACACGACAGCTGGAGAGCCAAAACGGTTTCCTTTGAGCTCAGGGACAACACCACACGTTTCTACAGGCTCCACAAATTGTGCGAGGAGTGTGGGGACTCTGCCATACGAGGCCCTTCAGTCGGCCACGTAATGGCCTTCGGAACCCTGATCTCCCAAGGTTTTCGGCTCTGCTGCGTTGCCCACCTTGGGGAGGAGTGTCAAGCTGCTTCCCCTCTCTTCCCCTCCGCATCTTTCAAGGTCCACAATGGCATCCAGCATGAAGTCCTCAGGCTGCAAGGGTTTTACAAGCTGTCTTGAGCTTCCCGTGCCAGTTTCGTCCTACGTTTTCAGAACTGACACAGGGGAGCCAGCTTTAATGTGCCTAAGAAAAATAGCTACCAAATGCAACTTTAACACCTAGACACACAAACACACAGAACACAACTTCAAAACGAAGGGCGACCCTTTAAATGAAGTCAATTCACCTGCTTGAAAAACCGCGCTATTCTGTCCTCCTGTCCCCCGCCTTGCTCGCTGGGACTCTGCGACGAGCCGGCCCTGGGAACCACTGAGGACCGCGGGGGCAGTTCCAGCGGCTACCCCAGGAGGACCCCTGACGCACCCTGAGGCACGCGTGTAGCGCCGCCCCAGGTTCAGGGACAGAGGTGAACGCGGCGGCGCCCAGCAAGGCTTCCGGAACCTGCGCGTGCCCGGACGCTCCGCCCCTCGCGGGAAGGGACACCACTCACCGCCCGAGGGGGCGCGGCCCAGGGCGGCCGCCGCCAGCCCAGCCAGCGGGCGCCGCAGCATGAGGTACCGCCGCCGCCGAACTTATGTCACAGCAACGCGCCAGCCCGCTTCCACCGAAGGGCCTACGTCAGCGCTGCGCCGGCCCACCTACGCCCGCGGACAAGTACATCACAGCATCCTGCCGGCTCCGCCTTTCTGGGCTGTCGTCAGCGCCGTGCGACGCAGCGCTCGAGGATAACGTGCGGCCGCGCAGCAGGAGGGCGGGCTTTGACTCCGCAGCGACCCTGTGCGCAGCCGCGGCCGATCCGCTGGTACTCGAGGCTGCGCCAGAGCTCAGTGAGGGTGGCAGGTTGGTGCCGCGTTGTGCGGGTAGCGAGGAATTCCCCGAGGGAGGGTCCTGGCCTCGCCGGCATCCGCTTGGGAAGCTTGCAGCATTTCTCTCTCCTACCGGTTCACCTCCTAAGGGAAAGGGAGGCCTGCAGATGCCGTGCTCTGACAGATAGGGGACAGTGAGGCAAACCCGTACGTGTCGGCCGGGAGGGCTCGTCTCCTGGGGTCTGAATGCCGAGACCTCAGGCATTTGGTTTTGAAACTCCTGGGGCTTGTCGCGGAAACCTCAGTACATATGCTTCCCTGGGGTTCAGGGCTTAGTATGAGTGGCCCTAAGCCACGGCTCCCTTTTTATAATCCTTACCTCACTGGGTTTTGTGAGAATTACATGACCTTGGAAAACAAGGTGTGAGCCAACCTCCGTATACGTTGCACTCCATCCTCAGAGCAGCTCTCTGACTTGTAACCCACGAGAACGGACCCGGCCCCGGCCCAGACGTACTCGGTCATGATCTTTTGAGAGTAGAACCTGGGCATCTGCTGTTCACAAACCTTCCATAGGACAGGGCTGAGAGCTTGATAGGTTACTGCAAGAGATTGACAGTGGCACGGTGATAACACGCTTGTTTGGGTCTGTGGCTTTCTTCCTGGCTCGGCTTTGAGGAGGATCAATTAGGTAGAAAAGACTGCCTGTTAAAAAGATTTCCTTATCCAGCAGGTCACACGCTGGGCCAGTGACTGACGTTGGGCCTCCACATGCCTCAGGGGCCCTCAGGAGGAATGGCAGCCATAGGCAGCCTGCTTGGGTAAGCACAAACTTCCAAACCCCTTGGGATTGCTGTCATGGGGCCACCTAAAGGAATGCCCACTCAGGAGCCTCAGGCCGTGCTGCCTGAAGGAAGCTTCCTGAGCCAGTGTGTTTATTTGGACAATACGCACAAGTTCACATGTATGGATGCCTTGATAGGGTGTCAAGGGAAGAATGGAAGCTAATTGTTAGTTCTCAGCACCAAACAGTGTTGGTGGTCATCTTCCTATTCAGAACCTGCAGCCTAGCCCAACTCTGGGTCCCTGTAGAAGGCCATGCCCTTCCTGCTGTTCCCACCGTAACTGCCTCCCATCTCCCGTTGCCCTTGTTCTCTGGCCTCCCCAAAATAGGAAGCATGGTGTGGTCAGTGTTGCCAGAGGAAGGAACGAGGGCAGGTTCCTTTTGTTTCTGTGGAATATGGGAAGAGGGATGCAGCACTTGAAGCCTGAGTCAGTGTGAAGAGGGGAAGGGACTCTGGCAGCAGTGTTCCCTGGAGGGCCCTCATCCTGGGAAAGGTTCAAGTGGGAACCACTGTTATTGTGGGAAGACACCACCATCTCCTTTCTCCTCTCCTGTCTTGCACTTCTGAAGGCAGGGACTGGATTCATTGAGTGCAAAATTTATTGAGTGCTCAGCTCAGGGTCTGGAACTTAAATAAGATGCAGTTATTGCCTGCCAGCCATCAGAGTCTAGCAGAAGAGATGGGCCCTTGGAGTTAGCTGGGAAGTACAAGGGATGGGTCTGAATCCAAATTTGCTTGAAAGCCAGACTGGAGGGGACTTTGGGGATCACAGGGCAAGGCCCCAAGTGGATAAGAGACAGGTGGGGGGCAGGGCCTTGCCCTTTCCTGTCACCTTGGAGTATGCACTCTGCCATATGCAGGTCTCAGTGTCTACTGTGTTCATAAGCTGAGTGGCCTCCAGGGGTCTTGGTGTGCTCAGACTGCCCCAACAGAACATCAAAGATCAGGCAGCTTATTTTCCACGGTTCTGAAGATGTCTCTTCCTGGTTCACAGACAGCCGCCTTCTCCCAGTGTCCTTACAGGGCATAGAGAGCAAGCGAGTTCCTATCCCTTATAAGGGCACCAGTCCCACTGTGGGGGCCTTACCCTTATGACCTCATCTAACCCTAATCACCTTCCAAAGGCCCTACCCCTAATTGGGGGTTAGTGCTTCAACATGTGAATTTGGGGGCACAAACGTTCGGTTCACAGCACCAGGTCTGCCTTCTCTGGAAGGCAGCTTCCTGCTCCATGCTCATGCCCAGGGCCCCACACATCTCGAGACTGCTGTCCTAAGCCCCCTGTGCTTAGCTGTCTGGGAGCCTTGTGGGCTCACCCCCTGCAGCTTCTTTCCAGACATGGGGTAGGAGCTGCTCTGACCACATTCCACATCTTGGGGGTCACTGTGTGCTTCGATATGAGCTTGCTGGCCTGGGCTGCGTGGACGCTCTGGTCCAGCTGACCTGCCGCTGACCAGCATGTATGTCTGCAGCCTGCTGCGGCAATGTGTGGTGACAGGGGCCATCCCTGTGTGCCGCTGCCTACACATGTCTGCCTGGTGGGCTGACAGCAGCAGAGCCTCGCTCACGCGTGTGCACAGACAGGCCTATGCTCGCCTCTACCCCGTGCTTCTGGTCAAGCAAGACGGCTCCACCATCCACATCCGCTACCGGGAGCCCAGACGGATGCTGGCGGTAAGCTTCCCTCCCTGGGGTGCAGGTCCCAGTGGCCTCAGAATCGCTGCGGCTAAAAGGGAGAGAGGAGGGCGGGTGAATTACAGAGCAGGATTGTTGTGGAGAGGGAGGAGGGTGACACACAGCTCACTCCACCACCAAGGTCAGACAGCAGCAGCAGGCTGTGTGCAGAAAAAAAACACATCCCGGGGAAACAAGCAGAAGAAATTTCTTTAAAGAGTAGCTCCGAAGGCAGAGAAGGGGAGGTCCGGAGACCATTCTGAGTACACACCTTCCTCCACAGATGCCGGTAGACTTGGATGCCCTCTCCCCAGACGAGAGGCGGGCACGGCTCCGCAAACGTGAGGCCCAGCTCCGAGAAAAGGAAGAGGAGCCGGAGCTAAGTGACAACTTTGACCTGGAGTGGTACAAGCAGTTTTGGACCAAGAAGTGACCCTGCTCCAAAGCTGTCCTGGCCTGTGGTGCTGCAGAGGGGGAAGGGTATTTGCCTTTAAATGGAATGTCAGGATTTTAAATCCACCTAGTCTTTCCTTCTCATGCACTGGCTGGAGGCGGGGCTCTCTGCAACTAAGCCCCCTGGAGGGCTTAGAGTTGGGTCAAGTTGTGGTTTTAGGAGGGTCCTCAAAGGGCACATGAGCTGTGGACATGACCAATGTCCTGGGTGCTCTTCCCACTGTAGGAAGTGCCTGCTACCTCCCTGCCACCTCTCTGGGCCCTGGAGCCCCCTCTCCCAGTGAGTACAGTAACGGGAGTGGGTGGGATCCAAGGACATCCATGTCTGTCCTGTAGCTTGCCTGCCCTGCCCCTCACCTGGACTCCCTCAGTCCTGTCCACTTGCAGTGGGAAGGTGCTCCCTATTGGAGGGGCCAAGGGGTGCAGCCAGCCCAGTTGCTAACTGCTCTCAGGTCTTACCTACCAGCCAGACTTTCTTTCCACAGTGGGCTGTTGCCTTCTGCTCTAGGGGTAGTTTCATGTTGGCCAGGCTTCCTGCAAGACATGAGGGGTCAATTCTCAACCTTTCCACGTGCAGGTGACCCAGCCCAGGCCTGCACCTCATCTTGTCCTGAGGTGCGGGAATGTGGGACCCTGGCTGTCAGGCTCTTTAAACCTTGAGGGCCCATGGTAGAGTGCTGCCATATAGACCGTGGGGAAGGCGTTCCAAGCATGAGTGGGGAAGCAGCAGCCTGTGGGAGGTGACCCTACCTCTGATGGCAGCTTACAGGGAAGGATGCTGGGCTGAGCACCCAATCCTAGCTGCAGTCCTTCCCCTGCTGGTCCACTGATCATGCTAGCTGGCTGTGTGCACCTCCTGGGGATGTCTGCCCTGTAGGTTCTGCTAGCCCTGTAGCCTGCTCGGGTGTTCCCACGTGGGTGATCTCCCTGAAGCCCTTATCTCTCCAGCTGCTGCCCCAACTCCCTGCTCACCAAGTACCTCAGGGGAGATGCCCAACAGCAGTGTTTGTACTTAGTATTCAGGGCCAAGTTATTCATGACACTTGTTGAAGATGGCAAGGCAGGCCTTACCCAGAGTAGGGCCGTGGCTGTGAGTGCAGTGGGGGGAAGAGGCTGAGTACTGCTCTGACAAGTGGAGATTTGTGCCAGGAGCAGGACAGGGTTGGTGATGGGAAGTTACTAAGAGGACTCACCCCAATGGAGGTTCTGGCTAAACCCACCTAATGGGATTGTTGGGTTTTTTTGTTTAATTTTTTTCCAGTTACAGTTGATATTTAGTATTATTAATTTTAGGTGTAACGGGATTGCTGTTGAATGCAGGCAAGAAATCAGATGTCCACAGGCAATGAAGAACCAGACTAGATATGGAGGGTGGGGGTTCTTGCCAGAGCTGGCAGTGTAGAGATGGATCCGGAGGCCCAAGGCCTGGTTGGACAGCTTTGGGGAGCCTGAGAGTGGTGGAGCAGAGTACCGGGTGCACTCTTTAGTTGGGTGGGATCTCCCTGCTGTCCCTCTGATGCGTCCTACTTTCCCCATGACCCCCGTCACCTCACCCGCCTTGGGGAGTTAGTCACTTCGCAGTGGACACTGATGACCCCCAGTATCCAGACCTGGGTTGGGCCTTCCCCAGGTGGTGATAGGGGTGGGGTGGGGCAGCAAGCTTAGAGCTGACTCTGCTGCTCCCAGTGCTTCTCTCACACCCCTCTACCAGCATCTAGTCCTTGTCAGACATGGCAGTACTGCCTCTGGAACAGCTCCCACCCTCCGCATTTACCCCGTGGTGCTCCACGTGTCCCACAACAGCAAAGCTGGGGCCCTGCAAAGGGCATGCCTGTGGCTTTGGACCTGCTGTCCCATGCTGGAGGCCCCTAAGTTCAAGGACAGGTCTGGAGCTCCCATGTGGGGAAAGCGAGGCTCAAACTTAGTGCACGACAGGATTGGGGCTCAAACCGTTCCTGTAGGAGCCCCAAACCCTCAAAATCAAGTGAGGGAGTCAGCGGAGGCGGTAGGAGAGCAGGTAAAGCCTTTTCATTGCCCTTCGCTGAGTATCCACAGGCCTCGTGAGCTAGGGCAGCGTCCTGTAAAAGAACCTGTACAAAGGACTGTGTAGAGCAGGAGGATGCCACTGTTTGAAGTCCCAAGTCTGCAGCCACCCTACGAAGCGGGCCTTGCATTCATTAGACCATTATCACCGAGTCTGGTCTGTGACCAGCGATGGTGACAGGCGAGATGCATTTGTCCAACGATCAGCCCGCTGAGCCATCAGCAATTAGCAGCAGGTGCTCGTGCGGAGCCTCCGCTAGGACCTGGGCGCATTTTCTCCCCGGTGTTGCTGCAGAACAAACGCAGTGCCGAGCGCGTCCATGCTCCTGTGACCACAGCAGGGTCCCTGCACCATGGCCGCCCCTGGCTCCCACAGCCGCGGACGTGACGGCGGAAACCTTGGTGCAGCTGGAGACTTGTGTTCCCAGCTGATCTCCGGGGGTGCCTGTCTGCTGGGCCCGGCACATGGCGCACAACGGAGACGGTGACTTTTGGGCACCGCCCCTGGATCCTGGAGTCACACAAAGTGACTTTTAATACCCGCTGTAGTGCCAACGGATCGCTCGAGTTCAGCTTCCGCGCTTTTCCCTGGCGGTCGCGAGCGCTGCGCGCGTATGCGCGCGGGGTTGGCAGTGCGCAGGCGCGAACGGCGACGCGGCTGGCGCGGGCATGACGTTACAGCGAGCGACGTAGGCGCGGAAGCAGGCGCCGCTGGGGAAGAGGCGGCCCCGGGACCCGAAGGTCCGGGGGCGGCGGGTGACCCTTCACCATGTTCGGCTCCAGCCGGGGCGGCGTACGCGGGGGGCAGGACCAATTCAGCTGGGAGGATGTGAAGACCGACAAGCAGAGGGAGAACTACCTAGGTGAGCGCGGGGGCTGTCGGGCGCAGGGCTGCGGTTTCGGGTGTTCGTCCACCCTCAGGCCAAGGACGGCTCTGTCTCCGCAGGCAACTCGCTGATGGCCCCGGTGGGCCGCTGGCAGAAGGGCCGCGACCTCACCTGGTACGCCAAGGGCCGGGCAGACGGCGCGGGGCTGAGCCGGGAGGAGGAGCTGGCGGCCGTGAGGCAGGCGGAGCAGGAGGCGCTCATGGCAGCGTTGTGAGTGCACCGGCGGCTGGGGACCTCCGAGGAGCGGGTGCGCGGCGGGGAGGACGGGAGGGGGGCCGAGGCGAGGCCCGCCTCCCCTGACGCTTGCGCGCGGCCTTACAGAGGCTACAAGAACGTGAGGAAGCAGCCCACCGGCCTGAGCAAGGAGGTGAGGGGCAGCCCTGTGGGGGCGGGGGTGGGACGGTCTGGGACCGGGCTGACCCTGCGCTACCTGCCCTCCCACAGGATTTTGTGGAGGTCTGCAAGCGGGAAGGAGGTGACCCCGAAGAGAAGGGAGTGGACCGGCTCCTGGGCCTGGGGAGCTCCAGGTGCGGACCCGGGGCCCTCCTGAAGGGCGGGGCCTCAGAAAGGACCAGGGTGCAGCTCTTAGGGGCTTGGAGCTGTCAGCTGCTTAGGCGGAAGCTGGTACCCGCTAGGGAGGCCTTGGGGAGGGGGTGGGATGTCTTACGGGGGAGGGTCTCACCCGTGTCCCCGCAGTGGTTCCGCAGGCCGAGTGGTGTTGTCCCGAGAAGACAAGGAGGCGGCTAAGCTGGGGCTCTCGGTATTCACGGTAATCACCTCTAAATGTCCCGGGATCTATGTACCTCTTACTGTCGAGTGCTTGGGGGTGGGCTGTCTCTGGTCTCCCCTCGGGGACCCTCCTAGCTTCTTGGCCTAGGAAACCGGGGCTGGTTCTCCCCAGGGAACGTGCACGACCCCAAGTGTGGTTCCCTTGGCAGCACCACCGCGTGGAGAGCAGTCGCCCAGGGGCCTCACCATCCCGGAAGAAGCCTCGGCTGGAGGAGAAGGCAAAGGCGGAGCTGGGGTAAGGGCTGGCTGAGCGCTGTGAGACTGTGGAGTCTCTATTTCAAGCCAGTGATGTTTTGGGTTCCAGTCCCTTTTACTTTTGGGGAGCCTCTCAAGGTTGTGACCCCAGGGCAGTCCCAGGCCTGGTGTTCATCGAGGTCAGGCAGCCCCGTGGTGTGAGCTACAGGGTGGAGAGGCCACCTGTGCAAGCCCCCCCCCCCCCCAGCAGCCATCCGTGTAGTGCAGTAGCCACTCTGGAGATCATGTGAGGGGTGTGGAGTGCAGGCAAGTGCACCACCTGGCAGGGAGGGTATTGAAAGGGACCATGATAAGTCCCCTATTTGTGCCCCCTTCCCAATGCCAGCCACTGGCCACGTGATACTGAAGATTGGTCAGTGGTTAACTGTGGTGGCTTGCACAAGCTTATAGGTCTCACACCCTGTGAGACTCCTATAACCCAGTGGTTTCTGGCACTCTGTATCCCCCTCACAGCTCTGAGAGCCACAAGAAGAGCAGAAAAAAGAAGAAGAAGAAGAAAAAGCACAAGAAAGAGAAGCGAGACAGGGAGCACAGGATGGGGGCAGCCTCCTCACTGTCCCCGGCTCGTGCCCGGTAGGTGCTGCAGCTCTGCCTGGAGAGCCTGGGAGGTTGGGCCAGGTGGTAGGTGGCTCCTCACTGGGCATCCCCTGCTCTCCTCAGGGCCCGCCATTGTAGGCACGACTCCGACTCCATCTCGCCCTGCTGTAAGAGGCAGCGAGGGCACAACAGTGACTGAGGCCAAGCCCACCCCAGTCAAGCCTTACCCTCAGTGAAGCCTCAGCATGTGCCCTGCCAAGCCCAGGAAGCTGGAGGGCAGACTTGTGGGGGCCCTGAAAGCAGACAAGGTGTCTGGATGAGGCCTCACTCCCAGATGGCCCCAGGCCCATCAGGGAAGGACACAGATGCCTAGGTCCAGCTTCCCCTAGGCCAAGAGGCTAAGCTGTGACCATGTACGGCTACTTTTTCTTTGTGTTGACCCCCCCCTTTGTACTTAAATAAACTTATTTTAAGTGGAAAACGTCTCATATTGAGAGTTGTCATGTCCTCCAGTAGAAAGTGATGTGTGAGAATGTGGCAAATACCTTGGGTTCCAACAAGACCACCCGAGACCCCACTGGGAGAGTGACTGTCCTGGTTGCGCAGGGCGAGTGTTGGGACTCAGCTGCAGGTAGGCAAGTACAGAGAGAGGCAGCCAGACTGGGTGTTTATAAGTTGGGGGTGGGGGCGGGAATTGTACCTGGAGACATTCTCATTCCCCACGCACCCCCTACCTTGGTCCCATGCCTCCCTATTTGCCTGTTGAGTCTGCTCTGCTTCTCCCAGGTTGGGTGGAGTTCCAGGTGCCCTCAATCTTGCCTCCCCCCCTCCCCAGGAGGTGTACTTGAACCATGTACCACCCCATCCACAGAAGAAATGGAAACTTACATCTTACAGCTGCATCGGAGTAAAGACAAAACCCAGGCTGGATTCACTTATGAAATATATTCAATTTTGCTTCTGATTTTCAAAGAAACAAAAACTAAAAATGATTGTCTTCAGAGCCTCAGCCCTGATTCTCACTCAACCTCTGACTGTTATCTCAGGCTGGGCAGGGCAGAGGGCCACACATGGGGCTGGACGCCTCTGGGGAAGTACACCTTGACCTTGGCTTGGCCACGGGGCGCAGGGGTGTCCAAAAGGGCTCTAGGTCGGAGGGACGGCCACCAAGAAGCAGGTAGGCGGCCCGCAGCACCCAACTGGGCACAGGTGTGCACCATGGCAGAAGCTCCCCAGGGAAGGACATGGAGCTAAGCCAGGGGTTCTTGTCCTGCAGGGGGGTGCACACAATCCCAGGGCACAGCCCACATGGGGACCCTGATGGTCCTCTCAAGGCCTGGCATGGCCAAGATTGGACCAGGAGACTGGGGGCTGGGCTGCCAGTGGGGTGAGACCCATGAGGGTCCCAAGGGCGCTGGACACACCCACCCACCCATTCCACAATGAAGGTGGGGTGGGGAGAGTCAGAGAAGAAATGGGGTGGGTCCGGGGTGGGTTACACTTTGTAAGTTGTCCCTGCCCACATTCTGGGAGGCAGCCTTTGGCCAGCAACACCCAAGTACTAGAAAGCCATGAAATAGTTAAGAGATTTTATTCTAATAGCTATAATTACAGTGCTTGTCGAAATGAAAACTGAAAACAAGTATACAAAACAGTTGATTACTAATTGTGTACTGAAAGCAGTAAGAGGTTCCATGACACCAGATAAACCAGTTCTGAGGTTTTCCCCAAGATAAAGTTTAACAGCTCCAGCTTCTTCAGTGTTTATCAAAATACAAAAGAAAAAAAGTAGAGGTTGTCGTTTTTGATGGCAAATCTGACCGACCCTTGCAGGCTGAGGGAGTGAAAGCACATGTAGACGGGGGCTCGAAGGGGCTGGACTCTAGGATGACCCACCACCCATCTGCCTGTGCTCCTGCTGGTGAGACCCAGACACTCTGGAGCGAGCAAGCATGCGTGGCGACCACAGGGCTCCCGCTCTGGCCAGAGTGGTCCCACCAAAGTACCCACACTGACCCAAGGGAAATTTGGGGTCCCTCCAAGGTGTCAGAGTGGTGGCCATAGCCCCCAGCCCATCCCCTGGGTGGCGGAGTTAAGCACAGGTACAAGCACAAACGCTATGGGATGCAGGATGACCCAGCCAATCACGGGGACCGTATGTGACCATGCAGAACATATCATGGCTGGTTCTGCCTGCCACATGCTCCAGACAGGAGAGACCGCAGGTGGACTGGACTCAGGCCATTGCTGCAGAACCTACACTAGGCACATTTCTCCCTTCTGTGTGTTCAAGTGTCTCCTTATTTTGTATTTGTAACTATTTTAAAAAATGCACTGAGTTTGGGTTAAAAACCAACCACCAAAATGGATCTCAACACAGATCTAAATCTCAGAGGAGTGTCGGGCTGGTCTAACAGCGACTCCTAGAGGCCCCAGATGCCTAAAATCCCTTCTCAGTACTAAACAGTGGGTTGATTCTCTTTTTACAATAAAAAAAGCTGAGTAATATTGCATAGAGTACCAGAAACTGCCTCATTGGAAACAAGAACTATTTACATTAAATAAAAACCCGGTTGCAGGCTGCGTCTGCACATGTACAGCATGGTGAAGCACACTGGGACCAACCATGGAGACAGCTTCTGGCACTCACACCACAGGGGCACGTCTGCCACATGAGAAGAAAGCAAGGGCGGAGGAGGGAGTGAGGGAGGAGAGGAGCGCGGCTCACTTCTGGTTCCGGAGCTGATTGGACAGCCAGTCCAGTCCCTCATAGAGCCCGTCCCCACTGGTGGCGCAGGTGGCCTGAATGTACCAGTTCCTGTGGCGCAGAGAGTGCAGGCCCAGCTTGTCCGTGATCTCAGCTGCATTCATGGCATTGGGAAGGTCCTGGTGGAAGGGAGGGTGGCATGGCAGCCACCAGTCAGCAGGAAAACTCGGACCCCACCCCACCCGTGACCCCTCAGTCCCTCTGGGTGGCTGGGTCACACACGAGCGCCTACCTGCTTGTTGGCGAACACAAGCAGGACAGCGTCCCGGAGCTCGTCCTCCGCCAGCATCCGCATGAGCTCCTCGCGGGCCTCGTTCACACGCTCTCGGTCATTGCTGTCAACCACGAAGATGAGACCTGCCAAGGAGCAGGAGTCAGCCAGGCACTGAGGACACCCAAGCGCTCCCACAGCCCGTGGGCCTCCCACCCTCACCTTGTGTGTTTTGGAAGTAGTGGCGCCACAGAGGCCGGATCTTGTCCTGGCCGCCCACGTCCCACACGGTGAAGCTGATGTTCTTGTACTCCACTGTTTCCACGTTGAAACCTGCGGAAGCAAGGCCCAGCTTGAGCCCTGCCCCCAGGCTGCCCCCCACCCTGCAACCAGAGGCCCAGCCTCCTCACCTATGGTGGGGATGGTGGTCACGATCTCACCCAGCTTCAGTTTGTACAGGATGGTGGTCTTCCCCGCAGCGTCCAGGCCCACCATGAGGATACGCATTTCTTTTTTGCCAAAAAGGCCCTTGAAGAGGTTTGCAAAGATATTCCCCATGCTGTAGACTGCAGGAAGTGACACTGGCCAGAGAAACCTGCGGAGACAAGGGACCCCAGGTCTCTCTCTGTGCAGCCCAGGGCCATCAGTGCAGGAGCAGCTCAGAGACCACCCACACTCCCATCACAGACAGACAGATGGACACAATACTTCCTCCTCCTGAAAACTTAAGGGGCAGGAGCTAATGAAATTCCAATTCCTAAGCTACAGAAAAAGTGCTGTCTGATGGACCTCTTGAGCCCCCCAACCACTCTAAGAAGGGAGAGTCTGGGAATCTTAGAACAGGGCTGACAGGGATTTGAGGCAGCAGCTGCTGTCATCTCAGGAAGTAATGCCCAAGGCCACATGACAACTTGACCCCAAGTCCTCTAAACCTGCCTCTGGGTGCAATCTCTGACATGTGGGAAGAGGTGATGTTTAGCATCCACCATCTGTGGCTTTCAAAAGAATGCCAGATCCTCTCCAATAGATCACAAAGCTTTTCAAAGGGCCAGAAACAACCACACCAAGGCCCCACTGTGTCTTCCAACTGCCCCACAAAGCCCCAGTGAAACATGGCCCACACTCAAGATAATGAATGCATGGGGAGCTAGGGAGCCCCTGGCACAGACCAGAAGCCAACCTTTCCTAACACACTCAAAGCTCAGCGCTCACCTTGCAGGCAGGATGCAGAGACCTACAACACCTGGGTACTGAGTCCAAGGCACAACAAGGGCCCTAGGGGAGCAGTGTCGGTGGGGACTCTTTCCCATCGGGGAAGACACGCGTCCCAGAAAGGAGGGGGCCCATGTGGTGTGGCAACAGGCTCATGTGAGAACATACACGCCGTGTCCGGGCCACATTCTCACCCCAGGCTCCCCTCACTCAGCAGAACAGAATCACTGGGGCATCACCAGGCTGGCTGTGACCTAAGGTCAGGGAGCTGGCAGGAAGGGCCAGGCAGCTGTGGCTTGGGGGACAGTGGGCTCTCAGGGGCGGGGTCTCCGTCCCAGACAGCCCCAAGGGCACGAGAGCTGCCCAGGCCTGGCCTCTCCATACTGCAGTACTTTCACTCAACTGTTTTATTTCCAAACAAGGACTGACGAAAAAAGGTCCCTTTCTCAAATGCTGATGAACCTGCCCTGGAAGTAACCATGAGCTCTCAGTCCTTGGACAGACACTGCTGGGGTCAAAGGTCAGTGGAGGACATCATAAGGGCCCAGCAGAGGTATGCCCCACTGTACCCTGCCTGGGGGGGGGCGTGTCCAGATCCCCACTGAGCCCATGTCACCCCTGATGACAGGCTCAGGTGGAGTCTCCGGTCTCTCTGCTGTAGGTTCTTTCCGCCTGAGCAATGAATGACTATGTGCCCATCCCACTCCACATCAAATGTCCGCCCTCTGGTTTCAGCGCTCTGACATTTGCTGGTTGAACTACTGCCGTTGACGACTGTCAAAAGGTGATTTTCTACCTAGTCATTCCTTCCAGCTGTCAGCATTCTGCTATAAGAAACCACCTTTCCTCCTCCAGGTATCGACATGGGTATGAGCTCACACATTCCTATTTTACTCAGTGGATCAGAACCAGCAGACCCATTTTGAATTTGATGTTCCAGTGGTCCCGCATACGCCCAGTGAAGCCCCTTCCTACTGGCTTCAGTATGCTTTTAACTTTATTTAAAAAATTAAATTTAAAAATTAAAAAAGATCTTTACTATAGCATTTCATTTTCTGCAAATAGCAAGTTTCACTACATACAGAGGGTGAAAAATTATGGAATACAGAACGGACTAAACACACACATATTTATCTCAGTTCACTCCTGAAATCAATACCGATAAACAAAGTGATGCCTAACCCACTAGGACAAAGAGAAAAGGGAGAGACAAATTCTGGGATCTAATGCAGGGTGGGTGGGGTCTGACCCTGTGCTTGTCCTCAGCTCTGCAGGAGAGCGAAGGGACCTTCTTGGAACAACTGAACCAGGGGCTCTGACTCTGGTCTCCAAGCAGGAGGGTGTCTGGAAAGAGGAACTGGGTGTACTCGACAGGAGGCCCAGGAGACCCTGTGGCCTTTAAAGCAAGGGCTTACAGTGGCTCCCAAAACAGCCATGCCCTGTCTCCCTTTAAGAAGCCTCCAAGAGGGCTGGCCAAGTGGCGCGTTGGTTAGGAGTTGGTTTGGGACGCCAGCTCTGAGCAGCAGAGTGCCGGTTCAGATCCCACACGAGGGCCAATGATGTTGCGCCCTCTACAGCTAAGATGGTGAACAACAGCTTGACCTGGAGCTGGGCTGCCGTGAGTCTCTGACAACAGTGTAGGCTGCAGTGGGGCTGGCCGGCAGCTGGCGTGCGCTTTCGTGAGCTGCTGTAAGCAACTGTTCAATGGCCAGCAAGCGGCTGCCTCACCGGGGAACAGCGCAATGATAATACCAACATGGGTCAGTGAAGCAACGTCTTCCACAACTAGACTGAAGAACAAAGGGACAGCAACTTGTCTGTTCCCCTTCCCCAATTCCCCAACGCTGTTCCCCTCCCCCAATTCCCCCAATAAAAATCTTAAAAAAAAAAAAAAAGAAGCCTCCAAGAGGAATTTGGAGAAAGGCAAGACAGAAGACAGAGGCTACTTAAAAGGAAAAAAATAAAACCAAACAAAACCCCGAACCCACACACAGTCTCAGTGTCATGTGGGGATGTTGGGCCTGTAAAACAAGAATAGATGTTAGGACACAGGGAGCGACAAAGCAAACATGACAAAGTGAAAAATCCACACAAAAAAACAAGGATAGGAAAGGAAAAATTAGGAGAATTTGAAAGACCAACATCTACTTTGGGCATGGTGATGACTTTTTGGATACAAAACCAAAGACACACTCTGGGAAAAATTAATTGAGAAGCTGGGCTTCATTAAAATCACTAACTTCTGCTTTGGGAAACACACTGTTAAGAGAAGGAGAAAACATTTGCAAAAGGCACATCTGAGAAAGGACTATCATGCAAAACACACAAAGACCAGTTTAAAACTCAACAATGAGAAAACAAACAACCTGATTAAAAACTGGGCCAAAGACCTTTATGGGCACCTCCCCAAAGATGTACACAGATGGCAAATGAGCACATGAAAAGATACTCCACATCATGTGTCCTCAGGGAAATGCAAAATAAAATAATGAACTACCACTACACACCTACTAGAATGGCTAACAGGTGGAACAGTGACAACACCAAATATGGGTGAGGACGTGGGGCAACAGGAGATTTCATCCATTGCTGGTGGAAATGCAAAATGGCGCAGCCACTTTGGAAGACAGTTTGGCAGTTTCTTATAAAACTAAACATACTCTCACCTTACAATCCAGCAATTGTGCTCCTTGGTATGTACCCGAAGGAACTGAAAAATTTACGTCCACACAAAAACCTACACACAGGTATTTACAGCAGCTTTATTCCTAATTGCCAAAACTTGGGGGCCCCCAAGATGTCCTTCAACAGGTGGATGGATAAACTGTGCTACATCCATTTGGTGGAGTATTTATTATTCAGCACTACAAAGAAATCAGCTCTCAAACCATGAAAAGACGTGGAGGAACCTTAAATGTGTATTACTGAGTGAAGGGCGCCGACTGGAGGAGGCCACATACCATATGATTCCAACTATCTGACATTCTGGAAAAGGTAAAAACTACTGAGACAGTAAAAAGATCAGGATTTCCAGGAGTTGGAGGATGGGGAGGGATGAACAGACGGAGCACAGACGATTTGGGGGGCCATGAAACTACTCTGCATGAGACTGCAATGGAGGATCCATGTCATTGTCCACTTGTTCAAACCCACAACTCCAAGAGTAAGCCTAATGTAAACTATGGGCTCTGGGTGATGATGTGTCCATGTAGGTTCAACGTTTTAACAAATACCCAACCTGGTGGGGAAAGTTGATGGTGGGAGAGGCCACGTGTGTACGGGAAAGCTGTGCACCTTCTGCTCAATTTTGCTGCAAGCCTAAAACTGCCCCCACCCTCAGAATGTTTTTTAAAATTTCTTTAAAAAAAACAACAACAAAACAACATCTAAGACTGAAACAGGCCCACTCAAGGCACACTAAATTCCAGAACACAAAGGGGTCAAAGCACCTTAAGCTTAGCACCCAGAGTTACTAACCAAAGTATGGATTAGGTGTAAAGGCAGAGCAAACCTCAGGTGAGAAATGCCACGTTGCTTCATCAGGCGAGGGAAGCCCTTAGGTTGCTGGGGAGACACAGAAACAGGCCTGACAAGCAGCCAGCCACGACTGTAGCAGGAAGGCAGAGAGGAGAGTTCCAGGAAAAGGGGAACACATTATCTATGTGGTTTAAACATGGGGCTTGGCAATTCCAGGGGTATTGGGAAAAACTAGTATCAGGTATATAGGAAAAAATCCCAGGATGAAAACAAAAGGAGGTTGTTTTAGGATTTCCTGTGGGAAAACATAAGGCAGTCAGTCACCCCTTGGCTTAGCAGTGAACAATGTTTACTCAGTCAAGATACTGTTATTGCTAAGGCCAGAACTTGTGGTGTCAAGGACCAACCCTCACCATTCATAGGGGACACGTTCATTCAAAAATATGGAGTACAGCTGAGCGACGAAAGGGGCTCTCCCTAGGAAACAGGATGGAGGACTGCTGTTCATGCTTGTTTTATTGTTAAAGTGTCCCCTTCACAAAAACTTGGGCACCAAAGGTTATCTGTACCCTCCCGAACCCCTAACTTGGGTGGAGGGCACATCTCCAGGTAAACCCACCCACGCCTGGATGCCAGCCTCTGCCTCTTCCCTGGGCCTGGGTCGGTGAGCCCTGATAACCAACATGGTTGGTCCTTGCCTTCCCAATTCAGGTTTTTTTTTGTGTTTTTTTTTTTTAACTTTTATTAGGGAACAGCCATGCTCACTGATTACACATTACTTTCATGCTACATTGGCATAGTTGCCTCTTAAGGAGGGCGCAGCTCACAGTGGCCCATGCGGGGATCGAACCAGCAACCTTGGTGTTATTAGCACCATGCTCTAACCAACTGAGCTAACCGGTCACCCCCATTTAGTTTTTAAACAGACCAAAGTCCTGGAGCCCCATAGGGGGAAGGAGCCAAACTTGGTGGCAGAACCAGGATGGATATGAGCACCAAGTCTCGGATTTAAGAAGCTATAACACACAGCACTACAAGCATTTATACCCATCCTGCACCTAAGGGACCCTGGTGGCTCTTGGCCTGTCCCACCAGAACTGTTTACTGCTTTGTCAGAGGTCCAGACCTAACACAATATCTGTTGTAGCAGAAAAGTTCAATACTGGCCACCAGTCAGGCCATGACCTCTTGGCACAAGTTCCAACTTGTGGGATGCCCAGCCCAGGTACTATTCCACCTTTTCCTCCACCAGAATTCCTCACACAAGTCAAAACTGGTTTTTCAGGTTCATCATAATCTCTTATATTAGTGAGCAGAGAAGACAAGGGCTTTCTCAGAAGAACCCCCCCACCTGTGAGTCTGCACCAACTCCTGACCAATCCAGAAGACGCAAGAAGAGAACCATTCCAGACACAGCCTCTGGGGTGGCATTCCAGCATCAAAGTCAAGAATAGCACACAATTTGGCGGGCTGCATTCCCGCATGCAAAGATACACAAGGCTAAAAAGGCCAAGGCCCGAGATGGGGTCTCCCTGGGGAAAACACTCGCCCCGCTCCAATAAATGAATCCAACATGACTACTTTAGCTGCTAAAGAGAAATAAGTGTACCCGTGACCTCTACCCATGCCCTCAGCATCTCCTACAAGTCTCAGTGGTTTCAGCCCTCAGCTGTGATCAGAGTTGTGTAGCTTGCCTCTGCAGAAGCAAAGTCTGTCATGTGTTCTGAAACCATTAGAGCTAGTTTATGAAACAGAATCTCTGTAACCATGAATACCAAGATGACCTGAATAGTTGGGATCACTAGGAAGAAGACACCGCCAATGTGGAGTGAGTCCTGGGAAACGAAATTGTGATCCAGGGAGGCAGAAAGTGAGGGTTGGACTCCACTCTGTGGCATAGGTATGATGGGCTGCTTTGATCTCTGTAAATGGGGGTTCAGATGGATGAATCCCTTACTTGAATGAAAAGCTGGGTGACATCAGAGCTTTTTCTTTTTAAAGTCAAGTTTCTTGAGGTATAAGTTACATATGGTAAAATGTACAGCCCAATATTCATCATCTGTTTTAATATCTGAGGAAAATTAACAAAGTGATTTCCCTGAGGAACTGATATACATTACAAAACATTTTCTTTAATAAGAGTTTCATGAATGAGCAACTGCCTCTAGCAATCACGTAAGTGTTTTGATTATCCATCATTCGGAAGCCCAATTCACCCTTAACACACAGGATTTAATTTTAAAGAGGGATCCTCTACATTCACAGGCGATATAGTCACACGTCATATTTGCTGCCAACTGCTCTGTATACGTCATCTGGGGGATCCAGCACACCAGCTAAATAAAGCTCAAGCCATTAACTCTGACTGTAAGCTCAACATTCCATCTCTGTAACTCTCATGTTTTTCTGCAATTGAGTAGTGCAGTGCATCACATTTTGTCACTATTTCATAAAAATCAGTGTAAGAGGAAAACTGAATGTACCAATACTAGTGATAAGCAGATACACCTCACAAACCTAGCACAACTGTGACAAAGATATGCATCAACAACACGCTCTGAAGAATATTTAGCTTGAGATGCTCAATGGATCTAATTAAGTTGACAAACTCTTTTCTTCCCCTTCAGACAACTGACACTGTATTAGTTTCAGGTGTACAACCTAATGATTTGATATGTGCATATACTGTGAAATGATCACCACAAGAAGTCTAGTTAACATCTATCACTTCACATAGTTAATTTTTCATTTTGTGATAACTTTTAAGGTCTGTCTTAGCAATATTCAGATGTACAGTACAGCAGTGTTCACTACAGTCACCCACCCTGTACATTATATTCCAGTATTTAGAAGTTTATACCTTTTGACACCCCCACCACCCCAAACTTTCAATAAACAAAAGAACATGCAACAATATTTTTGAATTGCATCATTCTGGTCTGTATCTAAAGGTGAGTTTCAATGAGAGATGGTTGTTTGTCAGAACAAAACTTTCAGGGTGTTTTGCAGGAACCAATTCTGTACTAGGGTTGGCCTCTATGCAGGATCCTCCCACCTCCTCCCCTCACCCCAAGGCAGGCCAGCATTCTAACACTAGAGGGCTGGTATCTAACATAGCCTACCTAGCTTTACCAGGCGCCTCCCACACCTGAAGGAGGACATTACCTGTCAGGTCCAATTCTTAGGAGGAGCAACCAGTGGATTTCAATTTAGATTGCTCTTTGCCAGCTTAAGATTAAAAAAAAAAAAAAAGATTTCAGCTAGAAATGAATTTCATTCATGAATGTGGCTCTTGGTCTACAAGTAACATGGACACCAAAGAACCAGTGTCAATGTCTAGTTGGACAGGCACATACCAACAAGGCACATATGGGAACAGCTTAACTGCAATTAATCCTACTCACCACTAACTACAAAAATCAAAGCATTTAACTGATGAACATATTTATGTTTTGCAGTTCCCCCCATATTTACAGTTGTTTTACTGTCCTCAAAGCAATTCACCAAACATGTATGTCCTTCTGAAATCTACAGATGGGGTAAATAACCAGATAGGCTAGCCCCAAATGAAAACAATATCCATGTGGGACACTGAACCCAAAAGTCACAGGGTCTCCACTGGAGTGAAACCAGGATGAAGGAGACCCACAGCTGAGGTCTCCCTTGGAGCTGCGCTGGTAACAGCTCTCACAGCTGTGTGCACCTGTCCTTGTGGCAGACACCAGCTGCTCTTCTGTATTTTTTCTCCCTAATCTGTCCCTGGGCAGGAAGTCTTCCAGAATAAATTTATATTCCTGGTCCCCTGAAGCCATGCAGGCCCATCTGAGTATTATGTCCTGTAAGATTTGGCAACAGTGATGGCCAGGCTTCCAGGTCCTGCAGGCCTGGTGGTGGGCATCTTGCTACCTGCTGAAGAGCCACCAGCACATTAGACCCTAATGAGCATCTCTACTCTGACAGTAGGGCACAGATACCTTCTGTCTGACCCCAAATGCAGTTGTCTGAAGGACTTGTTACTGGAAAAAATAAAGACCAAAGATACTATTTGGGGTCAATCCACAACATAAAATGTGCAACAAATTAAACTTATAATGGAGAAAACTAAAGTAATTCATGACTAAAATGCAAAGCAGGGCCTGAGAAACCATGGGCTACTCTAAACCACCCAGACACCCTGAAAAGTGTCCTACCATCACCAACCCCTCACTAATAGTGCAGGTTATTAGTGGTCCTTTGGAAGTCAATTAGAATTGTCTTTCAATTCCACCCAGTGGGAACCAGAGGACCAGCAGTTTAGGATCAGTTTGGAGGCCTCAGCAAGGTGCTCGGGTGTGTTCTGACCCCAGTGCCTTCGCCACACCTTGATTCTTCATGCTGTGTCCACGTGGCCCTCCCCTCAACCTCTGAAGCCAAGCTTAGATGCCAGCCACCACCTTTCATAGGAAGCGGTCCTTTCCTCTATTCTCAATGCAGTCTCAACTGCAGTCTCAACACACCATGGGGCCAACAGCCAAGCCACCACACTCAGAAAAGGAGTAGCTGTGCCAGGAGAGCACACAGAGGCTAACAACACTCAGTGAATCCAACTGACAGATGGAGAAAATGGAGAGCGATGATGCCTGCCTTCCACCTCACCGTGTAAACTAGTTCCTAGAGGCCTTTGGGTCAAGCAACGTCAGAAACTGTTCCTCAGTGACACTGGGGCCCTCTCAATGCAGACATGCACACATTCAGATGGTGGCCCCCACAGACCTGAGAAAGAGAAGGGGCGGGCACACCAGTCACACACCACAGTTCTGGGTTTCAGTTCTAGTAGTGGGAACACGAAAAGAAAATGATTCAGGATTCTGATTTCTGTTGTGAAGTAAATCACATTCATTTGTTTTTGTCACGCCACTTCTTTAATCATGTGGTCACTGCAAACGTGAAGCCTCTGCAGTCTCTGTTCTGGTGCCTTCTCAAAGCAGCCGCCCACACCAGCCCTATCCCAGCACTAGGGTGGGGCTCTGAGACCTGGCTCCACACCCTTGAGGCTCCACACCCTTGAAGAGAACGGGAACTGTAGCCCAAGCCCTCAGAGCCCCTCCAAGCACTCAAGACTAGCAGGCGACCCCCGGAGGCTTTCTCTGCACAGGGGCTTTGGTGAGGGATTAAACCAATCTCCAACTTGATTTCTGCCTTCAAAGATCTTTCATTTTGAGAACAAAATTTTAAAAATTGCAGCCCCACCTCTTTTTCTGAGAGACAGCTTCCAGAGGACACAGAAAAGGAAAGTGCAGCAGGGGTCGAGAATCCTCCCACTTTGGAGGCAAGCCCTCCTCCCCGCCCCCACCTCCCCTCCTCCCGTGACCCTTGTCAGGGTGGCAGCCAGCTCAGAGCACTCAGAGGCGTAGGGGTTCAGGACGCCCTCCATCTCACCCTCCAAGAAACTGATCTTGCCAGAGAGGCCACAGCAACCTCGACGGTCTTCTTCTAACCTCTGGTCACACCTCAGACACAAAAGTGCTAGTGTCAGGGGTATCTCACTCACACACCTGTTCATGCCATCGTCTGCTTAAAACCTCACAGCAGTCCCACCACATTCTGAGTCTTGCACTTTCACACCCCAGCACCACTCCTCTCAGCCATTCACCCTCAGGGTAGTATGGCCCCTATACATGACCCCTATTTTTCTATTTCCAGCTGGATGCACATCTCACCCCCAGACTCCTTCCTACCATCCCCTCCACACAGATGTCCCACCGAAATCTAACCTTCCAAATAAAAGGCCTGCCCTTACCCACTTTAACACTGAGCAACTTTCTCCCAGTTACTGAGACTCAAACCCCTGATACATCCACAATCCCTTTCATCCCCAAATCTTTCTGCTTTATCAGCAAGTCCCACCTCTCTCCATTTGGAAGATGCATCCCCACCACCACCCGCCTGTGCCCTGCATGGGGCCACCTCATCTCCCCTCTAGCATCCCAACAGCCTGTAGCTTCCACCCCACAAGGTCTTCTCAACGCCAGCAAAAGGGGCCTGTAGGATAAATCAGATGACTGAACACCACATGCTAAGTCGGTCCTTACACAGGGCAGAACCAGTGCCCCACTGGTGCTTCACAGCATCACCTCTACCAACCCAAAAGGAAGCTAGCAGACAACACAACCAACACATGCACTGACTGCAAAACACCCATTATGTTGCCCAACTGTAATGTAACAGGGAAACGAAGGACAGTGACTTAGAATAAAATACATGCTTCAACACTGGGCACGACCACACTGCCAGCTCAGGGAGGCTGTCAGAGTACCACTTCACGGAGCTGGAGTCTGCTTGTGTCCATGAAGCAGAAAGAGAAAGCAACTCATGGTAAGGTTCTGCAAATACAAAATACACTCCCTCGGGCTGGCCGAGTGGTGCATTGGTTAAGACCTGGTTTGGGACCAGAGGGCCCTGGTTCAGATCCCACATATGAGGGCCAGTGACACTGCCCTCTACAGCTAAGATGCTGAACAACAGCTCAACCTGGAGCTGGGCTGCCATGAGTTGCTGGCGATGGCGTAGGCTGCAGCCCTTGCTGCAGTGGGTTGCCATGGGCTACCGTGTGTAGCCAGCAGCAGCCGTGAGCGACTGTCCAGAAGCCGGCGACTGATCTGCCTCGCCCAGGAAGAGCGCAATGATGGTGCCAACTTAGGCCAGTGAAGCAACGTCCTCCACAACTAGACTGAAGAACAAAAGGACAGCAACTTGTCTGTTCCCCTTCTCCCAATTCCCCAACACTGTTCCCATTCCCCAATAAAAAATCTTAAAAAAAACCCCAAAAAAAACCCACTCCCTCTTCCTGATTTACGAGGTAATTTCTTTCCTGAAAAATTCAGAACACCTATTAAAACCATGCAAAAAAATAAGTGTTGTCTCTGCACATAAAACAGAAATAGGTTTAAGATATGGAAGTCACACTGAATGTGCTCCTGCTGCTTTCACAAATTCTCCAAATACTTTCAGGGGGGGGGGTTGGGGGGTGGCTAGGCTCATTGGCACATACCAGCAGGCTTCCCTCCCCTCCTTATCCACTCTGCTCCTGGCAGGTCTCCAAAACCACCCCAGGGCCTCTGCAGTCACTGTTCCCCTGCCTGGGAGAAGCTTCCAGTTTCTCTCAAAGACCCACAGGACCCTGCTCCCTCACAACTCTTCTCACCCGCTAGGCTCATGTCCCACCCTCCTGATAAGCGGCATTCAGTGCCCGCCCCATTCCTGTTGGCCTGCCTTCCCTTTCTGTTCACTGCCAGGGCCCTGCATCCCCACCCCACCCACACTCAGTAGTGGGGCCTCCTCTGCCCAGAACTTACCTTCCTCCCTACCTCCACCCATCTTCTTCAACTGGGCACTTCCCTGGCACCCAAAGGAGTAACCATCAGAGAGAGGAGAAAATGACTGTAAGAGCATTCACCAGGGTTCTTAGTGTGAACATTCCTTTGACATTCCAGTGGGGAGAGGAGGGCTGTGGAGGCACTGTGACTACTCAGGGCAAAGGTGACCATCCCAGCAATGTTCAGTACATGGGAGGAGGAGTGTGTGCACAACCTGCTTCCTATACCTGCCCCCAGGTGCCTGCAACAGGTGACTAAGAATGCATTTTCAGTGTTCTCCCAGGAATTGGCAAGATCCTTTATCACTAAGACAGAATGATACTAAACGCTGTAAATATTTTAAGCAACGTTTCACCACCAACACTGACAAAAGATGTAGTATTTTAAATACAAATTAACAGATCCGATCAGTTATTTAGGAACTGTACGCTCACCTACAGAGAGGAAATGTCACAGGAAAATACACTATTAACAGCAATTTTTAAGACATCCTTTGTTCTGAATCCTGTGATCAAACTGCTAGCACATCTAATTGTGCCTTCATTCCTATTCTTCATGAATGAGTCTAGACAGTCTTGAAATTGTTTTCTTGGCCATTTGTATCTAACTCTAACTGATGGGATACTCAAAAAACTTCACATTAAAAAACTTTTAGGATCTTAGAGAAATAGAACCACTAAGCTTCCTGTTTAGCTCCCATATATGGCACTGCAAAAATAATCTGACGTATGACACAAACTGAAAGACGTTAGTTATTTTACATATGACTTGCTAACATTCCTTTGAGGAGTTAGCACTTATTAAACTCTGATTTAACATTAATTAATGTTTCCCAAATATACTACATTTAACTTCTGAAAATGTGCATGGATCATATCTCCCATTAATTTATGCCTTATACTAACTGTCACCTCAGAGGTGACCCTGTGGCCAATTACTACGTAATGTCTGCTTTTTCTGTCTCTTCCCTTTCTACTTATCGAAGACAGGCTACCGAGCTCTGTTGCCACTGTGTGCAAAAAAACCCCTCCCAAAACCAGACAGACTCACCATTCTTTCCAACTCATATAAGGAAGCTGAGGTGACAGGATTCTGGGTGAGGGCCTAAGAAACTTTCCTAGAAATAAGGAGCTTTACTGTTTTTGTGTTACATTTTTGCCACATTTCTCCCCCTGCTAATCAGGCCATCTGATCCATTTGAGAACTCTGAACTACCTTTCAGAATAGTAACACAGCTGTAGTTATGATATTTTAAGGAGTTTCTAACACACACAAGATGATAGAACCCAAGGATGAAGGAAATGAGCTGAGGTGTTATGTGACCTGGAATCACCACCACCCGCCTCCCCCCTCCCCTACACACACACACATCCCCAAGCCATCCTTTACTTGCCAGTGACCAGCTCACTAATAGGTAAAATTGTTTCCAAAAGGCCACTTTAGATGTTGCTGAGAGGACATATCTAACAACATCCCTGACAATGAGGAACAGAGTGCAATTATCTGACTTTATGATCCTAAATGAAGGACATTTTTCATGTTTCTCTCCCAACCACCAACAGATACACATTTTATTTCCTTTCATTCTCCTAATTCTACAAAGGTTGGAAGATCAAAGGAGAAAATATGGATAACACAAACAACATGATGGATGAACGGTTTGACAAGCCCAAGCTAGCTGAGGTCTGAACACCTGCTCAGTAAGCCTGACCTGTGAAGAGCAGATTTAAATTCGTATGTCAATGCAACACTCAACTGGGGGAATCTGAAGAAAACTGATTCAGCTCTCTCAAACCAAGTTAACATACTATTGATGAACTTGCACAGGGTTTTTCCCTTTGTTAGGTTTATTCCTGTGCCGATTTGACTCTGGATACCACCCACAGCTGCCAAGGGTCCACCCGGAATTCCAGTGAAGTCTATAGATAAATCAAAATGTATCTTCCTGTAGTTTCAAGCCTATCTAGTCTTTGGTAGAGGCTGCTTAGCAGATCTCAATGTCCTCTTCATATCGTGCAAGAGGCAAAGCAAATTGTTAGACCGCATGATTAAAAAACCAGAACTATGAGGAGCACACAGTTTTTGCTTTCTACTAACTCTCTCAGAGATGAGCAGACAGCATGTGAGTCAGCTATTATCTAAACCAACTATTTTAACTCTTTTTGAAGTAGCAATTCTGAATACTTATATCTGAAGATAGCCCTCAAAGGAAATAGCATGTTTCTAATGCCCAAGTGATATGGATTTATTTTCAACAGGACATTCCTTAAGACAGTGATACCTGTGAGGAGGCAGAGCTACATTTTGCCGATTATGGAGACAAAAACCTTTATGGGAAGAAACAGCAGAAAGTGGCCGGATTTGTGACTAATATACACCCTCAATTCCTCTTAATTTTGGACCCAGCTAGCTAATAACACCATGCATTCAAGTTCTTACAGGTTTGCTACTCATGGAGGTTGCTCAAAACTCTAAGTGAGGACACCACACTTGCAGTCCCATGTGTTAGATACTGGGAACTGCCTCGACAAAGGGCCACAATGTACCCCAGCGTATCACAGATGGACGGCACACACACACACACCCCACACGCGGAAACGCAGGACCCAGCATGCAAACAGCTGGCAGAAGAAAGTGCTGACCACTAGTTCTGAAACAAGAACTGGAGCTGACCACTGGAAGGCACACCAGTAGTGGCACCAACTACACAGCTCTCAACAGTGGCTTTCCAGACCACCCCAAAGTGTTTGCATTCTCTCTTCTGCCCATGACTTCTTGGGCAATTCCGCTCAATTCCTTTAGAACAGCAACTTGGTATTTTGAGGAAATGGAAGAGTGCCACCTAGCTCCTAAGTGCCGTCTGAGTTGACTAGCTAATATTTTAAGTACTCTGTAATTAATTGGCAAGCCTTATTAACAAAGCTACAATTTTAAACGCCGTAAACACCTGGGTTGTGCAGCAAGAAAGAGGGCGCTCTGCTAGAGAGGACATCTCGACCCCGAGCCAGTCGTTCCATAGATAGGTTAAAGATTCACCAGCTATCAAGAGTGTTCTCATCTCTGCCAACGGCGCCAAGGAAGCAACACAGGGGTTGCAGCAAGCTTTGATAAACGGGCCCTACACAGGCGCTCCCACTAGGACCCTAAGCCCTTGCCCCACAGCAAGGCCCGCACCCGAGCCCCGCCCTCGGAGCAAACAGGAACTGGGCTCAAACCCTGGTCATCGAGTGACCTTGGCCGCGTCCCGGGCCAGGGGCCTCAGTTTCCTGGTCCTCGAAATCCCGAAGCGGGAGGTGGAGCAGGAAGCGAGGCTTCCTGGGGAGCCCGCGGCCCGGTCTGACTTCCGGGCACCCGCCCCGGTGGCTCTGGGGTAACCGGGCCGCGGTGGGGACACGGGGGGGTTGGCAGGACTCTGACCCCCAGCCTGGTCTCAACTCAGTCCCAAACTCGATATGACCCCCGGTGGGAAACTGACCTCGGCCCCGACCCCCGCCTGGCTTCGACTCGACCCGCAGTCCAGTCCTCCGAGCCAGCCCCGCCCTGCCTCACCATGGTCCCCAGCCTGGCCTCGACCCCCGACTCGGCCTCGCCTCGGCTCTCACCACCCTAGCTTTGCCTCGGTTCCAAGCCCGGACTCGCTTCAGACTCTACCCCCCGCCCGGCGTCACCTCGTTTCAGCCTTGGCCTTCACTACGGCTCCCGGCTCGGCCTCGCCTTCGCCCCGGCCCTCACCACGGCGCCCGGCCTCGTCCCGGCCCTCCCACCCCGCCGCGGGAGGCAGGGACTCGTGCAGCCTAGGCCTTCCCCCGGCCCCGGCCCGGGCCCCGGCCCCGGCCCCGGCCCCCGCCTCACCCTCAGCGGCCGCGGCACTGCTGCAGCTCCGAGCCAGGCGTTGGTTTCGCTCCCACAAGATGGCGGCTCTGACGGCGGCCACGTCAGTGCCTGCTGCCGCGGGGAACGCTGGGGAGTGGGGAGGGCCATCCGCGGCCCCGCCCACTCCTCACAGCGGCGCGCACTCCCAGACTCCCGGCGGGGATCGGGAACGCGGTACCGGGGCAACGCCCCGCCCACCGCTGCGCTGGCGCACCCCTCCCTCCCTTGCACTGGCGCACCCCTCCCCTGTGCGCCTGCGGGGCGAAGTCTATTTGCGTCTGCGCTGCGCGTGTCGGGGGAAGACGGCGTATGAAACTGGCACACCCATTTCGCGAATGCAAAGACTAAAGTTCGAGTCGGTCCTGGGGTTCCGGAGCGGCGGCGCGGGGGTGCTAGACTCCCTCCCCTGCCAGGGGCTCCCGCAGTCGGGTCGGCACCCGGATACTGTGGAAACCGTTGCTTCCAGCTGGAGGCTACCGCGAGAAGTGGTGTTCCAGGGGTGCTCGCCCCTTGGAGACACCGGTTGCGACCCACGCAACCCCGTGCACGCCCCGTACGCTGGGTAGAGGGCCGTAGATCAAATAAAGAAACCTTACGGTAGCAAAGGTCCGAACAGGGAGACCGCGCTGCTTCCGGGAAGGCCGCTGAGCTGCAATCCAGGTGACAAGAGGGAGCTCCCTCCTCCGGGAAGCCTCCCTGGGCTGGCCAGAAGGGAGGCGAGGATCATCGGGGCCCTCTTCACGTTCTCCGGCCTCGGGGCCTGGCTGTGGCCCCCACTTGGGACCTTACTCTGGCCTCCCGCCGACCTTGGTCCACCCCTTCTGCTATCTGAGCCCCCCCCTTCATGTTTCTGCGAGGGACCCCCAATCAGGAGGCGTTGAGGAAATTGCTGGGAGGCTCTTAAGCTCCGTGCCCCGCGTGATGTGGAGGGTGCAAGGTAGGTCCCAGTCTCCGTGGCCCAGAGGCCTGCGTGACAGTGGAAGGCCTGAAGTGTTCTGGGCCTGGCTGGGGGCCGTCTGCTCATCTTGCTCACTTGCTTCCAATGGGTACGGCTCCTTCACTGGGCAGGGTCGGCTGGGACTTCACCAGCCCTCCAGGGGCTGCCAAATCCTCCCAAGCAGCCCTAGCTCTAGCCTCCCCCAGACCTGTGGTCTGGACCTGGGCTCTGCACCCCACCCCCACCCCCCACCCCCATAACATTCACAAACGCTCATGCAAAGTGCCTCAGAGGTCTGTACCTCCAGGCAGGGGTGCTGCTGACTCCTTGCCCTGGAGGGCTGACCCAGGGCCAGGCATCTGGACGTGATCATGTGTCCTTAGGAGCGTCCTTTGAAATTTTTTTAATTGTGAAAATTATAGACAGGAAGGAGCATGTGAAAGATACACAGTTTTAGAAAAAGATGGATTCCTGCATATCTGCCGAAGGTTAAGGAATTTACATTCCTCCTGATTCCGTCCTGGTTTGGCGCAAACTTGGGAAAAGGGGGCACCTTCAAGGTCACACAGGTATGGGGAGCCCAGCCTTGACCCTAGTGGAGACCTGTCAGGGAGCCAGGAAGTGCCAGGCGGTTGCTCGGGGAAACCGAGGCTCAGGTACTTTCCTGAGGTGACTAGGGAGCCAGGACCTTTCTGCCCCACCCTGAGGACAGACTGAGCGGGGTGCCTGCCCACCTTCAGCCAGGAGGGGGCGAGATGCGCTAGCTAGAGGGCCACCAGCATAGGTGGCTCCACTATCAGGCTGAATCCCCCATACCAGATCCACACTCCAGCCTGACCACCATGGGGGCCTGGCTGGGATCTGAGGTTGAGCTCCTCCCCTCTGGGGGTCGTTAGGCCAAGGACCAAGTCATACACAGAGAAGCTGAACCTGGGAAGATGGCTAGAGGAACAAGGACAGCCAGAGCAAAAGAGCAAGGGCAGAATGAAAGGGCGGGGTGGGGGGGTGGGGGGTGTAAAAATGTTCACACTTTCCAGGACCTGAGCTGGCAGGCACCTCTGCTGCTTCTGTGTGAGGTACCGGTGAGGTGGGCAGTATTCACACCTGGCTAAGGGCTCTCACAGAGGTTCCAAGCCAAGTTCACACAGCTAGGATTCAGCCCCTGGAACTTAGCCTCTAGCATGCCTATTGCCAAACCGTTACTCTTTCCCCACCACCCCCTGCCTCTAGGGACATGCCCTGCCTCTCTGATACGAGCTTCAGTGTCTCTGCAGGCTGCAACTTTATCTTAGATTCCTCCAGTGACAGGGAGCTCACTACTTAGTTAACACACTTGACATCCAGTACCTAGTTGCAGAACTTTATCCTCTTAAATGTTTGCCTGGATGGTGGGGGGAAAGGAGGCCTTCTGGCTCCCTGCGCTCCACTGCCTGCTCCTGGCCCCATTGGTCTGGCCTCCACAGACCTGAGCCCAGTGGGGACCCTGAGACAGGTTTCTGTCTGGACAGGGGTGGGTGTGGAGAGGTCCTCGCCCTTCTCCCTTCTCTTCCAGGCCTTTCCCCAAAGCCCACCCTTCCGCATGGCCCTCCTGGTGCAGGAATTATTATAGCTATTCTGATGGTGTGGGCCCTGGGAGGGGACCCACACAACACTCATGCCCATACCCAGTGCAGCCCTACCTTGACTCCTGCCACTTGGTCATGTGGGAAACCTGTGGGCTCACCTGCAGCCACATAGCAGCAGAGGGAAGCATTAGGGCACAGCCCAATTCCACGCACATGAGAGGCCTCTCTCTCCTTGCGGCCTTCTGAGCATCACCTGTTTTCCCCATACCTGCACCTGCCTCAGTTTCCCCATTTCATACCGGCCTCTCCCTTCCCAGCATCGCTACTGGGTCCCCTGGTTCAACTCACAGAGCTCCTTCCCATTCCTGGGACAGGCCAAGACTGTTCCCCACTCGGGGGCCGTGCTCCCTCCGCCTGGGACACTCTCTGGGGTGGCCAGCTCGGCCACCTTCTCTAGAAGGCCAGCTCCACAGGGCAAGGATGTTTCCTGCCTGGTTCTCCAGTTCCCCCAACACCTGGGTAGACAGCAGGTGAGGGCATCCTGCTCAGCAGACCACTGGGGTGCTGAAAACACATCTTTGCTTTCAGGACCCTGTGGGTAACACTGAGCACCTCCCATTTGGAATGTAGGTGACAGTCCCAAACAGCTGTATGCACAGGACCTACCGTATTTCCCTCTGTATAAGACGCACCATTTTTTGAAAAATTTGGGGCCTAAAAACTGGGTGCATCTTATACAGTGGTGGTAGATTTTTTTACTTGCATTTCCCGCTTTTTTTGTGCTTGTTTTTGCGCTCATACAACCACTGTATAAGATGCACCCAGTTTTTAGATCCCAAAGTTTTTTTAAAAGGGTGCGTCTTATACATGGGGAAATACGGTATGCTTGTGTCAGCAAGAGAAACCTGGGACATTTTCATGTCGTGGCACAGCTGTTGCAGGAAGCATGAAATATTATTTCTGTTCCCTAGTCAACTAAAATTATGAGGTTGTCGACTGGCCTTGTCACCTCCAGTGCTGGTAACTAAGGCTGACATCCATGACAGTACTGCTTCTTGTGCCCCCTTTATAATGCTTCACTTCCAGGTTTTCTGGCTTTATGTGAGTGCAGGTGGCATGCAGACAGCAGGACGCACAGGAGGTGTGCAGTGTGGGAAGTTCTGACAGTGCTTGGTGCATCTCAGGATCCTCACCCCCATCAAGGTAACAGAAACATGTCACCCCTGAAGTCGCATGTCATAATAGTCTTAAAGCTTTTGATAACTGGATTTGTTTCCTTTGAAATGATGTGTCTTTTATTTTAGGCAAGGATGCAACCTTGTTCTGAGAAAGGGCCCCATCTTCAACCTGCTAGGGAGTCCTTGGTGCACACACAGCCTTTCTACTCTGGGCACCCCTGAAAGACGCCCCCTTCCCCATGTGGGACCTTGGCAAGTAGTCTTTCTGCACCCAATGCAGCCCCTGCTGCCAGCCCCACTCTGCAGAGTGGTTAGGGCGGGGTCTCTGGAGAGAAAATATCTACAGGGAATAGGGAGCCAGCTCTGTCACTCAGGCTAATTGGTTCCCAAGTTACAGTTCATCCCAGCCACATGGAGGGCCACTGAGCCCCTGGCCCCCACATCCGATCCCATGTAAATGGATGTATTAGTCAGGGTTCTCCAGAGAAACAGACCAATAGGGTGTATGGACTGTATATGGGGTCGAACAAGTTCATGAACTCATCCTAGAAAAATGCTCCATACCTCATTGCTGAATATCACTACAGTCACCTTCCAAGTACTCCCCTTGGGAAGCTATGCACCAACGCCAGCACCTAGTCCACCCTTCAAAGCAATTTTGGAACTCTTTCTGGAATGGCCATCAGAGGCGTCGTTGTATTACCCTTGATGTCCTGAATGTCATCAAAATGTCTTCCTTTCTATATTTCCTTTATCTTCGGGTAAAGAAAGAAGTCATTGGGGGCCAGATTAAGTGAGTAAGGAGGGTGTTCCAATATAGTTATTTCTCTACTCGCTAAAAACTCCCTTATAGACAGTACTTTGTGAGCTAGTGCATTGTAGTAATGCAAGAGCCATGAATTGTTGGTGAAAAGTTCAGGTCATTTTCATCTTTTTCATGCAGCCTTTTCAGCACTTCCAAATAGTAAACTTGGTTAACTGTCCAGTTGGTACAAATTCATAATGAATAATCCCTCTGACATTAAAAAAAAGGTTAGCAACATTGTTACAACAAGTTATTGAACTTAATTGTCAGACCTCATATGAGATGAGGTTGATCCTGGGGGTTGGCTGGCACAGTTACAGGGGCCGAGGAATCCCATGACCTGACATCTACAGGCTGGAGACACAGGAGATGAGGTGGGTGATGCAGTCCCAGTCCAAGGACCAGAGAAATGAGCTCCGAAGTCCAAGGGCAGGCAAGACGGATATCCTGGCTCAGACGGAGGGAGAATTCGCTCGTCCTGCGCCTTTTTGTTCTATGCAGGCCCTCAACCAGTTGGATGAGTCCCCGCTGCTATTGTGAGGGCCATCTTCTTCCCTCAGCTCATCCAATTCAAACGCTAATCTTATCTGGGACAGCCTCACACACACCCAGAAATAATACTTTACCTGCCTGGCTCCCCACATCAGCCCAGCCAGGTTGATGCAAAACTAACCATTTCAGCAGCACTGGGTGGGGCCCAAGTGGGCTCTGGGAGCAGCCCCTGTATACACCTGAGCCTGGCTCTGTGGCACACAGCCTTGAGATGGAGGGTGTACTCCACCTATGGAGAGTGGTTACTCTCTGTCTGGACGCTGGGGCCATCGTGAATAAGCTACAGGGAGCATCCGCCGGCTGTGTGACTTGCTTTCACAGCTGTAATGCCTCCCTGTGCAGTGGCTGGCTCGTGGGTTGCCCTTTTCACTGCTTCTCACTACTTCCTGCTTCTTGCTGGGCCAGAACTGCCCGGTTTCCCAGCGGCTGTGCCGGCAACCTGCAGGGGTCTCTGCTTCTGCTGTTCAATACAGAAGGTGGCTGGGGTTCAGGGAGGAGGTGAGCCCAGGGCAGCACCCCTTCATGTCCCTTAATAACCTTGTCAAGGTCAGGTGGTTTCAGCCCTCCCTTGTGATCCCCTGCCTCCATTCTCTGCCCTCTCACCTGGCAGCAGAGCCAGGAGCCCCAAGCCTGCCTTCTCCCTAGGGCCCTGGGAGAGGAGAGAGGGGCCTCTTCCATGTCCTTCCAGGCCAGATGTCTACCCACTGGGACCTTGGGAAGTTCTAGAAATCCTCCCTTGAATCCTGCAAAGGGACCAACTGGACCCTCAGCTGGGGTATGTCTGGCCACGGTCTGAGATCAGAGCTCCTGGGGATCCAGCTGTGTGCTGTCCCATCAGGGGTCAGGGCTGAGGGTGTGGAACTGCTCCACCTTGGGGCCTGCTAGATTTGGAGCTCTCCAGGAGTGCCCAGAGGCTGGGGGCACAGCCAGGCCAGTGGCGGCCTGCAAAGAGCTGGGAGCAGCTCCAGTTGGGGTTGGGGTGTGGTGTTGGTGAGCTACCATTCCTGGGGGCAAAAGGAGGCTAGATGGACTTAGGATACAGGAGGGTTGGCATCAGATAAGGCATGCTCAAGGTGAACTAGAGCTGAGATGCCATCATTTCTTGTGTGGGAGGAAGTCACATGGGACAGACGTGTTGATGAGGACAGCTAGAGGGGAGGGGCTTCCTTTTGTCCTTGGAGAATGTCTGGGTGTGCCCTGTTTGATTTGGGGGGTGGGGGGGGTGCAGTGTAGACAAATGGGCAGGGTTCTATGGATGAGGCCAGTCAGAGAGGGCGAGAGGCCCCATGTAGGAACGTGGTGAGGACATGCTGGGGGGCAGCAGAACCAGCAAAGGTGGGGCTGAAATCTGAGGGTCAGGAAGAACCCCAGGGACTTGGGGGCTTGCCCTGGTGGTTCTTGCAGTGTGGCTGGGGAGGGGCTGGAGACTGAGTGGCCAGCAGGTAGAGGCCACTAGGCCCAGGCAGACCAGGGTGTGGAGCCTTAGTACCCAGCAAGGTGGTGGGTGGGAGAGGAAGGAAGGGGCTCAGGCCCCCACGGGTGAGGAGGGGGACACAGAATGTGAGGGGTGCAGCTACAGACTCCACCTCGACAAAACTGTCTTATGGAACCCATCCCCAGGTGGTTGGCGTCTGCAACTCTGTCTGGGCCTTCTCCCTCTTTCAAGCCCCAGACAGAGGACAGATGGAGGGAGGGATCCCACCTGGGCTGGGAGGCATCAAATCCACTCAGGGTTATGAAAACACCAGGAGAGGAAACTGTTGGTTCTCATTCTGGGCTCTGTGGCCTGGTGACAAGTTCTGCAAGCTTGAGTGACTTAAAACGACAGACATTATGTACTCGCATGTTATCTCATGGTTCTAGGGATGTCAGGACCTGGGGCTTCTCAGCAACCTGTACTGGACTGAGGTCTCACATGAGGTGCGGCCAGATGGTGGCAGTGCCATGGTTTATACCACAGGCTTTGCAGTGGGTAGAACTGTTCCCCTTTAAAGTAATGTCCTCCTGGAACCTCAGAATGTGGCCTTATATGGAAATGGGATCTTTGCAGATACAATCAAGGTAAGGATGGAGATGAGAAGACCCTAGATTAGGGGGGCTTTAAATCCAATGACATGTCTTTATAGAGAAAGGAAGGGGAGATGGCCGTGTAATGACAGAAGCAGAGACGGGGTGATGTGGCCATAAGCCTAGGGACACCTGGGGCACCAGGAGCAGAAAGAGGCAGGAAGGACCGTCCTCTGGAGCCTCTGCAGCGAGGACAGCCCTGCAACACTTCTGGCCTTCAGATCTAGGAGACAGCACACTCTTGTTTTAAGCCACAACATTTGCATTTGTGGTCATTTGTTATGGTCGCTCTGGGACCCCGTGTCGGCTTCATTCACTTGGCTGGTGTCTGGGCTGAAAGGATGGGGGCTCCACTGGACACCCTTCTCTCCTCTCTGTGTCTGCCTGGTGGTGTCTGCACACAAGGGCCTCAAGGTGACCGACTTCTTGCAAGTAGGCCCCGAGACATGTGTCCCCTGCTCTGACCACCACCCTTCACTGCCAGTCCCCTCCTGGGCACCCTTGCCTTGAAGTGCAAGCAAGAACAGAGGAAGGACTGGCAGCAGCTGGTGCTGGTACTGGTACTGGAGGACACCGCTCACCCCACTTCCCTCACTTGTTATCCCGAAAACCCCATGTCTGAAGGAAGCCAGGCATGGAGAACGTCGGCTCTGCAGTGGCAGTTTTGCAAAACTACCCTGAAGAAAGACACAGCTGTGGGGCAGGACTTACCTGCCTGCTTGTCGCCCCTACCCCTACAGGCCCAGGCCAGGTATGGACCGTCCTCAGAAGCAGGAGTCAGAACACGGACTTTCTCAAGGACACACCAACGTCTTGCTTGCCGTCCCGTTGGACCAGGCCAGGGTGCCTGGATAACACGCAGAGTGGGGTGTGGGGTCCAGGTCACAGGGGAGGGGTCAGGTGCCCTGGTGTTCCTGGTGCCCAGCAGGTGGCCCTATCAGGAGCCCTACATGGTCCCCTTCTCCCCAGTGAAGCTGAGGGGCTCCTCTCTACTGTGTCCACAACTCTGCTGTTGGGCAATCCTCATTCTAGTTCACAGGGGCAAGCACACCGGCCCCCAGTTCCTCAGCTCTACCCAGCCTCCAGCCAGCACCTGTGCCTGGCTGCCCCTGCAAGTGGGCTCCCTCCTTCCCTGCCTCCCTCAGCAGGCCTGGCCTGGCCCAGGGTCA
>NW_017732692.1:54954-69890 GCF_001890085.2 Hipposideros armiger | reverse complement strand
CATCTAAAACATTCCCCCCCGCCCCCAGCCTCTTGCTGGCCCTCTTCCATTGCACAGGACACTCGAAGCCATCCTCTGTTTTATGGTGTTTGTGTGCCCTCCACCGCCTAACAGCCTTTGAAGTGGACACAGCATGGATGCTCACTATTCCAGGGCAGATGACCAGAGGGAGAGCAGGTGGGTTCTCATGAGCAGCCAGCAGGCCCAGCCAGGGCTGTGTCCCAGCCGTCGCCATCTGAGTCACCAACGCCTGTGGAGCAAGAGTAGGAGGAGGCAGTCAGGTGGGGGCGCTCCTGCCCAGGCCACCACCCACCTGGCTGGGAACCCCACACTTTAATTAAAACCCGCCTCCTGCCTGACCCCACTCTGCCATCACATTCTCCACTTAATTGGGGCCCTTTAGAGCTGCCGAGGTTAATTAAGAAGCCCAGTGAAGGCATCATGGTGTCCCGGCATCTGCCTCCAGCGTCTGCCTGCGCACACCCTGTGCCAAGCCCTAGAGGGACACCCCTGACCTGTCACCCCACCTGGGCAGGCAGAGGTCCTCTCCCTGCCATGTGCTGTAGGCTGCCTCCCGCTCTGGTCTCTCCAAAGGGGCATATTGTGCAGAGCTTACTGTCCCCAGTGAGGGCAGGGTAGAGTGGGCAATGTCCCAACGTCAGCTCCCACCCCCTCCCTGCTGGCCCAGCTGGACATCCAAACCGAGGGATCCCCTTTCTTAGGGGGGATCTCAAGCCTCTCCCTTTTACCCTCACAGGCTGCTGCCTCCACTACCCCTGTTAGGACTGTCCATGTGTCTGTGGGTGCCTGACAACCCAGGTACATTGAAGGGAGGTGGGTGCCCTGTGAGGGAGGCTGGCGGCAGGTGGGCACAGGGTGCAGCTAACTAGGTGAGAAGCCAGGGGCATCTGTCTGTGAGCAGAACCTTCAAAGGCCTCATGTTAGGGCCTGGCCACAGAGAGGGAGACACAGGCCAGCCAGAGGGGCTGATTCCGTGACAAAAGGGGCCCCGTTTTGCCGTCCAGGAGACAAGGGCAGAGGGAGCTGGACTTGGCCTAAGCCCGAGCAGGCTACCACGTTGCTGAGGCCAGGGCAGCCAACACTTGAGTCACTTCTGTCCTGGAGAGAAATTATCCCTCCTTAACTGGTCAAGAAAAATCTGAAAAGAACACGCCTGGCAGTGGGACGGACCGGAGCTAGAGACCTCCTTTGCTGGGGGCTTGTTGGGTGGGTGTTGGCCAGGCTGCTGCCCACCCAGCATGCTGAGTACCAGCTGTGGGGGCAGCCCAGGAAGGCCTCTGGTCCTGTTCTAGGACCCAGGTGTGTCCTCCTGCCCCTCAACCCAGGCCCTTACCGAAGGGGACACAGAAAGTCGACACGCCCCTCTGGCTGACGGAGCATATCAGAGTAGACGGTGGTTTGTCCCACTTCATATGTCGGCCTGGCTAGGATGCAGGTGCTGGACCCTGTGAGCCCGGGCTGGCCCAGCTCACTGTTGAAGGTCAGCCCAGGGAGGGGCTGGACCTAGGGCCAGGAACACAACTCCCCTCTTTCTGCACACATTAGGACAGTCCATGTGACAGGGACAGGCAGAGAGCAGGTCTAAGCCACCTGTGAGTGTGTCCCTGCCTGAGGCCTCCCACCTGCGCTGTGTGCGACCCCAAATATAGTATGCTTCTTTATATTGTCCCCACCTGCAGTGTCCTTCCACACCTGTAGACTCCCCACCCCTATCGTCCTCACCTGCAGTGTACCCACCTGCAGCGCCCTACCTGCAGTTTCCTCTCTCACCTGCAGAACCTCACCTGTATCATCCTCACCTACATCATCACCTGAAGCATTCCCACCTGCATTGTCCCCATCTTCAATGTCCTCACCTGCACCATCACCACCTGCAGTGTCCCTACTTGAGTGGTTCCCACCTGTATGGTCCCCACTTGCAGTGTCATCACCTGCAGCATCCCCACCTGTATGGTTCCCACCTGCAGCATTCCTACCTGTATGGTCCCCAACTGTAGCGTTCCCACCTGTATGTCCCCCCCGCCATACTTTTATATCCTCACAGCTGTCCAGGAGCTGGGCTATGCCCCTGTTGCTCAGAAGGCCGTCCCCGGGTAGGCTGAGGTGTCTGCAGGCAGAGGCCACACTGCTGTCCTGGTCCAAGCAGGCAGGTGCTGGGCCTGAGCCCCACTGGCTTCTCCATGTTGGCTGAAGGCTGGGATGCTGTCCTCCCCATCTGAGGGGCTAGAACTGTCCTCCCTCCACCCATTACCCTCAGGAGTAGCTGCCACATAAGCACAGGCAGGGTTGTAGGTTTCTGGGCAGTGCTTGGGCAACCCCCCGATGATCCAACAAGTGCCCCGTGTTCCATGAGTGGGGGACTTGGAGCTGAGGGGCTCAGGTGTGGGTTGGGGGCCAGAGAGCTGCTGCTGGGTGGGGCCACTCATACCCACACCATGGGGGATGTCTTTACAGGCCAGCTCTCTGGTGGCAGGCTGACCATCTAGCCCCAGACCCAACCTTGACCCCCAGGCTAATCTCTGACCTCAGGCTGCCCCTGCCCTGTTCCAGGCAACACCTCTGCCCACCTGTGCTGGAAAGAGCATTTCCCTAGTGGGCTCCCAGGGCAGGAGGGACCCAGCAAGGCCTGCCCCTCTCCTGGCCTCAGTTTTCATTTGCAATGTGATCAGGTGCTGTGCTGTCACCCTGAGACCCAGATGCCTTTCTTCACAGCCATTTCCTAGGATGCCGATGTAAGAGCCAGGGCATGGTTCCTGGGTGGGCACATGCTCAAGGACTACCTGGCATCACTGCAAGGCCAGCCCTTGCTGAGGTCACACCTTTCAGAGTTAGCCCCTTGCAGTTGCCCCAACCAATCCCAAACCTCCCTCCAGAAGAGGGGGTGTTCCTCTGAAGGACTCTGGGGTCACTAATTTGGCTCACTCAGCCTGGCCTGGCCTAGGCTGGGGAGTGTGGATCTGCTGGCGGCAGGTCTGGAGGTGGGGAGAGAGCTGCATGGGGCCTCTTCAGAGGCTTGGCCTGCAGCCCTGCAGATGGCCAGGTAAAGGGCTTGGCACCAGAGCCCCTCCCTCACACACACAAGCAGCTCCTCCTCTGCAGCCCTGCAAGGGTCTTGCAAGGGTCCCTGAGGTGTGGCTGGCCTTGCCCTTCCAGGACCCCCAGGGGACAGTGATGTGGGAGCCACTGATGGTTATAGCAGTGTGGTGGAGAGAAGGATGTGGCTGGAAGGACTGATAGGGGTAGTGAAGGAAAGTAAGAGTGAATTGCTGGTAGAACTGGAAGGTGTGAGGTGAGGTCGCATAGTGCCCTTGGGCAAGTCACACCCTGGCCAGAGTTCTTTCTCCATCATTGCATAGAGGCCCCTTCAACCCAGGGTGGGACCACCTTGCGAGGGGGCAGACTGAAGCACTCCAACTCCATCCTGTGGGCACGGAGAAGCCATGGAAGGTTTCTGAGCAGAGGAGGGCCTGGGTTGGGGCTGTGCAACCCATGTTCTCAGTTCCAGAGGTTTTGACCCAGACCTGGACACAGAAAGCACCCTCAGGAAGAAGCATGTGTGGTCCATGGGCTCCTTCCAAACAGCCTTGCCCTGGACTCCCGGCCTTGCCTGTCTGCATGCTGCTGGCTGGAGGACTGGGCTGGAGGTGGAGAGGGTGAACCCAGTGAGCTGTAAGCAGCGGAGGGAACTGAGGGGCGGCTAGACGTTCTGTACGGGCCTGCCTGCCTCTCCACGGGCCTGTTGTAAGGCTCAGGTGAGGGGCAGACAGCGGTGGGGAAGTCCCCTTCTCCCCACCGCTGTCTGCTTGGGCCTGGAATTCCACCATTCACCCTCTTGCATTAAGGCCTGGGCCTCCCTGCATTCCTGTCTTCAGTTTTGCAGATGGCTGCTGGGGTGGGGAGGAGTGTGTGCAGAGGATCCTGACATCTGCCAAGGGGACTTGGAGCCAGTCGAGGGAGGTGACGGGCTGTGATTGGATGCAGAGCACCCCTGGGGGTGGGGGGCAGAGGACTCTGGTGAGCTTTCCCAGCTCCCTTTGGAGGGGCTTCTCTGCCACGGAAGCCTCACCTCTTCCTAGAAGCCCTCTGGATTAACTGCAATGCCACCTTCACCTTCAACCACATGAGTGCCCTGCCAGCAGGATCCTGGTCAATGCCAGCCCAGTGAATCAGCTGGCTCCTCACCTCAGACTGGGCTGCAGGGAACAGGCCAGCCTCCTCCTTCAGAATGGGGGAAGCCCCCACCCCAGACAGAGGCCTCCATGGGTGGGAGGGTGTACTGTCCCTGCCAGCCCAATGCCTCCCTCCCATCCAGCCATATTTGGATGGACGAATCCTGGTCCTCACACCATAAACACCAATTTGCAGGGCCCAAGAGCCAAATGACTATTTACTGTGCGCTCCAAGGACTCAAACAAAAAAAAGAGAGAGAGAGACGTGAACAAGGAGCCAGCCTGGAGCTAAATATCAATTAGCACTTTCTGACTAGCTCCTGTCCCAGCTGCCAGGATGGGCGGTGGCGGCTCCCAGGCTGGGGCCCTCCCCAGGTCTTCCCTGGTGCCCTGGGCACCCTGCCTGGTCCTGGCATCCACAGGGATGGACTCTCAGAAGTATAGGAGGCCTAAGTGGCCCAGATGGAAGATGCTGGAGCCATAGAAACTATGCCCCATGCTCACCTCCTTTTGGACGCCCTCCCAGGCAACCCAGTAGGTGGCAATGGGGCCATTGCCCAACTTTCAAGGATCAATCAAGGTCACCTGGTGGGGTGAGGGGTGAGGCAGGTGGGAGTGTCATCTGTTAGCTGCTCCCTGTTCCCCACTTTATGGTGGGACAGGAAGGGAGGAGACAGGAGTGGCCTCACCTTCATGAACTCACACCCAGGAGAGTGGCCTCATCCAGCAGGTTTCAGTTTACCCATTCGTGCCTATGAACAGAAGGGCTGGCAGCACCCCCACCCAATGGGACAGAAGGGATGCCATCCTGTTCCCCTCAGCCTTTGATATCGCCTTGGGAGGTCATACACCATCCAGACAGAGGCTGGACTTCCAGCAGCACCCAGCTATGCAGTGCTGGAGGGCAGTGTGGGTGGGTCAGGTATCCAGTTCTTGCTCTGGCCAGGAGGCCAACGGGCTGCTGGAGAGGAAGATGCTGACCGCCAGGCCGAGACCTCAGAATGCCCTGTCCTTGGGTGTCTCAACCAGAGAGTTTTATGAAGGGAGATGGGGTTCCAACAGGGCAATGGACAGCAGACAGGACAGCCAAGGAGTGGGGTAGTGCAGCCACCCTAGGGCATTAGGCCAGACCTCAGGATGGTCTGTGTCCCTTAGACCAGACCGAGGCAGGAGCAAAGTTCAGGATAATAGGGTCTTGACTCACCCATCCAAGCTCTGCTTTGGGGGATGGAGGTGTTCACCATTTGGGGCAGGGACTGGGGGTAGGGTCCTTAGTCCCCTGCTTGCTGCCCTGGGTTCCCTGCACCCTGGAGGAGGTGTCCCTGAAGGGAGGAAACTGAGGCTCCAGGACCCAGAAAGTGGGGGCCAGAGGAGGGGCTAGCCACACCCTACAGGACTTCAAAGCTGCTGTTGTAGGAGTGTGAGATTTGCAGGGGCAGGGCCAAGGGGGCCCTGGTGGGGAGGCCTTTAATATGGTTATTCCTCTCTTGTCTCAACTACCTGTGAACAGGCCCACCAGGCCCATTTCCTTCCTCCCAGGGCGGGTGGGAGGGGCTGTAAACTCCCTGGAGAGGTGGCTTCTGAGGCGGCCAGGGTGCCTGGCTCTGCCCTCCCTCTGAGTGGGGCCTAAGGGGTGGGCTGGGGGCTGGGCCAAGGTTCATAAGGACATGTAGATCGTGGCAGGCGAAGGGGGAGCCAACGGGCTCCAGAGTGGACTCCGGATGGAACGTCCCATACCAACGAAAGGCAGTTGCAGAGAGGCCCTGGGGAGGTTCCCCTCATTCCACTTCCTCTTGTACTGGAGGGAAACTGAGGCTAGCAGAGGGGCGGGCTTGCTCCCAGCCAGCAGAGTTGAGGGTTTCACCTCCTCATTCACCCAGGCTCTTCCCAGCCTCCTTAAGGCCTGTACTGTGGCCCCATGAGCCTGGGTACCCCCTCCTGAACCTCTTCTGGTAGAGTTCTGCCTCTCTCCACCCTGAAGCCATGGTGTCAGGGATGGGGTCATGCCCCCTATCTAGGTTATCACCGGTCTGGTGCCTCACTTTTCAGATAGCTGAGATCATCTCCACAGTGGTCCTGTTCCCTGGCCTGCAGCAGTGTCTCAGGGCCCAGCGCCCAGAGGCCAGAATGGGTCCCTGACATGCTGTGTGTCCTCAGGCAAGTGCTATACTTTCTCTGGGTCCTGGCCAGGAAAAGCCTGGATGCTGGGGGTTTGTAGTCGTGTAACTCAGAGGTGTGGGGGCCCAGACAGGCAGAACCCACCTCTGCATGGACCCCCAGGGTGATTCCACCTTGTCTTCCCTCATAGGCCAGCCCTGCCCCTGCCCAGCCAGGCTTTCTGGCCCTTTCATCTGTAGAGCCCCTGGCCCCTGGTTCCCAGCAGGTGCCAATTAGGGTGGCTCCTGCCCGGCCCCTGACTCAGGTGCTACATGTCTGTGCTGTCTGCACTGTGGTTGCACCCACAGGCAGCTCAAGGGAGCACCTGTCACCTCCCCATCCAGAGCCTGACCTCTGTGCAGAGTGTCTGATGGGCTCTGTTGCCCAGGATGGCCTTACAGGCTGCGGGAGCCAAGGTTCCCCCAGCTGGTGACTCACCCCAGTGGGTGAGATTGCCACCTGAGCTCCAGCCTTGGCCACTGCCCGGGGCACTTAATCACTTCCTTCTTTATAGAGCATTTGCCCACAGCCCATCTGGTTCCTGCTGGCCCCTCGGGGCCCCAGTGGGGAATCTGTGATAGTCAGCTGAGGCCCTGGAGCAGCGGGTGACCCAGCCTGGAGGGGGCCTGGTAGAGGAGCAGCAGCCTTGAGCCACTGAGGTCATGGGCTTGGGGCAGGATGTAAGGGTGCTAGCCCACAAGGGCTAGGCTGCTGATACAGGATTTGGGGTGTGAGGGGAGGGACTCTGGGAATCCAGAGTCCTGGGTCTGTACTGTGTTCCTTTGCCCCACTTGGTCCCATCTAGCTCTGTCTTCAGTGGCTTGGAGCCTCCAGCAAGGACCATTTGGCTGGTAAGGAATGGAGGAGTGGAGGAGGGGCTCCTCAGGTCCTGTCTTGATAGACATGGCCATGACTTCCCACCACCAGGTTTCTTCTTACTTCCTTAACTCTGGTGGGCACCCACTCCACTCTCCAGACAGCTCCCTACATCCTCCCACAGCTTTCTCCCAGCACAGGTCTTGGTCAGGAGTGGATATGCCTGCCTGCCCTGCATTTGCAAACCCCTATCCAGGAACCTCCCACCCTGCTCCTGAATGCACAGCCCTTCCAGAAAATGGCCCACATAGTGTGACTGTGCTGGGTCTGAGCTTTAAGAGGGTGGGGCTGGGCCTCCTGCCCTCCACTTCCCCTTCGTGTCCCTCACCCTCCATTTGTCCCAGCCTGTCCACTCCCGTCTCCTCAGCTTTTTCCTTCCTTTTGAGGCTGGATAGTGGGGGCCATGGAAGGGCTGGGAGCAGTGCAGGACCATGCAAAGGTGTGGCCTTGGAAAAGGTTCTGGACCCTGGCTTCTGCAGTCTCTGTTTCCAGAGGCCCCACTCAGAACTGCTCTGCATAGCCAGTGAGGGTGGATGTGGGCAACTTCCAGGCCTCGGCCAGTGAGCCTCTGGTTGAGGGAGTAAGTCTTGCCTCCTGCACAGGCTGGGCTCCCAGAGCGCCCTATGGGAGCTCACACAGAGACCCCACACACAAGGGCCACATCCCCAAACCCAGAGGGTACAGCCCTGTAGCCAGCACAGGAAAGCCTGCTGAGTGAAGCATGCTATGGATGTTTGTGGAAGTGGCTTGCAGCCAACTTAGTGGACATCCTGCTGCACCACTGACTTTTGTAGGGGCTCTGTCCACGGGAGCTGCAATGGTGCCCTGCTCACTGCATCGCACAGCCCCTGCAGCAGGCAGGCCTCCTCCCCCTTCTCTGCACCCCCACAGGAGCCTTCTGCTCGGGTCCAGTCCCCGGTTCCAGACCTCGGCACCACTGGCTGTGTCCTTTTTTCTTTGGTGTGGCTGGAGGTCTTGCTTCTCCTGGAATTCTGGCCTCTGGAGGCTACCTGGAGCCCCAGGAGTCTCCGAGGTACACACCAACAGCCTCCTCCCATGGCCCATGGGTGTCACCCACCCCAGAGGCCACCACCTATCCAACCCCCATGCCTTGCCAACCCACCAAGAAATCCAGCACAATCCACAGCATTTGGTTTTTCTGCTTTTTGTTTCTTTTTGTCTTTTACTTCCCCAGTGTTTGAAACTCACAAGCTATAACTAAAATAATTTCTTTCATAGAAAGAAAAAGAAAAAAACAACAACACATCTGTTTGTCTAGCTCCAGTGTATGGTGGATATAGCAGCATTGGAAATAAAATTAAAACCCAAAATGCAAAATTCAAGGCAGAGGAAGGTCAAGTCCTGGCGGGTGTGCAGTTCATCCCTGCCTCACCTGTCTTCTTCCCCTGCCTGGAAGGTGGGCCCTCTGGGACTGGGGGCTGGGGGACATTCACAGTGGCAGAGGCCAAACTAGGAGAGGACTGGCATGGGCACTGGTAGAGGGGTCCAGTGGCCGGTCCTTCCTGGGATGGGTGGATGAGTCAGGCGGTGAGGGCCAAGTGCCAGCCAGATGTTCCAGGAGGTGGCCAGTGTGGCAGGTCTGGCACCCCATAGCTGTAGCAGGAGGACCCAGGTATCAGTCTTAACCATGAGGGCTGGGAGGAAAGACCACCCCTCTGGGGGCTGTGGGTTTAATGTCTTCAGCATGAGTGTGGCTCCTCCCACCCAAACCTCCCAAACAATCCAACTCCACCCCAAATAAGCCTCCAAGGCAGGATGATGGAGCTGGGGTGGTGCAGGCCAGTGGCCCTGGGCAGACTTGCGTTCTGGGCTGTGGAAGAAGGAGGTGGGGTAGGTACAGAGGCCAAGTGGGGAGCAGGGCAGGGCTGGGTCAGGAGGCTGTGCTCCTCTCCTGTGGGTGGGATGGGTGTAGGTGAGAGACCTAAGGAAGATAGGCAGGAGGGCCCCACAGTGGGATGCTCTGTCAGCCACAAAGCCGAGTGCACAATTGACCAGGTTGAGAGTGGGCTTGGCAAACAGCAGGAACACTCACTGGAAAGAGTGCCTGCGTGTCTGATGTCCAGTCGTTGGCAGCCAGGGCAGAGACAGGTCTCAGGGCCTAGCCTACTCCTCCCCTCCCACTGCGAGGTCCCTCCTTCCCCCAGGCCTAGCTGGTTCCTGGGGCTTTCTGCAGGGCATAGGCTTTCTTCTTAGGATTCCCGGTCCAGAGTGCTGGCAGATGCCAGGCTGGGAGGGTGGGGGGCGAGGGGAGATGCCACAGGCCTTGGGGCGCCCGAACCTTTCCAGAACGCCAGACTTGGAGGGCGGTCTCCAGACTTCAGAGGAAGGCGTTGGGGGACAGGATGCCACCCCACGGGGTCTCGGCGGCTGTTGTGCCAGAAGAGCTACTCTACATAGAGGCGGGGTGGACGAAACCTTACAGGTGGGCTCGATTGGAGGAGGTGGCTGAATCCCCAGCCTGCGAGCCCCGCCCCCATAGAGGACCCCGCCCCCCCGAGTCCCGCCCCACCCAGGGAGGAGCCCTTCCCCAGCGCCAGGCGCGTTGCTACTTGCAGGTGTGCACGTCGTAGACGCGCGCGCACTCCTGGCAGCTCACGTAGCAGCACCAGTGGAAGACGCAGTGACACTTCTCCCGGCGCCGCTCCGCGCGCGCGTTGTGCCCGCGGCCGCAGCACAGCAGGTCGCAGCCATCGATGCCCGGCGAAGTCACGTTGCAGGTGCGGTCGCGCGTGCCGAAAGAGCCGGTCTCGGGGTTGGGCTCACAGAAGTTGGGCGAGGCCTCGTAGTATACCAGGTCGCGCTCCGTGGGCACCTTGAAATAGGTGTAGCGTGGCCGCAGCGTCTCCACCCATCCGCGCGACTCGCGGTGCTTCTCCACTACCATTTCCGAGGCGCTGTCGTACTTGTCCTTGAGGAGGTCACCGATGGCCCGGAAGTCCGGCTGCGACCACCAGCAGGTCTTCACCTCGCAGCTGCCCGACAGCCCATGGCACTTGCACTTGAGATGCATGTGGCTGGCGATGGCCTGCAGGAGCGCGGACAGAGGGCATCAGTGCGTCTGTGCAGGGCCATCTCCCGGTGCTCCTTGCCTGCAGTCCTCGCTCCCAGGCTCGCCTGGCAAACCCAGCCCACCTGCCTGCTCCATAAAGCGCCCAGGACTCCCAGGCGGAGCAGGTGCCCTCTCCGTGGGGCCGCAGTGCTATCCCTTCCGTGTACCTCCCCTGGCCGACCTAAGATCCCCCGGGGGCAGGGTCTGGGGGCCACCCTGCTCTCTTCTCCGCTGGATGGAAGTCTTCGGCATCTATGACAGAGTGAAGGAAGGCCCGACTAGAACCTCTGATGATGTAAGTGCAGGCATGCAGGAGGAAGATGGTCATTCTCACCTGGAGAACCCAAGACAGGCCCAGGGGAGGTGTATGTGGTTTGGTGGCAAGGCTGAGGGCTAGTGGAGTGTGGGTAATGGGGTGGCATGGGTCAGGCACCTTCAGGGCCCAGGAAGCTGTGTGCTTGGACTGCAGGGGAGTGGCAAGAAAAGGTGGGAGGCAGTGCAGGGGACAAAGCTGTGGGGGTTTGGGGGCCTCAGGGCAGACAGTGGGCAGGGCCTGATCAAGGAGTGTGTGTGTTTTTCCCTGTGGGCAGCAGAGAACTACAGGTTCTCTTCCCTTCTCCCCTTCTCTCTTTGGGGGAAGGGGTCGGGGTGGGGTGAGTTAATCAGACCTAAGGCTTCCCTGTACGCTATGGTGGGCACCACCACCAGCAAGCCCCTGAGATGTGGCTGGTCCAAACTCAGCAGTGCCAAGAGTGCAGACCACACGCTGGGTTGCAGTCAGTCCCCAGACTTCATATAAGAGGACATAAACTATCTCATGCATGATTTTCATATTGATTGCATTATTGAAAGGACAACATGTTGAATACAGTGTGTTAAATAAAGTTTAGTATGAAAATGAATGTCAACTGTTTGTAAATGTGGCTACTAGAAAATTTATAACATATACATGGCTCCCATTACACTCCTATTGGATGGTGCTTGGCTGGGGCTTCAGGTGTGCTCAGCATCCAGACCCTGCCCCCACCCCGACCCCCTCTCCCTGCTGTTTCTTCAACCCTTCCCTCTCATACTGGCCCTTTCCTCTGGCATCTGTGAGTTGCCCCCAACACCCAGTCCATTTCTGTCTAATCTCCATTCTCTTCTCTTCTGTGGCCAAGCTTTGCCAAAGAGGAGCAGCCACTTCCCACTTCTGCCTCCTCAGTCTCTTGCTTTAGTTTTACTTTATCAAAAATACATATATGCACCTACTTTAATGAGCCCAATGTTTCCTGAAGCCTGTTAAGAAAAACTGGAGTTCTGAGCCCACTCTCACATAGCACTTTCCTGACCACAGAAGGCAGTGTCATGTGCCTCTCACGAACCTCTAATAGATGCTTGTGTGCTGTTTTTTGATTTCTCAGTGTTCGGCATTGTCTGTGGACTTCTCAGCATCCCACCACTCCGATGCACACTTTCTCAGCCCTCTTCCTACCCTAAGAACTAGAGGATATTTCCACTTAAATCAATATTTAGTGCTGATGGTGTTGGGACTGTTAAATGTCATACTGAGTTGAGCCATGTGATACGATTGCTTTTCCTTTCCTACAAAATGTTTTGTGTCTTTATTAATATATGTATCATGGATTAAGTCTCAATATCCTTTTCAAGACGTTCAAACACACCAAGTGTCCTATCTATTTCATCTTGGAGACATCTTTTTGAGAGGTCTTCTGGTAAATTTTATGAAATGTGCATATCTGGAAACAAATCTTCTTTACTTGAAAAGTTGACAAGGTTGTTTAGCTGGGTATAAAATTCTTGGCTAAACATTTTTCCTCACAGAATTCTGAAAGCATTTCTTTTTATTCTGGCATTCATGTTCTCAGAAACTCATGCCATTTTGACTCCTGATACTTTGTGTGAACCTGACCTTCTCCTGGGAAGCTTGGAGGGCATGTCTGTGCCATCGGCTTGATATGGGTCTCCTTTTCTTGTGCCAGTCACTTCCTGGGCCTCTGTGGTCTGAAACCTGTGATCACCAGTCCTGGAACCTCCTGTCTTATTTCTGTGCCAACTTCCTCCTTTTCATGTTCATTACTGTCTTTCTTGGACAGAACTCCATATTTTCCATTCTTTCCTATTTTCCTTCTCTTTGTCTTTTTCCCTCTACTTTGTGGAAAGGTGTCTCAACTATTTTCCAACATTTCTGCTGAGAGTTTTGTTCCTGCTGTCCTATTTTTAATTTCTAAGAGCTGGCCCCCCCCTCCATTTTCTATGAATGTTCTCTTAAATTAACATCCTGTTTCAATTTCATGTGTGTTCTCTTATCTCTCTGGGGATAGTGATCATTTTTTGAAGTTTTCATCTTTCTTTCCAATGTCTCTTTCCCATAAGTGTGGATCTCATTTCTTTGTTTTGGTCTTTACCTTTGTGGTTGCTGGAGGCTTCCTTAGGTGTCGAGTGGTCTTTGGGTGCTCACTTATATTTAAAAGTGGAGCACTAAAAATCTTATTGGAAGCACCTGTGCCTGGGAGTCAACTTGGATCCTTGCCCCAGAGGGACCTAGCCACATTGTTTCATTGGAAAATGACCAGGTCAGTATCTTTAAGTCTTCTCCTGGGTTCATCTGATTTCCAGGGAAGAACCTTCCATTCTGCCTTGAGGGTGATCAAGCTTCCCTGCAGCATTAGGATATTAGGAAGAGAAATACATATGTAGATAGACTATTTTCACTTGGGTGGCCTCACCCTCAGCTGAGCTGGAGCCTCGTAGTCCAGACACCCCATTTTACACTTTTTAGAGAATAAGCCCGCAAACTTCTGGGAAAGGAGGGGTGTTGCCTGGGTGCAAAGAGCTGGACAAAAGAGTCGGTGGGTTAAAAAGGTCTTTTAAAAATAGACTTTTCAACCAATCTTCCTTTTTTCGGCCCCATATTTATCTCTGCTTCTCAAGATACCTGATACTATTACAGTAATTCCTGGGTTGGTTCTCAGATTTCTCCTCTTCTAGCTTAAAACTCAGCTTTCTTGGGTATACTAAGACACTGAGTATTCATCTATCTGCTCTTTAGCTTTCAAAGTTTTGTTTCCATTGACAGCTCCTATTTTCCATGTTCTCAAGAGTCTATTTTAAAATTTGTTCATTGTCATTTTAGTGGGTATCTAGGAGGGTGCTGAGGGAAAAGCTTGTTTTTGCTTTGTCGTCTTTAACTGGAAGTCCCCATTCATTCTTCAGTTTTACAGTTTCTATGTAATTCTTTCCCAAATCTATTATACTATTTTTCTAATTTCCAGTTCCCTGCTGAAATGTTCAAACATGCATCTTAACTTTGTGAATGTAAGTGAGCATATTTTTTTCTGATAATTTGTGTCTGATCATTCCAGTATTTGGAGTCTTGTTTTTGTTATTTTTGCTGATTATCACTCATTCATTGTGTCATCAGCTCATGTGACAGGTTATCTTTGCTTATGTGTTGGACATTGTGTTTGAAAAATTGTTTGTAGAAACAATTTTCAACCAGCTTAAGTTATCTTCCCCCAAAGAGGATTTTTATGCTTTTTCCAGGTGTGTGGGATACCAGCATTTGGGATCACCTTAATCCATTCTCAAGTCTTGAGACTTTTCTAGCCTGCATATGTGTACAAGGGCTAGTCTACTTCTGGTTTTCCTTTACTCCTTAGGGTCCCAGCCTAAACTGAGGAGTGATTTCCTCGAGAGACCACCCTTGGTGGGCCCCTTAGCTCTGTAAGGCCGCTGAAAGTAAAGCTCAGCATATGCACTTTCTTCCACATTGGCAAATGACCCCTGGACAAAAGCTACCCCAGGTACCAGGCTCAGAGTCCTGTTTTATCCTAGACCTGGGACTACTAGTTCCTTACTCTATGGTTAGTTATATGACACTTAAAAATTATTTTATGGAAGTGTACTACACATACAAAAATGTATATATGTCATTAGCCAAAACATGACAAAATTTCACCAATCACCAGCTTCTTGGAAACTACCATCATGCTCTCTTTCAGTTGTCCTCCCCTCTTCAGGGCACCAATTCTGACCATGTTTCCTTGATGACTAATCATATTGAACACCTTTCCATATATTTATTGGCCATTTTCATATTTTCTTTTGTGAAGTGGCTTTCCATTGTGTAGCCAACTTTTCTATTGGGTTATCTGTCTTTTTCTTATTAATTTGTAGCATTCTTTTTATTTTTATTTATTTTTAATTTTTAAAAAAGATTTTATTGGGGGAATTGGGGAAGGGGAACAGTGTTGGGGAGTTGGGGAAGGGGAACAGCCAAGTTATTGTCCTTCAATCTTAGTTGTGGAGGGTGCAGCTAGCTCAGCTCCAAGTCCAGTTGCCATCCAGCTGCCCGTTGGCAGCTCAGGGCAGCTCAGCTCAAGGTGCCATGTTCAATCTTAGTTGTGGGAGTCCAGCCAGCAACCTTGTTGTTAGGAGCACATATTCTCACCAGTTGAGCCATCCTACCACCTGTTGGCAGCTCAGCAGCAGCTCAGCTTGGGCGCAGCTCACTGGCCCATGTGGGAATTGAACCGGCGACCCTGTTGCTCAGAGCTCATGCTCTTAACCTACTGACCCTCGGCCAGCCCTGTAGCATTCTTTTTTTTTTTTTTTTTAAAGATTATTATTGGGGAATTGGG
>NW_017732692.1:19915-54629 GCF_001890085.2 Hipposideros armiger | reverse complement strand
AGGGCAGTGTCACTGGCCCTCATATGTGGGATCCGAACCGGGGCCCTCTGGCATCCCAAGCGAGTTCTTAACCATCGCGCTACTCGGCCGGCCCTGTAGCATTCTTTTTACATTATAGCTTTCATATATTTTTTGGAGATATACCATCTCCTCCTGTGTGGGTTGCCTTTTCAGTTTCATGGTGGTGTCTTTTTATGCATAGATGTTCTTAATTTTAATATAGTCCACATTATTATATTTTTCTTTCATTTTTCTTTGGCCTGTTTAAGAAATCTTTGCCTACCCTGAGTTTACAAAGATGTACTCCTATGTTTTTTTCTAAATTTTTTACCTTTCCCATTTGGGTTTGTAATTGATTTTATATATGGTGTGAGGTAGGGGTCAAGGTTACTTTTTTTCATATTGTTATTCAATTGACTAAGCACCATTTATTGAACATCCTATTTCCCTCTCTGCACTGCACTATGTTCCCTGTGATAAATCAGGTAACTGTATACAGGTGAACATTCTATATTTTCAACAATGCACTTTTTATATTCCATCCTGCATTTGTACTTGTCTTTAGCAGGAATTTAGTCTGAGTCACCTAGTTCCCATTGTTGGAAGTTGAATGTCTCTGTTCACTTTTCAGCTCTCTGCAATCCTCTGATTCCACTGGCCAAAGCCAGCACCATCTTTGCATTACTAAATCTACTGGACATCTCTTGGTCCCTACACACATCACTCCTCATCAGCAGTCAGTTCTCAATCAGTTCCCCACTGACCTTCTGACCCAGTCCATTTTAGCAGGGCTCACAAAGCCCTTCACAGCTTGGTCCCTGTCAGCCTCTCCATACCCCAAATTCTCTTTTATCCTCTGTTCTACATATTCTACCCAGACTAACTGATGTGCAGTCTCACCTCTGGGTGTCCCAGAGGCTCTCCTGGCCTCCCCTGCCTAGACAACTGCCATCACTCTGCATGTCCCCATTCACCACCCTTGCCAGCAGAAGTCTTTCTTGAGACTCCAGCCTGGGTCTGGACCCTCTGCTGTTTCAAGTCCCATGTTTGTGCATTTCCTCATCACAGAACTTCCCACACTGCATTGTAGCCGCCTGGCTCTCTCTCTCCCTGCAAGGCAGGCCTTTATCCCATCCCTCCTTCTTCATGACCCCAACTCCAGAGGTGAACTTGCCATTCTGTGGGAATACGCTGTCCAGGTATATACCCTCCACAAGGAACTGGACAGCGCTGTGTTTCAGACAGCCCTGGGCAGGAGGTGAGCAGACCCCCAGCCTAGCTACCACAGACAGCCCTCCCACAGCCTGCCATCCTGTCCCTACCAGGCCACACTCTTGAAGGGGCCAGGGCACACACCCGGTAACCCAGGAAACTGCTATTTCCTGGACATCCACAGGGGTGTGGTTACAGGGCCCCCCGAAGCACGCCCAGGGCACATAGTGCCATGGTCAAAGTCCTCCAACATCCCAGAATACACAGGCAGTGGTCAGAGGCCCCCAGCCCCATGCAACCTCCAGCATGTTCAGGGCCATGGTCAGAGGGCCCCTAGGTGCACCCCTAGGACACAATGGGTTGTGGTTGGAAGGACCCCGGGTACATCCCCCAGGACATGCGCGGCCGCAGACGTACCTGGCGCCCGGCCTCATTGTTGTGACGGTTCATCGCGGAGCGGGCATCCGGCCTGTTCTCCCTGGCGTCCGCAAACTCCCTGGACACCATTCCGCCGAACTCGATGTCCTCACTGCAACCGCCCCACTTCCAGCCTTCTCCGGGTGAGCTCTGGTGGCGGCTGCTGCATCCGCAGATGGCGGCGGAGCCTTCGGCGCAAGAGCGCGTCACCGCGAAGGCCACGCCGGCCGCAGCGATGGCATGCACGAAGGCAGACTCACGTGTGGCTGCGGAGAGAGGCCGGCCGTGGGCAAGGGGCAGCCTTGGACAGCGGGGGGCAGGGTTGTGTGTGGGGCAGGGCTGGGGGGAGAGGGGTGTGTGTCCCCAGAGGACCAAAGGAGGAAGGAGTGTTCCCTAATGAAATTCCGCGGAGGGCCCAAGAGGAGACGCTGGACATTATTCATCACGGGGAAGCACAAGGACAGCTGTAATCAGATCACAGCGAGTGCTGGAGAGAACCCTGAGCGCTGCTGGCTGAAGGAAAACTGGGGCCGCCCCTTGGAAAGTGGTTTGGCAGCTTCTAAAAAACACACCGCATGACCTGGCCATCACTTCCCAGGTATTTACCCCGGAGGAAGCCCACGTCCACGCAAAGAACAGCAAGCAAATGTCAGGGCAGGTTTATTTGTAACAGCCCCAAACTGGCAGCTCCCAAGTGCCCATCAACAGGTGAATGGATAAAAAAACTGGCATAAGATAAAGAAGTCCTGGGATGTAATGTACAAGGTGGTAACTAGTGAACAATGCTGTATTGTACATCTGAAAGTTGCCAAGACATATCTTTAGTGTTATCACCACACACACAAAAATAGTAACTGTGTGGTGATGGATGTTAACTAGACTTATTGTGGTGATCATTTCACAATATATACACATATTAAATAATTATGTTGTACACCTGAAACTAATACAGCACATATATCAATTACATCTTCATAAAAAATTGTGGCATTTCTATAAAATGGAATTCTATTTAGCAGTAACTGGAAAAAGGGCACACTGCTTCTCACAATAATCACACTGACTGATAAAAGGCCACCTCGACAGCCAGGGTGCCATGCCCCTGCCCAGACTTCCCCGTTAGAGTGTCCAGCAACCTGATGCCCAGCACGGGATGTGGCTCCTGACCCACCTGCTGTCACCTATGCTGATATCTGCCTGCATATCTTTCTTTCCCTTCCTCTGCTCCAGACTCCAAGCACCCTGAGGACCACCGACCGGTTCCCAGTGCATACCTCGCCCTATGCTGGCTCCACATGCTTGGGCCTGGGGATGCTGCGGGCTGCCTGATGCCCAGCAGCCAATGGCCTCCAGGCCCCCATTAGCCCAGGGGCTGGGAGTGAAGCTGCCTGGGCCCCCACATGCACCTCCTGCTTGCACACAGGGGAACAGAATCAGAGGAAGTGGCATCAGTTTTGCAGAAAGGCAGTAGGGGAGGGTTGGAGCTTGGAAAGAAGAAGCCAGTGAGGCAACAGGATTGACAGATGTGTGTGCAGGGGCCCAGGGGGGCCCGCCTGGACCTCACTGGGTAGGGGAGGCCTCGTCTGAACCTGGTAGACAGAAACCTGGAGCGGCTGGTCTCCAAGGAGAGGCAGGAAGCAGACATGAGGGAAAGCAGGGGCCAGGGGTACTCTGCTGGGCTGGCAGGACCAGAGGGAAGCACAGGGCATGTGGGGGGCAGGCTGGCCTTGCAGAGGCCAGACCCCGGCTGGGCTTTTCCTGATGGGATGAATGCATCCCCTCCTGGGTGTGTGCATTTAGATTCTCTCTGGGGACAGGTTGGGAGTGGGACGTGGGGCTGCTATGGGTCCTGTGTGAACTGATTGAATGCACTCCCTCCTCAGCTCACCACTCCAAATACGTGTATGAGCACCTGCTGTTTGCCAAGCCCTGATGGAGAAACAAATGGAGGGCCTCATATAAATGGAGTTTAACTGCCACTAGTAGGAATTTTAAAACAGCTAAAAACTCTGGGCTTTGGAGCCCTACAGGCCTGGGGCTGAACCCTGGCTTGGCTCTGATGGCTGGTGTGCCCTTAGGTGTTTCTGCTGCCCTCATGTGGGGTCCTGCACCCCGCCTTTCCTGGCTCTGGCTCCTGTCTCTCCTCAGTCCTGGAGTTGGTAGGAGGAAGAAGGGAGCAGGAGAGATGTGAGAGTGGGACTGACCATGGCACTGAGAGAGTGCCCTGTTGTGTCCACAAATCCCCCTCTCCTCCGCCCCATGGTGTTCCAGGGTAGAGGCCCCCAGGCAGGCCTGGACCCTGCTGGGCTCCCAGTGGCCATGGGAGAGTAATGAGGGAGTGCTGCTGCCTCCTCATCTCACCTCAGTGCCCAGGGAGTTCTTGTCCTGGGAGAAGGATGAGCAGGTGGGCTCCACTCCGAAGAATGAACAGGAGTTTTGGGCTTCTCCCAGGTTTGCAGCTGCGCATGCGTGCCCCAAGGCTCATTCGTACACACACTCAGACTCACCCACCCAGCTTCGTTCACATCCACACACACCTGCCACTGAAAAACGCACATTTTCTCTGATACCAAGAACATACAGATGAAATGTGTTGGAGGAAGTGCCCCTTGCACTGACCTTCACTGGCCATCTGGCCCCACCCACAGCAAGCACGCCTGCTTTTGGCAACTTTTTCCGTGGATTTACTAACATTTTTTTACAGCCTAGTGTGGGCCCTGGCCACTCCCTGTCCTGCCTGGGCTTTACCAGAGCGGGCCTGCACCCTCATTGCTTTTGGGAAGCTCTGGGTCACACATTCAGCCACAACCTGCAAGGCCTCCCACCGCCGATTGGGAATGTCCCAGACTGAAGGCTGCTCTGGCCTGCCTCAGGGGCCGGGCCCATCCTGCCCATCCTGCCCTTTCCGGTGAGTCCAGCCCTCAGCATTTCCCACCCTGACCAGAAGGGCTCCTCATTAGGACCCGAGCCCTAGCCTCCAGCTTCCTCCCCCCTCCATATGTGCGTACCACACACACAGACATATGGACACACACATGCACAAATACATGCAAACACAGACACACACACCCATAGGCACTCACACACAGACACACAGACACAAAAACACACATGCGCACATACATATGTACACATACAGGCCACCGTTGCAGTGCTTTGTGCAGCACCCATCTGGTCCTGCCTGGCCCCTTCTCCAGTTCTTGATGCTGTGTTCTTGCTTGACCCACACACAGGCCAACTCCTGTTCACGTGCTGCCCTCCCAGCTCTGTTGGCCATGACCTGGTCTCCAGCTACACACAGCTACTGTTCTCCTCTCAGGCTCTTTCCAGCTGTTCCTCTGCTCATGCAGCACATGTCCTCCTCCCCACTCTTTGGGGCACAGGACAAGATCCTGTGGCCATGCAGTCAGGGCGTGGTCCTCTCCTGGCCCTGGCAGCCCTCTGCCTCCCAGGCACCGAGGGAGCTCCCTCCTACACTGCTTGGTCTGGAAGTCCCTAAGGTGGGGACTGTGTCCTGTTCACCTTCTGTTTCCAATCCAGAGCACCAGATGGTCCCACAGATGGTTGCTGGGGAGCAAGGGCCTGGCCTGAGGAGAAGGCAGGGGCCCTGGGCTAGGGCAGGGTGTCCAGCAGCGTCTGAGCCCACCTGGGCAGGCCTACCCCAGGGGGCCCAACTCTGCCCCTCCCCACTCAGTTTGTCCTTAAAAGGATCCAGGACAGCTCCCCTAACCCGTGCCCTTTCTCAAGTACCAGCCAGGCAGCTGCCTCCCCAGGACTCATGAAGCCCCGCCCTTACATAATACAACCCATGTTTTATGTTTTCCTTACATAATACAACCCATCAGTTCACAGGCAGGCCTGCAGAGGCCTTGTGCTGGCTCAAGGCACCTGAGTGAATAAATGCCAGCATGCGCTCAGCTCCTTCCCCTCCTGTCCCTCCACTCAGCAGAGCTCCTGTACTTGTTTTGTATTCTGAAGGTCTCAGGCTGCCTCCTCTCCACGCCTCAGGCCGTGGGCTCTCAAGAGGCAAGCCTAGCGTCCTCGCCTCTCCAGGGCCTCGCCCAGCACCTCCTTTCCCACCTGTGCAACTTGGGTTAGGGAATGTTGTTGGGGTGCCTTGTAGGTTCCTTGGGGACCAGCTTTCCTAGTCGCCCCTCCTACAGCAGTTCTGGGGCCCAAGGCTGAGCCAGTATGTCCTGATATTTATGGGACCTTCTGCACACAGCCTGGTGTCTCCCCCACTGTACCCTTCCATTCTCAGCTGGCTGGGGCCCCCAGTGGCCCTTCTCAAGGGTCTTCAAGGCCTAAATACCCTCCCCCAGACCTGTGGAGCCTGCCTTCCAGCCCAAGAGGAGCTTGGCTCTGCTTCTGTCTCTGTCCCTCTGCCAGCCCCTCCTCACCACCCTCTCCTCTGGAGATAAGGGGAGAGCAAGCAGGGGCCTTGGCCCCGCCCTCAACAAGGGGTTGGGGATCCCTGCTTATCGACCTCAGGCAAACAGCCCAGGGCTGCCAGACACACTTGAGGAGAAGGGTGTGTCAGGTGGATAGGGGGAGGGGGGATGTGGGGCTCCTCCTTGAACTCATTCCTGCCCAGCTCTGTCACCAGCCAGCTGTGCAACCCTCCACACATCTGTCTCCCCACTGTGAGCCTCAATTTTCTCTTCTGCTAGATGAGGAGGGCGGCTCTCCTCAGGTAAAGTCCTGACAGCTGAGGACACCATGGATCGGCCTTCAATTCGCTTTTGGAGAAAAGAAGCCTCTGCTTCATGTTTCAGGAAAACATGATATGGTTCATTCTGGCAAAGAAAATCCACTTTAAAAGTGAAGATATAAGCCTGAGAAGTTTTCCAAGATACTGACCCAGCACCAAGAAAAACTGACTCTGCGCTGGAGAAACTTGGCAGGCCCACCTCTCAGGAGGGATCGAGGTGACCTTCAACAGCAATGGGACAGACAGACGCTGCACATCTCCCAAGATGGTGCTCTGAGGACACCCCATTGCCTTCAGAGCATTCTCATCAAAGATGCATAACCTTCCTCTAATCATTGGGAGATGCCAGACAAACCGGGAGACTTGAGCAGGCTCCTCCCAGTCTCGAGGGCATGAAGGACGAGGGCCAGGATAAAATCCTGGACAGAAAAGGGACATTGGAGGAAAAAAACATGTGAAATCTGGGTAAAGTCTGGAGTCTAGTTAACGGTGATAGAACTTAGTTTTGACAGATGCAGCTGGGTTTGTGCATCAGCCCTGGGAGAGGCCTGAGAGGGGATTTAGACTCACTCCTGCAATATTTCTGTAGGTGGACAATTATTTTCAGAGAAAAAAATAAAATGCACCCTGAGGCCATGCGGAAGGAAGACTGCCCAGAATACCTGGGTGGTTTTAACCTAGGGGTCATGGGCAGGCTTCTGGGGGTTCATTACCCTCCTGAAACCATGAGCAAGAATGACAACACATGTCTGAAAACGCGTGCATTTTTATGGATAGAGAACCCATTGCCTTGATCAGATTTCCACAGGAGTTTGAAACAGAAAGTCATGATCCATTGGCTGGAGTGGCCTCAGCTTACGAAGGAAGGGGGACAGAGATCACCTGAGGTCATGGGTAGGAAGGGTTTGGAGCCCAGCAGCCACCCCAATCATAGCAAAGTTCTTATCCACAGACAGTGGCTTCTATTTACACAACAGAGTGGCTCCAGAGGGGGAGGGGAGCCAGGCTGCCTGGGAAGGAACCTCCTTTACCAGCAAAATGCCTTCTTCCCACTGGGCTGTCAAGGGAAGAGGAGGGGACACAGGTCTATTGGGAGGGGGGTGCTTAAGGACCAATGCTACCAGTTTGCCATGTCTCTGTGGTAGAGCCTGGATAAACTTCTTGAGCTACCTCAGGCTTGCTCTGTTCTGTCTCAAAACTCTTATTCCCATACTGCGATCAGGCTGGGAAAAGTAAGAGAGGGAATCGTATGACAAAATCATTCTGTAAGACAAGCATCTTCTACAAGGAAAGCCATCTTCCCAGAGACTTGATGTGTCTCATTAGCAATTATTTATTGAGTTCATGCAAAGTACCAATGATCTATCCTTCCTTCCATCTATCTCCCATCCATCCATCTCCCATCCATCCACCCATCTATCCACCCACTCTCCATCCATCCATCCATCCATCCATCCATCCATCCAGGATCTGAACTCAGCCATACACTAAACTCAGAACTAGGAACGAAGATGAGTAAGATGCAAGGTGCCCATTTTCAAAAACTAAGATAAGTAATCTGCACAAAAGTGGATTGCTGTTCCATATGATGAAATTTCTAGCAACCCAGGCTATCAAAAGTTGCAAGAGCTACCTATCCCAGTGGTAACTAAGCAGAAACAGGAAGACCCACTGTTAGATGGAGAGAATCTTTACACTGGGGGAAGAGGAGGGTGAACCAGAAGAATCCTTCCATACCTTTAGTGGGAGACTCTGCTGTTACAAGTCAGGTTTTTTGCTTTGGACTGTGCAGAGTCATCTGCCTTTGGGAGCTTATAGTTCATGAAAGAGAGAGTAAGGGAAATAAGGACACACAGTAGGCTTGGCAACGTGAGCTTTGGGGCAGGCCTGGGATGGGTGGATGGATGTTTGATGGATGGTAGATGCATGGAGGATGGATAGGTAGTTGGATAGATGGTTAGTGAATGGTGCATAGATGGGTGGGTGGGTGGTTGGACAGGTGGATAAAGGGTAGATGGATGGTGAGTGATGGATGGGTGGTAGATGGTGGATGGTGGTTGTATGGTGGATGGATGGATGGATGTTTGATGATGAATAGATGTATGGATGGTAGACAGATGGATGGATGGATAGATAATAGATGGATGGTGCATGAATAGGGAGAATTTGGTGCAGGTGAGGGAGTCCTGTGTGGCGAGAGCTGGGCATTTGGAGGAGGGCAGGGAGAGGTGACCAATGTGGTCCATCACAGTCGAGGCCAGTGCAGCCCTAGGTGTGGGGAGCTACCACCTGTGATATGGGCTTTGGCTGTTACCTTGCCTCCTAGAACTTAGAACTAAAGGGATCTAAATTCCCTTGTTCCCAGGTTTGGATTTCAGGGGCTTGTCAAGTACCAGAGATCATTTGGGGACTGAAAGAGGACTGCCAAGTGTTACTTTTTCATGAGAGGGCAAAACATGTAAAAAATGACTATCATGGTCCGGCCAAGGGGCACGTTGGTTAAGAGTTGGCTTGGGATGCCAGCTCTGAGCAGCAGGGCTCCGGTTCAGATCCCACATTAGGGCCTGTGACGTTGCGCCCTCTACAGCTAAGATGGTGAACAACAGCTCGACCTGGAACTGGGCTGCTGTGAGTCGCCGGCAATGGCGTAGGCTGCAGTGGAGCTGCAGTGGGCTGCTGTAAAGCTACTGTGAGTGGTCGGCAGCCGGCGTGAGCTGCCAGGATGGCCAGCGAGTGACTGCCTCTCCTGGGAAGAGCGCAATGATAATTCCAACATGGTCCAGTGAAACGACGTCCTCCACAACTAGACTGAAGAACAAAAGGGCAGCAACTTGTCTGTTCCCCTTCCTAGATTCCCCAACGCTGTTCCCCTTCCCCAAATCCCCAATAAAATCTTTTTTAAAAAATGACTATCATAATGTCAGAAATGACCTTTTAACATAAAAAAGGTTATATTTCTGAAGTTCTGTATGTTGAAGAAGGTTGCAAAAAATCATTCCAAGGGCCTTGGCTTTCACATTTCACCATGAAGCTGGTCAGTTGGCAACAATTTATTGATCACCAACTGTGTTCTTCTAAGTGGAGAAGGCCACAGCCTCATCCCTGAGCTGACTTTCCTTTCCCGTGGGGAGGTCACTCAAGAGGTCCTTTCAACCAGAGTGATAGGAAAGCACAGCCTGGAGTTTGCCTAGCCTTGGGCCAAAATCCTTTATCACTGATGAGAGAACTAAAGAAGAGGGGCACTCTGCTCAGCCCCAGTGACATGTGATGTGTGGAGGCTCAGAGTGGGTCAGCCACTGGCCCCAGGCTGCACAGCAGGGAATGCAGAGACCAGACAGAAGGTCCCAGGAGAGGCTCCTGCAACCTCTCCTCAGCAAGGGGTACTGAGACTCCAACAGGCTGTTTCTATGGTTGCCACTAGAGGAAGAGGAGACCCCACCTACCCTGCTGGGCCCACACCTATTACCATGGTGGGGTAGGGGGACACCAGCCTGTCCTCTCCAGGGAGGGAAAGGCTGTGGGGCACTGATACTAGATGAGAAGGTGAGGCCAGCCCGGAGCTCCTGGGACAAGCCCATTGGCCCAAGGAGGCATTGCAGTGGGCTTTCTGAGGGACAAAGCTGACCCTAGGCAGTAGAGGTTCCAGGAAGTAGACTGGCTCAAACATGACCTCTGAACAGTAAGATGGAGCTTCTGGAACATCCTGTCTGTGGGGTACACCAGGTGGGTCCGTCAGGAAGCTCTTCAGGGACATGGTCACCTAGGCCATGCATCATTGCAGTCCCACCAGTGAGCTGGGGCCCACAGTTCTGGAGGCATCTATATTTGTACATGGTCCCGTGTGATTCCCATGTATCCCTGGGCTGAGCCCCCAGGCTCCACTCCAGCCTCAGATCTGTACGCTCCCTTCTCTGGATGGTGGCCAGGCCCAGCAGGTGTGTAAGAGGGGAGGAGTTCACTGTGCGGTGGGTGTCTCTGACATACTCCCCTTGCTCCGGGCCCCCATGGTGGGCTGCATGTCTCTGTCCTGGTCTGTATGTGAAGCCAGGCCCTCCAGTCACTGGCCTCTGGGACTCAGGGGCCTGGCTGTTGTCACCTGGTGCCTGGGCAGGGACTCAGCCAAAGGCAAGGTGGAGTATGACTTCCCTGGGAGCTGCAGGGCCTGCCCCTGTCAGAGCCTCCTCCTGGCTGACCTCCTTCCTCACTTGGGTGCAGCCCCCAGGCTCCTGGTCTCCATCTGTCCTCTGGGCAGTGCTAACCTTCAGGCCTCCTTGGGGGCCTCTGTGCGTTACTCTACCCCTGCCTGTCCATAGAGAATGGCTGGTGGGTCACGGAGACAGATAACTGGAGTGTCCTTAACCACAGTGCACCTCCAGCACACGCACAAGGCCCCCACCTCCCTTTCTGGGACTCCCAACCTCCTGGGTGGCATGGGGCCATACAGGGCTCTGCCCACCTGGCAGGTGAGGGGCCAAGGGCCCTCCTGGAGCCTTCAGTGGGTTGGCACCTCTCCCCTCATCAATGCCCTAAGAGGTGGAAGGGACTGTGGCCCTGCTGGAATAGGGCTGGCCAGTCGCCCCCACCCCCCACCCCTGTTCCCCCTCCACAACGTCTACCTTCCCTGGTCCCAGAGTGAGCTAGGCGGCCGGCCGGGTGGGAGTGGGGGTCGCAATGGCATCTGGTAATCCTGCATCCCGACGGAGCCACCTGAGAGCGGAATGCGGCTGGCGCCCCACTGTGGCCACGGCCCCTGACACCGCCCTGTCGGCAGCACGGCCGGCGTCCTGATTACCTGCTGGGGCTAATGAATCTGGCTTTGTGAGCCACTGTCACGCCGCGTTAGGCCCACAATGGCCGGCGATATTTTATATGAATTTCCCCCTCGTCGGCGATTAGGCCATAGCAAGCTGGTCATAGCAACCGCGAGGTATGCGCGGGGACCTCTGTTCACACGCCGAACACGGCCCTCGGGCGTGTGAATCCAGCAGCATTTTCACTTCTCTCTGTGCTTAATCTTGTCGTCCTGGCGGGCACATTGTGCTCTGAGCCGGCCCAGCGGGGTGTCGCCTGGCTTCTCTGGCGCCTTCACCTCCTCCCACTGAGGAGAGTTAATGATATACAAGGATCCCCGCTCCCCCGCCCCCACCGCACACCCAACACTTTTCGATGGGGGTCAAGGGTCGAAACCTGTACTGGGGACACTGGTCCCCTCAAGGACTTCCTCTCCAGCCTCTCCTGAGCCTTGCACTCAGCCTGTGCCTGCACCAGGCCCTCCCACAGAGGCAGCAGACCACCCCCTGGATCCTGGCCCAGAAGGGGCTCTGCCGGAGAAGGGACAGGCTGTGCTGTCCCCCTCCTGCTCCTCTCCAGCCCAGCCCCCCAAGGAAAACAGGGAAGATTCAGGGGGCTTGTGCCAGGGCACAGGCAGGGGGCAAAGAGACTGGGGATGGGCACACACCTGCTGAGAACTTGATTGACCCCGCAGATCTTGCCTGAGGAGCTCACGGGTCCTGGGGAACTGATCTGAAATCTGATGTGACAGCCACCCAGGGCACCGACACCGAGCGCACGAATGGACACAGCCCAGTGCCCAGGGTCACTGGATGATGCAGCTGGGTGCTGCTCCTCACCCTGGACGACTCACCCCTCAAGGCTTCTTCCATTGCTCTCAGGTAAAATGCCCCACCGGCTGGGAGCCCAGCTTCCCGCCAAGCCATGTAACACACGAGAGCCTCCCCCACACGCCTGGACCCTGGGCCAACCACCTTCCACTGCGCTCCCCAGTGGCATGGCCTGGCTGTCCCTACATCAGGGTGTCTGCTGAGGACCTGCCTCCTGTGCCCTGTGGCTTCCCCACCCCTTCACTTTGTGAGGTCAAGACAAGGTGTTGGCCAGCTTTGAGGAAAGCAGGCCCTCCAGGTGCCCAGGGGCCTGCCCAGGGCAGGGAACAGATAAGCAACAATCCTGCACCAGCCTCCACGCACTCAAAATTCTTCAAATGCTTTCTGCCCTATGATGCAGGTTAAGTGGCCCTGCTGCCTTCGAAGAAGGAGGGGGACACTTGTTGCAAGCTGAGGCTCATTTCTGGTCCCCAACTCCACCTTTTGAGCCAGGAGGTTCTGGGGTCTAGCCTCAGGCCAGGCAGGTGACAGGGAGAGTGCGTGCATGTGCGTGAGCTGGAAGCAGGAGCTCTGAGCTTTTCCCCTCTTATCTTCACACACACTGCATACACACGTGCTCACACTCACACACGCTCCCACATACATGCACAGATGCCCACACAGGGCTGGGCCCCTCTCCTCAGCTGGCCAGGGGGGCAGTGTTAAGTTCTGTTCAATGAGGCCACCTCAGCAGGGGTGGCCAAGAGCCCTGTAGACCCCACCACAAAGTCTGGGTCACCTCTGACATGATTAGGGTTGCCCTGACCCTAATCCAATCAGATTGATTACAGTGAGCACAGCCAGGGGGCAGGTGGGGGCCTCCACAATGGCCTCCTGAAGCTGGCCTCTTTCTGGAGCATCTGATGGGCTCCTTCCTCCTGGCCATTCAGCCATAATGATAGGGCCATTTCTCAGCCCCATGGTGGGCGAGGGACAGAGGGGCTTCCTCTGTCCCATTTAGACCAAGTGATGAGGGGTAGGGGCTGAGGTGATTGTCATCCAGTAGAAAAGGGAGGAGGTGGGATATGTGAGAGGGAAGAGGGGAGGGAGAGGCTGGACAGGGGGAGCCAGAAAAAGCAAGGGACAGAGACAGGAGCATAGTTGAGGGGGGAGTGAACATGGGGAGTAGGGGTGGGGAGAATGGAGATGAGGGAGTGGACACAGGGGGAGTAGATGTCGGGGAGTGGGCATGGGGAAGAGCGGATGTGGGGGAGTGCACCTGGAGGAGATTGTATGTGACCAGACAGGGGGCTGGGACACTGAAGCCACACTAGTATCTCTGAGGCCTGCTGGCATCTAGACTTCCCAGGGGAAGCTTTTGAGGAAGTTAAGGTGTGCAAAACCAATGGCTTGTCTGCTCCTTGTGCTGGCCCTGAGTATATGTTCTCCCCGGAGAGCCCTTGCTGATGCTACATGGTCTAGGCCATCCCCACGTGTCTTGGTCCAGCCCTCATCTTGCCTCAGTTTCCTCACTTGTAACACAGCTCTGGCTCATCTGATGGGTGTGAGGATTCAATCTGCTGCCTGGTGTAAAACACTGAGCACTCTGCTGGGAAGCACTGCATACATGTTGTAAAGAAAGAGAAAACCCTCTGAGACCAGCTCAGGTGCCAACTTCCATGGGAAGTCCAGTCACATGGGGACACCCAGGCCTATACCTCTTTTTTCAGTCACCCACTGAGCACCTACTATGCATCAGCGTTCCTTACTAAGCACCTACTATGCATCAGCACACGCCTCAGAGCTGCTCCATGCACCTGCCATGCACCTGCAGTGCATGGGGGAAGCACACCAGACCCCTGAGCACCCACAGGGCCTGGCTTTTTTCTGGGAAAGGGAAGGTGTTAGTGGGGTGTGGATAGAGCCAAGACACATGGAGCCATCCCAGGTAGGACCTGTGGACTGAGAGCTGAAGTATAAGAAGGAGCTGGACATGATGAGGACTGCAACAACTGAGACACAAAGACAGCCTTCGGTCCAGACTGTGGAGAGCAGTAAGGCAGAGTACAGGAGCAGGCAGCTCTGGATGGGCAGGGAAGGTCTGTGATGATGTCATCTGAAGCATGCAGTGGGAGGGATGAGCCTTGGGAGAAGGCATGGCACCCCGGTGCCCTGGGGCTGGAATCACAGAAGGAAGTGGACAGGGCCAGGGGCAGACCTCAGGGCTTTGTCGGTCCTGCTGAATGAGATGCTTGAGGGTCTGAGTGTAGCTAGAGCATTGTGGGTTTGGAGCCAAGGATGATGGGACCTGATGTACAAACGTGAGAGGAAAAGATGGAGCCCGTGTTCCGCGAGGGTGATGCTGCGCCCTCCAGGAACAGTGGCTTTCCTCAAGGGTCTTCAGGAGAGTCTGCATATCCCTGGGGTGCATAGAAACGGGCCAGGGCCCTTAGATGGCGTGGGTGGTTCCAAAGCATCCTTGCTATGCTCCTGCCTCCCTGTCTAGGGCCACTTTCTCTCACTCTGCCCATGAGGAGGCTGTTAGTCTCCCTGGCACGTGTCTAACCTGGTGTTGGCTATACAACTGGGCCACAAGTCCTGTGTGAATTAAATGTTTCAAACTCCTCGTTTTCGATAGAATGAAAGAGAACCCAACTGAGTCATGAGCTGACAGATGTTTAAAACTTTTTGATGGTAGATTGCTACGTTATTTTTGGCACATGTAAGTCAGAAAAAAAAATGCAGACTCAAAAGACATATTATATCAAAACTCTCCCATGTTACCTATTCATGTGAGTGGGATCCTCACACAGAGACCTGTAAAATCAGCTAACATACCAGTGGTGAAGGACTAAAAATTATTCCTCTAAGATCAGGGGGAAATCAGGGTGCCCACTCTGCCACTGCTTTCTAATATTGTCCTGGAGGCCTTGGCCAGGGCAACTGAGCAACAAAAAGGAATAAAGAGGGTCCAGACTGAGAGGAAAAAGGAAAACAGTCTCTATTAGTAAATGACAAATCCAAGCTTATGATTTATAAGAAATGCCCCCCAAAATTCTATCAGAACTGATAAACCTTCAGCAAGCTTCTAGAGTATGAGATCAATAAAAACCAACTGTTTTTTTTTCCACCAGCAATGAACAATCCAAACATGAGATTAAGGAAACAATTCCACCTACAATAGCATTAAAAAGAATAAGATACTTAGGGATAAATTTAACAAAAGAAGTGCAAGACTTGTACACTGGAGATAATAAAGCATCGATGAAAGGAATTAAAGAAGGCCTAAATAACTGGAAAGACATTGTGTGTTTATGGAGCAGGAGACAATATTGTAAAGATGGCAATCCTCCTCAAATTGATCTGCAGATTCAACGCAGTCCTTAAAAATCCAAGCTTTTGCAGAAATTTACCAGCTGATACTAAAATTCATATGGGATGGTAAAGGGCCCCAAATAGCCAAAACAAGCCTGGAAAAGCAGAAAAAAGTTGGAGGATTCACACTTCCCAATTTCAAAACTTACAAGGTAATTAAAATGACATGGCATGGGCATCAGTGGGCTAGGCATGTGGACCAATGGGATAGAACAGAGCCCAGAAATAAACCCACATTTCCTTCCCTGGTTTCCAGGTGGGGTCCAACCACATCCAAGACGGCCTTCCTCTACCACGGATGGCAGCCTCCCCAGGTAGGATAGGCTTCTGTCTTCATCCCAAATCCTGCTGTTTCCTTCTCACCTAAGGGAGTGGAAACGCTAGGCACCCCTATCTGGGCTCTGGAGCCAGGAACCCGATGGCACCAGGCCCTGTCTGGAACCCCCTGGCCATGGTGCAAATGTTGAACATGCCTCCCTGCTCCACAACACATAGGCACAGTATGGGACCCACATAGGCAGCAACTGCACCATATACGTGCTTGCTCATATATGCACACACACATGCTCATGCACACACAGCTATCCACCACACAATGCATGCATACAACACTTGCACACACACATGCCTGAATATACCATACATGGACACACCACACATGTATATGTGCACGGTAAACACATACATGCACATAAACACCACACAAATACATACATCACACACATACATACATCACACACATGCTCAAACAAGGTATATACATGCACACCCATGCAATGCATACAAATGCATACACACATGTATTGCACTCAAAAATGTACAGACACACATGCACTCACACACGTCTCCACACGCCTGATGTGTCACTGCCCTATGGACCTAACACTTCCCATGCACAGCAGTGGCCATTCCCTTGGGGAGCTGCTGTGTAATTACCCTAACCAGTAGCTCTGTGAAGTTGGCTGAGTAGCAATTATTCTCCCATTTTATAGACGAGGATGCTGATGCTCCAGGAAGTTAGCTGACTTGCTGGTCAAGGTCACATGGTATGACCATCCCTGCTCCAGAGAATATGGGCCCACCTGAGGAGGGTGGCCATGACCACCTGGCATTGGGGAGTCCTGGGCTCTTGGACAAACATTGTCAGGCCCCACCAGCCCTCAATGCAACACTCAGCTGCACTCTCATGACCCCTCTTCAGCTGGCCCCTGCCCCACACATGCCAGCAGTCCCGGGGCCTGGTGCATCTTCCAGACATCTCTTGTTCTTCCTTCCTCTGCATTCTGAGGCAACTGCACCAGTGTACATCCTATCCTTCATGCTCATCTCCCAAGGTGACCTTGACATGCCATCAAGGGGTAGGGTTTGTGTCCCCTACGTTAGAGCCTTTGAAACTGCCTCAACCAACAAATGTAGCACTTCAAATCCCCTGAGACTAGGTCTCAAAAAGCAATACAGAGTGACATCAGCAAAATGGCAGACCAGAGAGTGCCAAAGGCCTGTCCCTCTGGAGAAACATAGAAAAAATCAAGCAAATCTGTCAGAATCAACATTGTCAGCACCCTGAAAAGGAGCTCAAGGTTTTCAGCAACCAAGCCAATGTTGAGTCAAGGAAAGGTAACTCTGACAAGGTAGGAGAGTTTTGGGGTGTTTTTACTTGGCCCACCAGCCTCCCTGGCACAGTGATGTCTTGAGATGGCAGCCTTTGTTGTTCCCATGTGGGTAGAATGTTCTGGAAGGAGTGTAGTGGACATTGTTCCCAAAGAATTTGTCTGTTTTAAGCTTTCACCTCCAGCTGATCTCCAGGTTCAGTGCTGGCAGAAAGCAAAACTGAAGCAGAGTTGTGAGCAGACAAGCTAACATGGAAGGAGTGCACAGCACACAGCCAATCTTCAAAGACCAAAAGAGTATCCCCCCCCCCTTTTTTTTCCTCCAGGATAATAAGGAAATTTCTGACAAACCACTAGCTGACCACAAGCTAAAGAAACAGATACTTCAGAGACCACATATGACAAATAGTTTTAAAAAGTCATTAAACAAACAAACAACCACAACTCACAGCAAGCACAACAAACCCTAAGGAGGGGAAAGTATCTGATTTCCTGAGTTAACGTATTATAATATTCAAAAGGTATAGATTTCAACCAAAATTGTGAGGCATGCGAAGAAATAAGATAATCTAGATGAAATAGAGAAATTTCTAGAAAAACACAAACTACTAAAGCTGACTCAAGATGAAATAGAAAATCTGAACACATCTATAACAAGTCCAGAGATTGAATCAGTAATTTAAAACCTCCTAATGAACTTGGTGAATTGTATCTAACATTTAAAGAAGAATCAACACCAATCATTCTCAAACTCTCCCAAAAAATAAAAGAGGGAACATTTCCTAACACATTCTATGAGTCCAGCATTACTCTGCTACCAAAGCCAGACCAAGACAAGAAAAGAAACCACAGGCCAATATCACTTATAACTACTGATGCAGAAATCCTCAACAAAATCCTTGCAAACCAAATCTTCCAGCAGATGAAAAAGGATTGTACAACATGGCCAAGGTGGACTTATCCCAAGAATGCAAGGGTTGTTCACTGTAGGAACATCAACCAGCATTAACACACCACATTAATAGAATGAAGGCAATACCACATGATCATTTTAACTGATGAAGAAAAAGCATTTGATATAATTCAACACCCTTTCATGATAAAAACACTCAACAGACTAGGAATAGAAGGGAATTTCCTCACCATGATAAAGAGCATAAATGACAAACCCACAACTAACATAACACTCAATGGTGAATGACTGAAAGGTTTCCCCCTAAGATAAGGAAGAAGACAAGGATGCCCACTCGCACCACTTTTATTCAACAGAGTACTGGAAGTGCTAGCCAAAGCAATTAGTCAAGAAAAAGAAAAGGCATATAAATTGGAAAGGAAGAATCAAAAGTGTCTCTATTTACAGATGACATGATCTCATATATAGAAAATCCTAAAAAATCCACACACACAAAAAACCCCCCTCAGAACTAATGAATAAATTAAGCAAAGTTGCAGGATACAGGATCAAAATATAAAAATCAGTTGCATTTCATATATCAGCAATGAACAATCCAAAATGGAAATTAAAAAAAAATTCAATTTACAATAGTATCAAATAAAATAATATACTTAGGAATGCATTAACCAAGGATGTACAAGACTTGTTCACTGACAACTACAAAACATTGCTGAAAAAAGTTAAGGAAGAACTAAATAAATGGAAGACACCCCATGTTCATGGATTGGAATACTTAATATTGTTAAGATGGCATACTTCCCAAAGTGATCTACAGATTCAATGAAATCCCTATCAAAGTCCCAACAGCCTTTATTTTTTTTCTGAAGTGAAAAAGCTAATCCTAAAATTCACATGGAATTGGAAGGGACCCCAGATAGCCAAAACAATCTTGTAAAAGAAAAACAAAGTTGGGGAACTTACATTCCCGACTTTAAAACATACTACAACGCTACAACAATCAACACCATGTGGTATTGGTAGAAGGATAAACATATAGAGTAATGGAATGGAATTGAGAGTCTAAAAATAAATCCACACACATATGGCCAATTGATTTTTGACAAGGGTGTCAAGACCATTCAAGGAGGAAAAATTAGTCTGTTCAACAGATGGTGATGGAATAACTGGGTTCCCACATACAAAAAAATAAAGTTGGACCCAACTTCACATCATATACAGAAATTAACTACATAAATCAAAGATTAAAAATAAGAGGTAAAATTATGAAACTCTTAGAAGTAAACATAGGTATAAATTTTTGAAACCATAGATTAGGGGATGCTTACTTTGATATGACACCTAAATAGATAAACTGGACTTCATCAAAATTTAAAATTTTAGTGCACCAAGGACACTGTCACAAAAGTGAAAAGACAACTTACAAAATGGGAGAAAATATTTGCAAATCATTTATCTGATAAGTGTCCAGTGTCCAGAATATATGAAGAACTCTAACAACTCAACAACAAAAAGACAATCCAATTAAACACTGGACAAAGAACTGGAATGTACATTTCTCCAAAGAAGACATACAGACATCCAACAACCCCATAAAAAAGATGCTCAACGTCTTTAGCCATCAGGGAATTGCAAATAAAAACCACAGTGAGATATAATTTTGCATCCACTGGGAGGTTAAAGAAAACAGAGAATAGCATGTATTGACAAGGATGTGGAAAAAATTGGAATTCTAATGCATTGCTGGTGGGAATGTAAAATGGTTCAGCTTCTGTGGCAAACAGTTTGGTGGTTTCTAAAAAATTTAAACATATCTCTGTGTTTGTCTGAGACCAAACAATTCTATTAGTCTACTCCAAAAGTTTTGAAGACAGGTATTCAAACAGATACTTGTACAAAAATGTTCATAACAGCACTATTCACAATGGCCAAAGATGGAAATAACCCTATGTCCATCAGTGATGAATGGATAACAAAATGTGGTTTATATATACAGTGGAATATTATTCAGCCATTAAAAGGAATGAAAAGCTGGAACATGTTATGGTGTGGATGAATCTTGGAGACATTCTGCTAAGTGAAAGGAGTCTCTCTCCACTTCCTTCTCTCCCAACTTGCCCATGGGGCCCAGCTACCATATAGTAAGGGAGCCCAGGCCATGTGCAGAGGCTAGTTGCAGGTATTGCCACTGACAGCAGCATCAGCTGCCACACGTGTGAGAGAATGGGACCAGCTGAGGGGCAGAGACCAACCCTGCCTGTGGGTGTTGCACTCTGATCTGTTGGGATGTACGACACATCATCATTGTTTAAACCATGACGTTTAGTGAAAATTTGCTCTTCACCAAAAACTAACCAACATCCAACCCTCCTCATCTTCTTCTCCTTCCCTAAGTAACCCCTGGCTTCAGGGCCCTAGATAGCTTGTGCCTCTTGGCCCACAACCCTCTCCCTTTGTGTGTGTGTGTGTGTGTGTGTGTGTGTGTGTGTGTGTGTTTAAATTTCCTCTCCAACTTCATCTGCAGTGTTCCCCTGGAACTGTGCAATTTAATTTTGGGAAAGGGAATGATCCTATGTCCTTCCCAAGCCCCAGGAGCCCTCCCAGATCTAGTAACCATGGGAAGGACCCATGTCAGAGATGCTGATGTCATGAGCTCTGTGCAGCAATTCCCACCTGCCCAGGGACAGGTGAGGCACCAGGGCAGAGTGGGGCAGCTGGCTTGGTCCTGATGCACCCACAGGCTGCCACCTCCACTGGTAGGCGTACCTTTGTCCAGCACGGGGCCAAAGATGGCCAGGCTGTTGTTGACGGTGGTGCAGTTCCACCGGCGGCCGCGGAACTGGTGCTGGCACTCCTGGATGCTGATCCTGACGCCCTCCGCCACGCTGGGCATGATTTCCACATAGTTCCGGCAGAAGCGCAGCTGCTTGGGTACCAGGCCTGGGATGCTGGCGCAGAGGATGGGCTGCATGCCCAAGGATGAGTACTGGGGCCCGATGGCCAGGGACCTGGGGGAGGAGGGCAAGGCCTGCTTAGTGGGAGAGTTGCCCCGCCAACCTGTGAAACAGGAGCAGGAGCTGGGCCTGCTCTCAGAAGGAGCACAAAGGCCCCTTTCCTTTGGGGCACAGTGTATTCCAGGGCAAATTGTGCTTCCATCCTGAAGGAAGCCTGCCTCTACACTGTACCGGATATTTAGCACAAAACATCAAGATGCGCCTGCGGAATGTTGGAAAGTAAATCAAAGAAGGGCAGAGGTCTCCTGCTGCCCAGAGGAGGGGCTGCTGAGCTGGGACTGGAGCTGGGGTGAGATGGGCGCAGCAGCAACTGAATCACACAGGAGAAAATCACTGCTGAACACACACCTGCTGTGCCAGCCCAACAGAAACAAAAAGACATGTCCACAGTAAGATGTACTAAGAATAGTCACAGGGCTGTGAGCTTGAGCGCAACCTGGAAGCCACCCACGTGTGCAGCTCCGTGTGTGGGTGACATGGCAGGCAGGCAGAGGAGCGGCTGCAGAAAGGCCTGCCAGGTGTGTGACCTTGGTTCCTCTGAGACCAAAGCTGGCCACATAGTGGATAGGGACAGAAACTAGGGTGGCAGTTCCCTCATGAGCATGGGGTGGGGTGGGGGGTGGGGGGAGATGGGGTACAGGCTGACTGAAGGCAGCACACAGAATGTTTCTCAGGCTGCAGAACAGTTCCCACTCGCCACAGGTGCCTATGGATTTAAATTAAGTAAAATGACATAAAAAGAGAAATTTTGGTTTCTTAGTCACATTATCCACATGTGACCTGAGGCTACCAAGGTGGAGGGTGAAATATGGGACATTTCAGTCCCTGTGGAAAGTTCTACAGGACTGCAGTGGGCTAGGGTAACAGAGGTGCTCTGTGTTTGATGGAGGCGTTGATTCCACGTATCTGTGTGTCAAACTGATTGAACAGTGTCCATTTTACTGTATGTAATTGCACCTCAATTTCAAAACCCACGAGGTCCTCTTGGCAGGAGGAGGGAGAAAGAGCTTCTCCCATCTGGCAGGTGATGCATGGTCCTGCTATCTGTGGACGTGTCCATCTGCACAGTGGGTGCCCCACCGTCCTGCTGCCATGGATGTCTTGCTGCCATGGTGTGTCCATCTCTGCAGTGGTTGGTGGCTCTTGTAGGCAGACTTCTGCCTGATTCCTCTGCATCTCAGCACCTGCCCTACATGGACAACTCTGAGTGGGGACCACAGGGGCTGTCTCCACCACCTCTCAGGGACCCCTTGTGCCAGCCTGGTGCTTGGCTTCCCAATGGACGAGCATGGGCCAAGTGGATGGGTGGCAGGATAGACTGAGGTCAGCTGCCTCTGCCCTCAGGGATGAGGTTTCCAGGCTGAGAAGTTGGGCCTGGCCTGGTACCCCAGCACAGGGTGGCAGGAGGAAGACAAGAGGAGGCAGCGGGGCAGTAGGAAAAGACTGGCCTTGGCTAAGCTGCACGTCTTCTGTCACTTTGGCCACTGAGGCACAGAGAACCATAAAGAGAGATCAAAATAACTGGACCCTGGTTCTCCTTCAGAACCTCGCAACCTCCACTTCCTGTCCAGCCCAATCCAGCTGTTTTTGATGCCACCTACCCATTAGATGGCCTTGTTTTGGCCGCAGGACCCACGTAGCTTGTGCTGATACGTGTGTTGTATGTGGATGGTTATGCCTGCCCAAGATGAGGTCAGTGTCCGTTTCCACAGTGACCCCAGCTGTCCTCACTTCTGACCTTGTCCTGCAAGAGCCCCCATCAGGTGCTGGGGACTCCGTGCCAAGGGCTAAGGACCTGGAACCACAGCACCAGGATGGGGGGACACCCTTTATAGTGAGTGGAGGGATTCAGGGGTAGAGGCCCTGGGAACCTTGTAGCTGGCAGATGGTCCACCAGGAACCAGAGTTGGGGGAAGAAGCAACTGATGGCTCAGGCTCCTTTCTCAACTCCCACAGTGCCTCCCGCAGGGTAGCCCACCTCTCGCCAGAAAGAAAATTCACTCAGAGTTGGTTTCTCTTCACTGGTTGAACATGCTTGTTGACTTGGAGACCCAGACAAAAAGAAAAAAGGATTCCATCTCTCTGCCTTCATGTTTCAAGGTGCTGGACACCCACCAGATGCAAGGCCAGGATGCACTCTGGGTGAGGGGTACAGGAAGGATGGGGTGCCCACCCCAGAACTCCACAGCCTTCACAAAGAACACAGAGCCTGTGCCATCTCAGTCTTGCCCTGCACCATTCACACACCAGGCCACTGCTCTAGGGGAAGCAGAGCAGGACTACCAAGTTCACAGCCTCTCCCTAGCTCATCCCTGGGGTGCTGAGTCAGCTCCCATCCGTCTCCTCTCAGCCCTCCTTGGGGCAGGCCTGGGCTCGTCACTTCCCCGAGTGAGGCCAGGGTGCCGGCTGCCGCCAGCCCAGATGCCTCTCCAGCTGTTCCAGCCTCCACCAACCCTGGCTGGATCTTTCTCCCACCACTTTAGTTCCTTGAATTGCTTTCAGAAAGGTTTCTGTGTCCAAGAGTCAGGTGGTCTAGGGGGCCTGGGCAATGCAAACCCTACCCAAGGGGAGCTGAGAGCTGGGGGGCTCCCTTCTCACAAGGGTGGGGCCGGTGATGAGCAGAGGGAGGGGTGGAGGAGGGCCAAAGGGGCTCTTTGGGCCACCACATTTTGGCTGGGCCTTGTAGAATGAATTGGATCATTAAAAAATAATAATAATAAAAAATCCAAACATGTTCACTAACCTTATGTGATGATCATTTCGCAACTTCTCCATGCACCAAATGATTGCACTGTACGCCTGTACCTCACACAATGTCACTTGTCACCTATCTCCCAATAAAGCACTCACACTGAGTAGGCACTCCCCACCACTCCCAGGATCCAGATTCCTAACCACGGAGAAGGTAGCCGTCCCCAGTCAATCAATATTTGGAAAACCATGGTCTGTAACTCCCTCCTCCTCCAGCCTTCCAGGAGGAACAGGGGCTCTGAGCTGGGGTTGGGGGCCAGATGAGAGGGTGGGGAGCAGTTTCCACCTGCAGCAGTGACTGCAAGGGACAACCAGGTACCAGCCTTTCTGAGGGTCTCCCAAAAACTGAAGGCAGCACCGAGTGGGACAGGTTCACAGAAAGGATGCCCACAGAGACTGATGAAGTCAGCCACGTGTAGCTGATGGCACTGCACAGGGTGGGTTCTCTGACAAATATGCCAGTTATGCAAAACATGAGTGTGAGGGGAGTGGGCACAGTGTGGGGACAGGTAGATGGAACTCTCTCTGAACCAAGAGGAGAAGAAAGAAACACAAGGAAACAGCAGACTGACGTACACTTACGGCCACGGCACAAGCTTGGGGCTCAGCTGTGTGTTTCTTTACTGAGTCAACACCTGGGCTGAGAGCATGACGGCGTTTTGTTAACTCTGCTCCAACTGTCATCTGAGATGAAAGTATCTGCTTTCTCCTGGTGACAGAAACCCTAAAGGCTGCTGCAGTTTGCCACCTAGTTTATAAGTGAAGGTGAGCCCAACTGCAGTCAGTGGTGGGTGCAAATATAGATGTCACTCCATCACGGGGGCTGGCACTGAAGCAACTCGGAGCATCTGCGGGGGTCATGTGCTGTGGGGGACAGTGCATGGGTCCCCCACCTCACCTCCCACCAAGCCCAAACTCTGATGTGGCCCCAAGAGTCGCCACCCTGCTGCCCAGACTGTGACGGATGACAGATCGCGTTGATACCAGCAGGACCTGTGGCGGATGGCAGACATCAGCCAGGCCCTCCCTCCCGCCCCCTCCCAGTTCATCTAACCACATGTGTGCATTCACAGCACAGCCTCCAGCTGGGAGTGAATCAGAGCCCTCTGGAGCTGTTTCAGCTCTGTGATGGAGGGACCAGAAAGTGGCCTCTAGGAGCTGAGAACCATTGGACCCTCAGCTGCAAATATGTGAGGACTGGGTCCCTCCACCACAAGGCCCTAAGTTTGACAGCTGGGTGAGTTTGGGAGCATGTTCTTCTCCAGACTGGTCAACACTTTGATTTTGGCCTCACGAGACCTGAGTAAGGAAGCTAGACAAGCCACCCATACTCTGACCTGAAGAGCGTGAGCTGATGTACGGGTGCAGTGGAAGCACTGGGTCTGGTCACTTGTTATGCTATGCAGACTGTCACATTCCTGCCTCCTCCCCTGCTGACACGGTTCTTCTCCCTTAGACCTGAAGGGACAGAACCTCATGGGCTGACAGGCCTTCCATGTGCAGCTCAAGGGTCCGAGCCACTACCGCCTTCATGGGTCGGCCACCAAGACCTTTAGACAGCTCTTCCCGCTCCCTCCTACCCCGGGCCCGCGTCCCCAGCATCACCTCTGCCACATCCTGGTGCCTCTCTCTCTCAGAGGCTGGTTATTTCTTTCTTCCTAAGCCTTGGCATTGTTCAGGCCTCTGCCTGCTGTTAACTACTGCCTAACCCCTTATCTGTCCCACCTGCCCTGTCACTGTCAACTGTGTGGCCTTGGGCTCAGCCCAGCCCGCTATGTGACTCCCTTCAACCCACAAAACCTGGAGTGGTGGCACCCAGGGACCTCCTAGATCAGGAGACCATGGCTCAGAGGAAGACACCAGCTAATAGACAGCTGTCTTTTCTGTGCCCTCACAGGACAGAGAGAGAGTGAGTTCCTGTCACTTCTTCATCTTATAAGGACACTGATCCCATTGTGGGAGCCGACCCTCAGGACCTCTAATCACCTCCCAAAGGCCCCAGCTCCTAACACGGTCACATTAGGGGTCAGAGCTTCAACATATGAATTTGGGGGACATGGACACAAAGTCCATGATGAGTAAGATATACATCAAATCACTAAAAAAAGCCCAGCAACCACCATCATCAAGGGGAGACTTGTGTGGTGGCCCGCCTATCTGGTCAACTTTGCCTGCAGCTGGGAGACCCTTTGTGTTTCGGTTTCCTAGCCAGCATGCCAGGTGGCTGGGTGAGAACCGGGTTCTCCCTGGGGTGGCCCTGAGCGTGGCAGCGTGTACACCACAGTACTTGTCAGAAACTAGAGTTCCTGGGAGCCCCAGACCTGCTGAGTCAGAAACATGTCCTGGGAATGGGGTTCTGATTCTGGGTCACTGAAGGTGCATCTGGCTCTGAGTCTGCAAAGCCTCCCTTTTAGCAGGAGGATCCCTAAGGACTCTTCAAGTCCAAACCCTTGGGTCTAAGAACCAGAGTTTCCCTCTAGTTTCTGCTTCTGGACCCCAAGGCTTCTTGGAGACTTCCAGTGCTGCCTTTGATAACATGGGTTCAGTTAGATCTGGGGAGGCAGCATCTGATCCAGGTCAGGAGCATGACTGGACATGAACCCCCACCCTCCAAAGCCCAGTCTGTCTCCACAGGATGGCCATGAACTTCCCTCCACCCCAGCGTCCTAGAACCAGCAATGAGCATGTTACTGGGGCCAGGCCCCACATGCCCACTCAGAGGCGTCAACAGGAGGAGGGGGCTCCAGGAGCGAACATTACAGAAACAGTATGGCAGGAAAGGAGGCGTACAGCTGAGTGCTGAGAGCCTGCTCCCCAGCATGGAGGAGCCAGACTGGGTCTCTCTCCAGCGCTGCCATGGGGTTTTCAGGAGAGATCACAGCATGAACCTTGCCTCATCAATCCCCCAAGTCTGCACTGAGCTCTCTTCTGGGGTCTGGACTTCAGGTTAATCTTCCAACCTCCCCTTAGCCCCTCACAGGCAGCACAGGTATGCAAACGGGTCCAGACAGAGACAGGAGGGGCCTGACTCACATGAGAGATGGTGGTATCCAGGTGAGTGCTGGTGATGGGACCCTGAAATCTGTCACCCTTTTTAACCCAGGTCACAGTGAGGTCCTGACTCTGGCTCAGGGACACCATGCGTCCTTCCTGCTCACAGCCATCATCACTGCAGGATGTTCCAGCTGATGGTCACCTCGGGGGTTGGTCAGCCCTGCCTTGATGGCTCCCAGGATTGTGGTCCTGGAGGTCTGAGAATCACAGGGGCATGAGGCCAAGAGGCTGCCTGACTCTGGCTGCACGATTCACCTGGTGAGGATGCCTGCTCTTCCTTTCCTGCTGCCAGCCCCACAGAGCAGGATGGTGTCCCAGGAAGCACCCATATCTCCACCTTCAGCCAGCGCCCAGGAGAGGGGCTAGAATTTTAACTGCCCAGCTGGACATCACACCTCAATGTCCCACAGGCCTCTCAAAATCAGAATGTCCCTCACTGAATGCACCCCTGGGTGTGTCACTCCTTCCCCTCACCCCGAGCCCTGAGCCTGGGGTCCCAGCTCAGGAGATACCCTCCCTGCAGGACTGTCCACATGGCACAAAGGGCCAATGGTCAGATCATAGCACGTCCACACCTCGGGCCCGAGTACCTGCTAGCACCATTGCTGAGAAGGCCCCAGAGGTACGAAAATGCTTAACGGACACAAACTGCTCTGTGCAGTCTTTATAACCATGAAAAATGTGTGAGTGAAATGAAAAAAACCCACAGTATTAAGTTGATGAGATGACAGGCTTGTCTTTTTTTGGTTGGGGGGTATCACCTTCAGCTCAGAACATACCACGTGCAAAGTGGCCCCTAGGCTGGGTTCCAGCCTGTGGCTGGGGCCACGTGAACCACGCCTGCCGCACGCACTCGTGGTTTTCCTCCCCCCTCACTCCCTCACTCCTGTTGAGGACAATGCTGTTGAGAGTCCGGGCGCCTCGCCAGACTGTCTTGCTCAGGATAGAGGCAGCACTGGCTGTGACACGCAGGGAAGCAGACCGCCTGGAACCCAGCCTGGCTGATGGCCTTCACCACGTGGGTTTTACCATAATTTTGCTGTGAGACCAGGGGACTGAAGAAGCTCTGGGCAGAGGATGGATTCCCAGTTAGAGAGGCTGGCCCTGTGCACCATCCGGGTGGGTCTGGATAGGCGGCAGGCTCTCAGGTTTCTTAAATCCTGGTTTGTTTATATTTTGCAGCAAAATTCAACAAACACGGGCTGGGCCTGGAGGGCAGGATGTGGACACCAGCTCTACTGTATTCACTGGTTTAACTGTTTCTGCCTTTCTACTCCTGGGCCTCAGTTCCCCTGTCTGTCCCAGGAGGCAGTGGGACAGTCTATCCAAGGGTCCCAGAGGGAGGTGACCAGTGGGGAGGTGAGTCCGTTGCACCTTGGCAGCCCGGGTCACATTCTACCCCACATCATCATGCCACCTCTTCCAGGAAGCCATGCTGGCTACACTCTCTTTACGCTGAAGCTCACCGCCTCCTGGCACATGTCCTCCCATGTCTGGGCCGTGAGGTGCCTCTCCTGGAGGGCAAGGCCATGTCTTCTCTTGTCCTTTGAGGGCACAGAGCAGGCTCAGAGCTCTGCCCAGGCCCTGGGGGAACAAGGAGGTCTGATGGGTCCTCTGCTGCCCATCCTACAAGGCCTCTGCCACAGAGGGTCATGGTTTGTCTTGGGAATCTCCCCCTTGGTGACACACAAAGCCTCCAGAGCACCTGTCCCATCAGGATTGCTGTCTTCCACTATCAGGGCCTCTCCATGGGCTGAACAAGAACCCTGTCCTAACACCTGAGGTCCTGTGGGTGGGCAGGTCGCCCTGCAAGTGGATGGTTGCCCATCTTGATGGGCAGGCTCTATCCCTCTGGGTAGAGCTGTCCAGGAGACTCCCCACAGGTGCTGATCTGCCCCAAGACCCTCCAGGTTCTGCCCACTGAGGGGAGCCCAGGAAGGGCTGCATGTTTCCTCTTCCTCTTGCTCTCTTGCACCTCAATGACCCCTCCCCAGGAACTATAACACCTACATGGCCAGGGCCTGTGGGGAGGGATCCCAGGACCCACCTTTCCCTGCCCAGCCGCATGGCCCTGCCTGCAGCCCTCCCAGCACCCTCCACCCCACTGGGCCAGCCGGGATTACTGACACATACTTTGAGCAAGTCCCAGCAAGCGGGCAGAGGCTCCCATGCCCGCGGCCAAGCATTTGCCCGCTTCCCTGGGCGGCAGCGGCACGTTTCGTTGGGGAAGGAATGTAGAAGCGCCAAAGCGTGAAACACCTCCAGGGTGTCACCTGGGGAGGCCAGAGGGAGACTGAGGCAGCTCTGCTGGGTGCATCATTGGCGCCTAGCTCCAGAGCCGAGAACTTGGCGAGGGGGCTGTAAAAACATTCAGCTGTGTTCTTATATCCCCTACTGCTTAGGCCACTACATATGCCTTCTGCTTTTTTATAGGAAAGATTCCATTGGTTCATTTGTTCATTCATTCATCTGTTCATTCAACAAAATCTTACCGGCAACTTCAGGGAGTGAAGGGCCAAGAAAGGATCCCCTCATGGGATTTCACAGCCAGTGATGTATGGACTGTCCTGTGACAATTTTATGAAGGGACGGACAGGTCGAACTGGGAGCAGGCAGCCCAGCTGGGGCCTTGTTTCCACACGACCTGCGACCCGCTGGGTTCTGTGTCCAACCCAGCGTGGGTGTGCCAGGCATGGTTGTGGCTGCTTTCTGTGCTGGGGGTCTCTGCAAGGCCTGCCCAGTATAGTGCATGTCTGACACCAACCATTGAACAAACACACCCGAACTGCTGACTGCGCCTGGTGGAGTTTAGGGGAATCACCAGGAGGATTGTCAGCTGCGGAGGTGACCATGGGGGGAGGGCTCATGAACCCCAGGTGTCCATGGGCCCCCAGGCAGCAGGCTGTCTCTTCCTTGGCCTGTGTTTCCACCCCTTCAGGGACGGGCAGCCCACCACCTCCCAAGCACCAGTGCTGCTCTCAGATCAGGAAGCCTGTCCTACCCTGAGCCAAAATCCACCTCCAGGCTGCCAGCAGCTTCTGCCTCTGCCTCTCAGACCCAGCGCCGTAGTGGGGCTCCTGTCACTTCTCAATCCTCCAGCTGCACTCGCATAAAGGGGGCAAATACAAGGCCTTGAATTTGCTTCACAAATCCAAGAGCAGTGCTGTGTGGCAAAGTGAAGGGGTCGTGGTCCCCGGGGCTGCCTGCTTGAGGCAGACACAGGTGCTTCTCAAACTTGCGAGAGCAACCTGCATTTGAGGTGTTTTGTTTTTTTTTAATTTTTAACTTCTAATGCATTATAAAACATTAAGATGCTGTAGTGCTGGCACTGCCAGGATGTCCCCACACACATATTTTCAATTGCTGTTCTTATTTCTTCGTGGACAACTGTGGATGGGCTCTGCCCTGTGGACCACACTCTACATGTAACTGATACTTGCATGGACAGGTAGCACATCCCGGCCCTGCTTTCCTGTCCTGGGCCACACTTGCAGGATGGTGGCAGGGCCCCTCAGGGACCAAGCGTTTCCAGTCCTGCAGGCCAGGGACTTGCTTAGGGGACCCACTGTCCTGGAAAGTGTGATTTACAGCCCCTCTGAGACTGCTCCTCCTCCGGTATGTAAGCATCCTGTCCCCCCACCCCTCCCAACACTTACCCCCCACACACACACAAAGGATTCTAGCAGGTTTATGCAAATAAAACAGAAAATCACTTTATAAATATTGATAACAAGCCCAGCAAAATGGAGGCCAGCCAGCCTGGGAGAAGCTGCCACCCCGGGCCCCAGACAGAGGCCTGAGTGTCCAGGCGGCCGAGCCAAAGGGACGGGTGTGAGAGTGCGTCATGGTGGGCTTGCAAGGTGCCAACATGAGGGAGATCTGACTTGGTGGTTGCACGAAAACAGGGTTATGGCCATATAGATTTTGACCTATGGCCATTTCTGACCCTGCCCTTCGGTAAAAGAATGTCCATTGGTGGTTCTGTGGGAGAACGCTGTTCCCAGTACCCTGAAATCCTACAACACTGGGGTGGGGAGTCAGCAAGTGTTTGGATTTCTCTAGTTTTATAGGCTTGCTACCACCATCACCAGCCTCAGGGGTGCAGAGAGAGGCACAGAAAGACAGAGGGGGGGGGACAGAAAGGGACAAAGACACAGACAGGGACAGAAAGAAACAGAGACACAGATAGAGAAAGACAGAGACAGGGACAGAGATATGCTAGCTACTGCCACCACAGGCCCACAGTGGCAGAGCGATAGAGAGACAAAGACAGACAGAGACACAGGGCAGAGGGAGAAGGAAGGACTGGAGAGAGGCAGGGGCAGGGCTACCCTGGGGGAGGTGCGTGGAGATGCAGCTGCCTGTCCGAGAAGCCTCAGAGCCTTGCTCAGCGCTCCTCCTCCTTGCCCAAATTGAGGCTGTGGGTCCAGGCAGTGCCTCCAGAACGCTCCTTCACCTGGCTCTGAACTCAACACACACATTCACCCCACAAACAGTGGGGCCAACTGAGGGATGCCTGTGTCCCACCCTCGGACTAAGCAGACCTTGTGTGCCAGGAGCCTGTGTGGCCGGCATGAGGGAGGGCTGTCACAGAGGTAGTTCCAGAAGGGGGGCAGGTGATGGCCTTCCTTAGGGGCCAGAAGGGGAGGGATGGCTGGACACATGCCCTTAGCTGGTTCCTGCATGCCCAGGAGTGTGTCTGTGTGGGAGGGGGAGGGGGGGCCGCAGGCAAGGTCTGGGGAGGAGGGTGAGGAGGTTGGGAGAGGAGGGGGAGCAGGGAGTATATCCCAGGCAGCTGATCTGGCCCAGGGGTGGGAGAAGTCTGGACTCAGCTTCACAATGCACTGCTCTACCAGCTGGAGTGACATCTGCTCCAAGGCACAGCCTCTGTGTTGGGGAGCCTGTGGTCCAGCAGGGACTGGTGAAGAGCCAGGCAGCTGGAAGGGGGGACTGGAAAAGGGGGGCCAGGTTCTCCATGCAGGTGAAGGCAGGGCAGTAACTCTGGGGATTGAGAATGTGGGCTAGGCCATGGGGTTGGGTGAGGGTGGGTGGGTACAAGATACCATCAGCTCAGACATGGGAAGTCGGAAGAAGGGGCCCAAAGCACAGCAATGAGTGCTGTGCCTACGGAAGTGGGGCTGCTCTCCAGGGCCCCTTTACTCTGATGACTGTCCTGTGTTCACAGATGCCCTCTGCTCAACTCTGATTCCACAGGAATGCAGCCTGGTGAGGGGTGTGAAGGGAAGCACTAGTCATGGGGTCAGGTGCCCAGGCCCCATCCCTTCTCTGGGTCTCCACCTCCCTCTGTCACACAGGAATACATGTTCCTGGAGGTCTCCGCAGCTCTTAAGACCATCTCTGTTCTCATCTTAAGACCATCTCTGCTTTTGGACCTCAGGTATCAGTATTGTGGGTGAAGGACACCCTTAGATGATCCCAGGGAGACGGTGGCCCTTCAAATTCCCACAAGGCCAGCACCAACTCCTCCTCTCCCTCCACCCTCCCACCAAGAGCCACATCAACTTCAAAAGCCTAATTACTCCCGATTTGGGCTGTTTCCTGGCTATTTCTCAGGTGAGGAAGTCCCGCAGTCACTTTCACTTTCATATGCGAGGTGCTGGGGTCGGGAGGTGGGGAAAGGGTTGGGGCAGTGGCTTCCTTTTGGGGAGGGAGAGTGAAACAGAACAGCCAATTAGGGGTGCTGAGCGTGAAGGTGAGAAGTTATAAAGGGAGGGTCTCCCAGGCCCTGTTGGCGGGGTGGGTGGGGTGGGTGGGGGGTGGGCAGGAGAAGGGAGGAGTCACCTGTGAAAGCTGTGCCAGGTGGGGCGTGAAGATAGAGGCCTTCCCTGCTATTAAACCCGCGTCTTTTTTTGAGCCCTCCTCTCTGTTCTGCCTGTGTACCCTGTGGGGAGATGGCTTCCCTCCCTGTCTAGCTGGCCTGGGGACAGAGAGGGTGCAGGAGGGGGAATCGCTGATCCCCAAGGAGCCCGGAGGTTGTATCCAGACACAGTTCTCAGGAAACAGAGAATCACTGAGTGTGCGAGCAAAGTGGGGTTCCTTGGCACCCCTACCCTGTGGGACCCTATACGCTTGTTTGGGTGAGTGCTGAGCAGCAGTGCAGGGAGAGGACCCCTCCGCTCACCTGGAGAAGGCCGGATCAGGGTCCATTCAGACGGAATATTATATGGCCCAGGTGAAAAGAGTGGCACATGTGTATTGTGGGGAGCAAGGCCAGGGACCCTCTGGGCCAACAGGACAAAGCCCTCACTGCATGGGGTAGCCAGGAGGCTGGTGACAGGGCCCTTCTTTATGGGAGGAGCACAGGGGCGAAGGCGCTTCCTCCTGCGCCCAGGAATGCGGCGGCGGTTCTAATTAGAAGCCTGCCGGGGAGCTGGTGGCCGTGGGGCCTCTGGACGCGCTCCCCCGCTCCCCCGCGTTCGGCTGGGTTGGCGTCAGTGTCCCAGTGTCCGACGGAGCATGCCCGCCGCAGCTGGCCTCGGAAGGCGACGGGGGCTGCAGGTGCCGCGCCAGTGCGGGGCGCGCCGGTATCTTCGAAGCGTGTCTTGGCCGCCCAGCAGCCTCTCCCAGGCCTCAGGACCCGCCCGGGCCGCTCTCCCGCCCCGCCCAACCGGGCTGCGCCTGGACCCGCGTCCGCACTCCGGGCGCCCCCGCTCCTGAACCATCTCGAAGAGAAAAATTATTATCGGATTAGATGTACTTCGGCTCGCTGGTTTTCCCCCTTCCCCTCGGCGTAATTATTATAATTCCAGGCAAGCCGTCGGAGAGGATTCCTGGGAGCGTGTGCGCGCGCGCGCGCAAGTGTGTGGGGAGGCTTCTCTCTAACACTGGGTCTCCTCCAGCGGCGCGCCCCGGCCCCTCGGCACCCACTTCCCCCACAGTGGGACTGGGGTGACCCTGACCTATGGGGGCTCCGCCTAATCAGATGCCCCGAGGGAAAGTAACTCTGGCTCCCCTCCCCCCATATGTGCAGTAGACTCTCGGGACCCTTCCCTCGGTTTGTCTGCGCTTCCATCGCCAAGTTTAGGACAGTCTTACGGGAATGTGCCTTGTCTGGGGCGGAGGACAGAGCGCCCCAGCCTTCTCAGAGGTGGGTTCCGGGGCCTCTCACTCAGGAAACCTCAAACTTGATGCTTTCTCCCTTTGTACCTCTCGGCCTCCACTCCTGGCCATTGAGGTCCAGGCAGAGGGCTCTCAGGGTGGGCTCCTCTGGACACCCTATCCGGGACAGCGGCGGGAGGCGCGGAGGGCCGGGCGCTGGCCCCAGTGAGCCTGCCGCTCCCGGCCGGTCCCCGCTGTTTTTACGTAACTGCGCTGCCCCGAGCTGTTCGGTCTTGTCTCATGACTTTGTTTTAAGGTGTGTGTGTGTGTGTGTGTGTGTGTGTGTGTGTGTGTGTGTGTGTGTGTGTGTGTGTGTGTGTAGGTGTGTGTGTGTAGACACCGTCCTTAAGGAAAGCCTCTGGCGAATCTCCCTTTCCCAGATCGCCCTCCCGGTTTCTCTTGGACTCGGGCTGCTCAGACGTTTGTGCCATCCGTGTGGACCCTCTTCCTGCCTCTCCCAGCCCACTGCTCGCCCCGTCCGGCGCAGGGGACCCCTATGGGTACGAGGATCAATGTCTCCTGAAGCACTGCCACCCGAGTCCCAGCCCCGCTCGAACAGGTTGAAAGCGGCCACCAAGAGAAACAACCCGCCCGAAGCCCACGGAGTCGAAGGGGCAGGACGCGGGTCTCCAGGCTACCGGGGGCCCTGTCCGAGGGGACGGCGCCTGGGGGCACACAGGGGCCGCGGCGAACGCTAGAAAGTCTCACTCACCACCAGATCGGGTAGCTGCCCAGTGCCTGCTTCAGGCCGTAGAGGAATAAGAAGTACCCGAGCGGGGCCATCGCCAGGCGGGAGAGCGCGGGCACCGGGCGGGCCAGGCCCTGGGAGCTGGCGGGCGGCGGCGCTGGGCCCTCCTGCGGCCTCGGGGTGCGCGAGGTGCGCGGGTGTGCGCCGGTGCACGGACTCCGAGGGCGGCGCTGCGCCAGGTGGGCCGGCG
>NW_017732692.1:0-19785 GCF_001890085.2 Hipposideros armiger | reverse complement strand
CGGGGCTGGGGAGGGGCGGGCCGGCGAGGGGGCGGGCGGAGCCCTTGGAGCTGGCGCGGCGAGGCGCTGGCCCCTCCCGCGACCGCGGGGTCTGCGGGGTGCGCTGGGTGCTCGGAGCGTTCGTGATGCGCTATTAGTTAGGGCAGACCTCCCGGCGGCTGGCCCGGACCCTGGACGGCGTGTTCGGTAGGCATCTCCTCTGAGCTCCGGGACTGCACCTTGCGTTTGAAACCCCGTGCGCCCTGTGCTCCCTGTGGAACGCGCTGTCCCGCACTCTCTCCTGCTTCTGCTCTGTCGCGCCGGCTATCCTTTCCCTCATGGTGGCCTGGCTGCTGCTTTCGTCCTTCTCCTTGCCGAGTGCTTGAGATGGGGTTGGTTGGTCCGAAGCCGGCCCCTGGAGCCGTGCCTTGCTGGTCCGCTGGGATCCCGGCTGATTGCACTGCTCAGCCGACGGAGATCAGCGAGGCTGGGGAAGGCCTGCCTTGGGGACAGCAGCTGGGTGGGCGTCCAGGGTGCAACGGCGTGTCTGAAGGTTAGGATTGGGGAAAAGGTGGTGACGCCCCCACTCTCTCCCAATACCCCACCAGGGAAGAGGCTGTTGAACCCCCTGGTGTTGCAGGGCGAGGTGCACAGCACAACAGCTGCATCTTGGCTCTGGTACCTCAAACCACTGCGTTTGCCGGTCTGCCAGCTTCTTTACCCAGGAGGGATTTCTGACCACTTAGGTAAGCCTTACGGTTCAGCTTATGGGGGGAGGGAAGACCAGAGAGGGAAAGTGACTTATCCAAGGTCACCGGGAGTGGCTCATCAGCTCCAGCTTGCAGTCCACAGTGAGGCTTTGTCTGCATATTCATCTGTAGCCCAGGGAGACACAGGAGCTTTTGTTTGGGGGAGGGCAGACACCCCACTTTCCCCTGGCCCTACATGAAAATAACAGGTGAGAGGCCTTTCCCTGCATAGCATCCATGGGAGAGACTGGTCAGTCTCAAAGACACAGTGAGGAGAATGGAGCAGGAATTTGTGTCACCATTTGGGGAGTGGGAGGAGCAGAACTGTGGCTAGAAATCTTAAGTCCCAGCTCACCCATGATGTCTCTGTTTGTGTGACCACCGAGCTGTGCCACAATGCAGCGTGGCCTGTTGAGTGTGGAGGTCCCATAGAGAGGTTGAAGTGCAGGGGGTGGCCCTGCATCCCTCCAGGTTTAGCACTGGCTGGAGAACTGGAAGCAGGCCCCATCTCACAGCATGCTTCGGCATCATCTGCAAAGGGATCCCTGGGGGCCTGTGGACGCTGGTCCCAAGGGTCACCTGGTGACTGCGCCTGGATAAAGTCTGGGTCCTCTGCCTCTGAGTGCAAGGACCCCTTTCCTGTTGTGAAGCAGAGCCATTATGTTTCAAGGAAAGCTCTCTTTCCTTCACCAACCTTGGGATCCAGTTATGTCTACGCATGCCCACCCCTTCACCCCTCCTCTGAGTCACCGCATGCCCCCCACCAGCAGAGGGAAGGAGGGACTGATTCTGGAATGAAGTGGGTGGGCGGGCGGGAGCTGGCTCATCCTCCTCTGGACTTCCCCTCTCTCTCAGAGAAAACCCCACCCAATTATTGCATTACTGGGGACCTGGGCTGTGGGAGTGGGGTGGGGGGCGCACCGCAGCGGCAGGCTCCCACCCCTGCCTCCTAGCTGCACAGCCTGCCTGGGATTAGAGCTGTGATTGGGAGCCCCCAGAGGCTGCTGGGCCTGAACACATTAGGGGTAGCCACCCAGCTGGGTTGGGAGCAGGTGGGTCTTGTCTTCTTAGCCCTCCTTCCTTCCCCTCACCTGCCAGGCCCTTGTCGGTTCCCCCTGCTGCTCACTTCTCCTTCCTTAGCCTTGTCCTCTGCAGCGCTAGAGAGAGTGAAAGGTGAGCCCCTCCACTCCCAGATGTGGGCTCCCTTTTGTGGAGAGTTCCCCTGAAGACATGCATCATAGGGCACCTCCAAGAGAGCTGCAGCCTGGGCTCACTCTTCCTTTGCCCCATTTTCCAGGAGCCATTGAAGCCCTGGAGGCTGTCTCCTGAAAGCCCAGGAGGGCAAGGCCATCCCAAGGCTGGTGTGGAGAGGGAGACAGGTGCAGGAGAAGGAGGTTTCCACTGTAATTGGATGGTGAGGTTTCTTTCTGCTTCCTGACTTTCAGCTGGAAATTCTGCACCCTAACTGCAGAAGAGTCCCTGCTGCCCCGTGCCATGTCAGCTTGTGCCCCTGCTGGAGCGGCCCTAGCCACCGCAGTGAGGCTCCCTCCCCTCTCCCAGGAGGTGAGGTCCTTCCTGTCAGCGCCCTCTGCTGTCACACGGAGGAAGTTCCCCTGACCCACCCAGGGCCACAGGTCTGATTCTACAACATTCCGGATTTATGGATGACCCGGGAGGAAAGATCTTTTTTACCCGAGTCCCCCGAGGGCCACTTTCTTACCATAATAGGCCCTGAGGGAAAAGAAGATTTGGTCCCAGGAACTCTGGGAGGCCCCTGCTAGGGAGGGGGGAGCGATGGAGGTGAAGCCCTGATGTGGGGGCAAGACCAGATAGGAGGGCAGTTTTCTTTCTGAAGTGGTGAGCTCCCCTGTCTGCTGTGGCCTTTGAATCCTGCATGACATTACCAGGTAGAATTTTGTAATGGTCCTTTCTGTACTGGGGAGGGGAAAGCCAGGCTTTCAGACACTATCTTCCTAATCATTCACTTCCTTCTTTTCCAGAAAGAAGTTGAGGAGGCAGGAAAGGATCTGGGCAGCCAAGGGCTGGAGGCAGGGAGCCCATGGCTATGCCTTCAGGTCCCAACAGCAAACAGGACGGGGGTCTCAGGTCAGAAACGGGGGTGTTCTTCCTGCCCCTTCTGGAAGCTTCCCTTACCTGTTGAGTGTGTATGTGTGTGTGTGTCTCTGTGTGTGTGTGTGTGTGTGTGTGTGTGTATCTCACTCCAGACACCTGCTCCTCAGAGGTGGGGTCCTTGCACTCAGAGGCAGAGGGCCCAGACTTTCTGTCCATGCTCAGTCATCTTTCCAGAGCACCCCAGGCCAAAAGAAATACCTGACAGTTTTGTTTAGCAAGTAATTAGATCTAAACAACGTAATAATTTGTAGCTCTTTGAAAAAAAAATTCACCTAAGTTCAAAGAAAGAAATACAATTTTTATTTCATTCTTACATAACTTCAATTACCATTGGAAAGTTGTGCCTGTGGCCAGTGAGGACACTTCACTTTCTGTTCCCCATGGATTTTCACTGGTACTTGTTTTTTTTTATTTTATCACAGCATCAGCTATAAAGCCAGCTTCACAAAGATACGATAACTCCCAAAGGAATGTGGCCCATCCCAGTTGAAATGGAGCTACCTGGAGCCAGTAGGCGTTTTTCCTGCAGATGACAATATTACTGTGTCTCCCTCGAGTGTGCAGCATCCTGGGAATTTGCTGCAGTGCCCCAGGGTGCCTTGGGATACAATTTGTAAACCATGGCTCTAACATGAGCAGTTGGGAGTGGCCCCCAGATGCATGGCCCATCTCAGTTTCTCTGCCTTCCCACCCCGGCCTTAACCTCAGACAAACCTTTCGGTGCATCCTGCTACACATCTAATCTGGCTGTGTGTTCCTGGCCTTCCCACCGGCCCACATCCTTTTTTCTTAGTTTGTGGGCGTATATGTGTTCTAAGACCCTCTCCTCTCCAGCCCAGAGCCCTGGTCAAATTTTCAGCTCTCTAGAAGTTTCTCCTTTTAAAGGCAGGCTGTCAGATTAGATGACTTCACCGAGCCCTTTGAGACAGTGACAACAATACGTGCTCTGGGTCCCAGGCTCTGCCCAGTGCTGTGGGTTCTGGTCTCACCCAGAGCCCCTGGAAGGGTCTGTATCCATGTTTTAGGTGGGCAAGGAGGCTCTCCACATCCCCAAAGGGAGATGAGGCAGGATGGGATCTCAGTTTCTGTCAATTATGTGTTTCCCACAAGACTCAGTCCCTCCAATATCTGAATACTGGAGGTAGGACTCAGAGTTCTGAGGTCATGTGGTGGAAGACCCTGCACATGGAGAAAAGCCAGGGCCCAGATGGAGGGGCTGGGGTTGGGGAGGGTGCATTTGCCTTTCTGAGCTGCTCAGTGGATGGAGGGTGAGAGCCCTCTACTCCTGAGAACCACCCGTCTATCTCAAGATATCATCCCACAGCAGGCGCCCCTCTCCTTGTCAGCACTTCTAACTCCCCCTGAAAATGCCATTTTGACTTTGATAGGAGTCTCTGACTAGACCTTGTGGAAGCAACTGGAACCTTACATCGGTTCCTCCTTGTATGAGAAAGTGGGCTCAGGGCAAGTGGCAGAGAGTGAGGGACAAATGGGTGAGACCTCAATCTCTGGACCCCATCCCCCAGGGATCCTGCACACCTTTCAGGATGTCAACTCAGGGTCACCACACATGTAGCCTGTGCCTCTGGATGTCATGTGGGAGGCTGTCACCCATGACTTGTGGAGTAAATGCCCCCAGAATCAGACTCCTGTGAGTGCCCCAGGTTCGCCGCCCTAGCCCTTGTGGCTTTCTGTCAGCATGACCTCCCATCCCCCACTCCAGGAAATGCAGCCATCAGACTTCAGCACCTATGAATCTCAAAGTAGTGAGTGGGCCTTAGAATATAAGAAAACAGAATTTGGGGATAAAATTCAGCATCGTGGAGTTCTGGGACCCCAGACTCTCATCACAGTGTTAGGACTGTAGATTAGCTGTCTGGAGTCTTCAGCTTCTTAGGGACCTGGAATCCTGGCTCCGTGGCCTTACTCACCTGTAACATAAGGGCGTTAGCGGTCCCAGTCTTTCTGTCTAATGTGCTGTTTTGCTGTGAGGGCCACATGGGGCCATTAGAGTTTGGTAGTTGCCTGCATTCCCCTTCTGGGCCAACACCTCCACCATGTAGAAATGCTGAGTGAGGTGGCAGCATGGAAGGACTCCTGGGGTCACATTGAGGTCCCTCACCTGCAGGCAGTGCCCACCTGGGCTCAGCTGTGGGTAGAGGGAGACTCGGTGCCTCCTGTGCTCTCAGCCTTCCTGTGGCCCCTCCTCCTGGTAATGGGATGACCACAGTCCCTGCGGGTCTGTGTTAGGCTCGGTACATGATCCACTGGATCCTGAGACCACTTGAGACACGCTTTTACCATCCTCAGGGCATGAGTCAGAGCTGAGGCCCAGAGGGGTACAGAGTGAGATTCATGGGACCAGCATTCAGAGGATTAGGGTTAAAATCTGGGTGGCTCCCAAGCAGTGTCTTTCTGCCACCCTGTCCCCCAGGCTCACAGTCTGACTCCCCTCCCCTTTGGTGCACCACACTCCCAGTGTCACCACTATAGCCTCCCTCAGCAATGGTGGAGGACACATGCGCTCCTCGGCCTTCATCTCCTCAGGTTGAGGGAGGCTGCGGTGTTGCTTCCCCACACCAATAATTTGGCCTCTGTGGGCCAGGAGGAGTGTAACATGGTTCTGGGAGGGTGTGATTAGGGCAGGGCAGAGGCCTGAGACTGTTTGGATCTTCGCTGTCCGCTCCCTTCCCCTTTTGCTGTTCTCTGGCTCCAGTGATACTTGACAGTGTGTTTCCCCTGTGGCCATCAGCCCCTTGGTGGGCTGTGTCTTTTTTAAAGACTTTTTTTTTTTAATTGGGGAATTGGGGGATGGGAACAGTGCTGGGGAATTGGGGGAAGGGGAACAGACAAGTTGCTGTCGTTTTTTGTTCTTCAGTCTAGTTGTGGAGGACGTTGCTTCACTGGCCCAAGTTGGCACCATCATTGCGCTCTTCCCGGGTGAGGCAGATCAGTCGTCGGCTTCTGGACGGCCGCTCACTGCAGCTGCTGGCCGCTCACGCTGGCTGCTGGCTACATACGGTAGCCCATGGCAACCCACTGCCACAGGGGCTGCAGCCTACGGGGCTGTGTCTTTTCCTACCCGTTTGCAGGACCTCCCCATCTCTCCACACCTCCACAGCTCATCCTGGCATCCTGCCAACAACTTCTTTCACTTCCTTTGATAATTCCAGTGTATCTCCTTCCTTCTCTCTCAGTAGGCTCTCTCTTCTCTCATGTCATCCCTGGAAATTGAGGCCGTCAGCTTCCGAGTTACAACCTGCTGTGGGACCTCCATCTCTTCTGTCTCAGAGGATGAAATTGCCACCAGCCCAGCTGGTTCAAAAGGTTCAGCAAAGCATTTGTTCCCATTCTCTCCAGGTTCAGCAGCCATCCATCTCTCTCCTAAATCTTCCACCTGCCCCTAGACCAGCTTCTTCCTGTTAGTCTGGAAGCTGGATGCTATTTTAAATGGTAATTTCCTTTCAATTTTCCATTTTCATCATTTTTTGCTAGTATGTAGAAATACCATTGATTTTAGTACATCGATCTTGTAGCCTTCCCAAACTTACTTGTTAGTTCTAGTAGTATGTTTTCATAGATTCTACAGGATTTTCCTCAGACAATTGTGTCACCTGTGACTAAAGACAGTTTTACATCTTCCTTTCAATGCTAGATATCTTTCATTTCTTTTTCTTGCCTTATTGCATTGTCTAGAAACTCCAGGACAATGTTGAATGAAAGTGATGAGAGTGGATATTCTTGTTTCATTCTTGATATTGGGGGACAGGCATGTAGAGTTCCATTTAAGCATGATGTCAGTGGTAGGTTTTGCATAGATGCCCTTTATCAGGTTGAGGAAGTTCCATTGTATTTCTAGCTCGCTGAGAATTTTTATCCAAATTTCAGAATTTGTCAAGTGATTTTTCTGCATCTCTTGAGAAAATTATATGGTTTTACTTTTTTAGTCAGTTAATATACTGAATTATATTAATTGATATTCAAATAGCAAACCTACCTTGCATTCTTGGGATAAATCCTGCTTAGTTATGATGTGTTGTCCTCTATACATTGTTGAATTGGATATGATAAAACTTGGTTGAGAATTTTTGCATCTGTGTTCATGAGGGATATTGGACTACTATTTTCTTTTCTTATAATATCTTTGATTTTGGCATCAAAATCTACTCAAGTGTTCCCAACTCTTTAATTTTTTAGAAGAGTTTGTGAAGAATTGTTATTTCTTTCCTGAAATAATTCACCAATGAAGCCATCTGGGCCTAAAGTTTTTTTAGGAAGAAATATTTCTAAAGGAAGGTTTGTAACTATACATTCAATTTATCTAATAGATGTAGAGCTATTTTATTTACTTCTTATTGAGTGACCTTTGGTATTTATATCTTTCAAGGAATTTGCTCCTTTCATAGAAGTTGTTGAATTTATTGGCATATAGATGTTAATAACATTCCATTTTATTTTTAGTGTCTCTGGAATCTGTACAGATATCACCTTTCTAATTCTTGATATTATTAATTTATTCTCTCTTTCTTGATTAGTCTGACTAGTGTGATATTTGCAAAGATCCCATGGCTTGAGCCTGTCTGTGATCTCTTCCTGGATTCCTATGGATTTTGGACTTGCTTAGCCTCCATAAACTCATAAGACAACACCTCGTAATAAATGTCCTACCTTAAGGGACTACAATTACAAGTACATTATGTTGCTTGAATTTTGCCCCTGACTCACTGCTTCTCTGTACGTATTCTCAGTCTTTTCTTCTATGCTGTGTTTTCAAGTTCACTAATCTTCTGCCATGTCTAATCTGCCATCAAGCCTATCCAGTGTGTGTGTAATCTCAAATATTGTAGCCTTAATCTTTAGAAGTGTGATTACCTTAATATATTCCTTGTCCCTACACACCTGCTCACTCTTTCCTTTAACTTCTTGAACATGTGAAATCCCTACCAACACTGTGTTGATGTGCTTGTCAATTTTCTCATCTGTGTCACCTGTGTCTATTTCTATTGCTTGATTGATTTTCCTTCTCATTATGGGTGGTATTTGTCTGTTTACTTGCATAATACCTTTCAGCTTGATCCATATTGCTAAATTTATCAATAGCTCATTCTTATTTTTACTGAAGAGTATTCCACTGTATGGGGACACAATGATTGGTTTCCCTATTCTCTTGTTGAAGGACATTTGCATCTTTCTGGTGTCTGGCGATCATGAATAGAGCTGCTGAAAACATTAATGTACACATTTTTTGTGTGAACAAAAGTTTTATTTCTCCTAGGAGTCAATATCTAGGAGTGGGATTACTGGGTCACATGTAGGTGTATATTTAACTTTATAAGGAACCACCAAACTGTTTTCAGAGTAACCACACCATTCTGCATCCCCACCAGCAACACGTTGCATTTCATTGTCAGAGTTTTTGTTTCAGCTGTTTTAACAGTTGTGTGGTGGTGACAGCTCATTGCAGTTTTCAAGTATGTCTCCCAATGGCTAATGCTGGTGAGCATCTTTTCATGGACCAATTTGCTATCTATGTATTCTCTTTGGTGGTGTGTCTGCTGAGGTCTCTTAACCATTAAAAAAAAAAAAACACCAAAAAACTTTTACTTAAAAATAACCATGGACTCACAAAAAAATAGTGCACAAGGTTTTGTGTGCCCTTCACTGACTTTCCTTACATGGTTACATTTTGCATACTTATATCACATTATTGAAAGCAGGGAGTCTGCATGGATCCACTGTATATATGGTGTTCTTTGTTTCATCTATAGCTCATCATGTGTTAATCTCTGAAGCCACTGCTGCAATGAGGCACCACTAATCTGTTCCATCTCTATAATTTTGTCATTTCAGGAAGGTTCTACACATGGAATCATACAGCATCTGACCTGTTGAGACTTGCTTTTTCACTCAGCATAATGCCCTGAGGTCCATTTAAGTTGCTATGTGTGTCAATAGTTATTTCTTATTGGGAAGTATTACATTGAATGGGTGTACTAAAGTTTGTGTAACCATTTACCTGCTGAAGGATATTAAGGTTGTTTGCAGTTTGGGGCTATGACAAATAAGGTAGGCCATTTACAATTAATGTAATGATTCATATGTTGTGGCTTATGTCTGCCATGTTATCTTCAGTCTTCTGTTCATTCCCTTTGTTTCTGCTCTCTTTTTCATACATTCTTGTGGGTTACTTGAACATTTTTTTGGAATTCCATTTTGGTGTATCGAGTACACTTTTGAATGTATCTCTTTGTTTCTCTTTTTTACTGGTTGTTTTAGGTATATAACATCACAGTCTGCTGGTATAGACATTTTACTGGTTTGAGTACAGTATAGAGAAACCTCACATCCCTCATTTATAATAGAATCATCTTAAACATTTTCTGTACATATTTTGAGCACCACACCAAACAATGTTGTAAGTTTTGCTTAAACCATCAAACACAGTTTGGAAAACTCAAGAGGAGGAGAAAATTCTATTGTATCTACCCATATTTTCACTTTTTCTTGTTTCTTAATGTTCCATGATTTTTCTTTTCTATTCCATGAACTTCCTTTAACCATCCTTTTGCATTATCTCCATTTTCCTTTCTCTGAGAATGTCTTTATCTCCTCTTCATTATTGGAGGATTTTGTTGCTAAATATAGAATTCTGGGTTGACAGTTGTTTTTTCTCAGCACTTGAAAACTGTCATTCCAGTTCCTTCTGGCCTCCATGGTTTTTGATGCGAAATCTGCTAAATTTCCAGTTGTTTTTCTCTTAGTGGTAAAATGTTACTTTTCTCCTGCTGCTTTCAAGATTTTGTCTTGAAAGTTTTGAAAATTTCTTTATTTTGTCTTCAAAGTGTTCAGAATTTGACAATGGTGTATCTTGATGTGCCTTCTTTGGGTTGATCTTGCATGGGGCTAGCTCAGCTCCTCAAATTTATAAATTTATGTATTTTATAAACTTTGGGAAATTTTTAGCCATTATTCCTTCCAGCACTTTCTCACCTGGCCCTCTTTCTCCTCTCTTTCCAGATCCCAGTTGACAAATAAATCTTTAGTTATATAGTCCCCCAGGTCCCTTTGGCTCCGCTCATATTTTTCAGTCAATTTTCTCTGTTGTAAAGACTGGGTAATTTTTATTATTTTGTCTTCAAGATCACTGATTGTTTTCTCCATCCTCTCTATTCTGCTACCAAGTCCATCCATTAATTTTTTTTAGTCACATTTTTCAGTTCTAAAACTTTCCATTTGGCTCTTTTTTATATTTCCTATTTCTTGGCTGAGAATTTCTTTTTTATTTCAAGTGCATTTGTAATTGTGGTTGAAGCATTTTAATGATGGTTTCTTTAAATTCCTTGTTGGATAGGGTCAACGTCTGTGCTGTCTTGGTGTCAGTATCTGTCTCTGTCATGCAGGTGAGGGTTTCCTGGTTCTTGGAAGCATGAGTGCAGGGTATTACACTGTGTCTATTTTAGCAGGCCTCCTCTGACACCAGCCTGCGGAGGGGGAAGTGCTACCTCACTGCAGCCAGTGGGGGGATTCGGCTCTCCACTTAGCCTTTGCCCACACTGCAGGGAAAGGTGGGGGCTCTTAACCTCTGGACACTGGTATCCCTCTCAGCTTCTCATCGGGGGCCTTTACTCACACCATCCAGGTGAGTGGGAAAGGGCTCGCTGTGATGTCTGGGTAAGGAGGTTGAGACTCCTGCCTTGACAGCAGGGGTGTGGCGGGCCCGTTTCTCTCACCATATCTTGCAGGGGTTGGTTAATTACTGTCTAAAATGTCTTGTCTGGTTCAAGGACCCTTTCTTTGTCCTTTAGCTGGAGCGAGGCAGATTCTCTTGGGGTTTTTTGGCCTGCACCCCTTGTTATCTCTGTGCTTCTGGGTTCTCCAGTGTCCAGGCTGGGATCTTTGGGCAGAAGGAACACAGGACTCTCACAGCTGCATCTTTCCTCAGATTCCCAGGCTCTGGCAATCTGCCTTCTCTCCATCTCTCAAGTCTTTTTTTATTTTTTGGGGCGGGCGGGGGGAACAGTGTGTTTCTCCAGGACCCATCAGCTCCAAATCGAGTAGTTGTTCCAATCTAGTTGTGGAAGGCGCAGCTCAGTGGTCCATGTGGGAATCAAACTGGCAACCTTGGTGTTATGAGCACTGCGTTCTGCGTTCTAACCACCTGAGCTAACCGGCTGTCCCTCAAGTCTTCTTGTTTCACTTGGTTGTTTTGGAACCAATTTCCTGTTCAGGTTTCATGTTATCTCCTTAAGTAATGCGTCATGCTCTTTCTGCTTCAGATGGCCTGTGAAGCTGGGGCTTGCCTGTAGACATAGCAGGGTGGTCAGGCCTGGACTGGACCATCTGTCCCACCCTGTACCCTCTATCCTGCATGGATCCCAATCTCATTTCCACTCCCTTCCTCCCTGGACTAGGGACACCTTGATGGCCTCATTTCACCTTCATCACCTCTGTAAAGGCCCATCTCCAAATACAGTCACACTGTAAGTTCCTGGGGGCCAGGCTCCAACATGTGAATTGTGGTGGTGGGGGAGGGCACAATTTATCCCATAGCAAGGGGTCTGCTGGGCTCCACCTGGACCCCTTGCCCGTGCTACATTCAGGGAACCCGAGCTTACCTTGCTGTTCACCCCCTAGGATCACTGCCCTGCACTGCCTGCTACCCACCATCTGAAAACTATTTCATAAGCTTTGTCTAGTTTCTCAGTTGTTTGGGAGGGACAGTAAATCCAGTTCCTTTTACTTAATCTTGGCTGGAGCAGAAGTCTCCCCAGTGCAGACGGTTAGCTTGTCCCCGCCCCGCTTTCCACTTCATGCTCCTGCCAGCCATGCTTGTCCCCAGGGCTGTGCCTAGAGAACCCACCACGCTTTTGGCTGCAGCTTCTCTGCTCAGCTAAATCAGTGACCTCCAGCCCATCTGTTTTCTTTCTTTCAAAAATTTGTTGTAATTTCTCATCAGCTTCTCCAGGTCATTTTGTCCCATGGGTCTTGTAGCTTTTTATTCATTTATTATCATTTTAGTGAGGTCTTGGGAGGACGAAGAAATCAATATGTGGGCTCAACACTCATCTTTAACGGGAAAATTTCTTGTGTCTTTAGATAGCTAAATTTTCCTCTTAACATTATTTGAAAACAGATCTCCTCTGGGGGACATTTATAATGCTTGTAATTTTGTACTATTACAAATAATGCTTTGACCACTATCCTTATCCATAATGCTTGTGTTTCTCTGTCACTTTTCTATCATAAATACCTAGAGACTGGTTCGAAGTTTTGATGGAGTTAGTGAGCTCTATTGCCATATGGCCTATAAAAAATGTGCATTTTACCCTGCTCCCATCAGCATTTTCTTCCTATGCTGATGAAGGGCTTTCTCACCCTGAAATCAACAGAAGGTTCTGTATTTGATTTTCATTATTTTAAAGTCCCTTTAATTCCTCTGAAAATTGTTTATGGCAAAGCCAAGGGTGTGTAACCTTTTTCAAATAGTTTATTAATTCTTTTTGAACTGGTTTTCAATCAGCATATCCCTGCTGTATATTTGCACCTCTTTCCGCCTTACACTGGGCACAGGCCTGGACCCGGCACTTGGGAGAGACAAAGACAGGAGTGGGGCTAGCTTCCGGGGCTGGCTCAGGAGGATGGCTGTTGTGTCCTGCTGGCCCTGCTGTGACACCAGCAGCAGCCCTCACTGACATGAGAACAGCACTTGACCTGCCACCCAGCTAATGCATCCCAGGAAACTTCGCACCATACGTCAGGTTTGAGCAGGGACACAGACTGCTCGGAGAGGTGTCACGTTTATGATAAAGACCTGACCTCATGCAGTTTTGAAGCAGGGTACACAGTCTCCCTGAAGCTGTTTGCTTGGAAGTCTATGCAGGCAGGAAGGACCAGATTTGCACAGGGTGTCATTTCAGGGGGTGCTGCTGCCTTCTACACTGCAGTCAGCACACCCTGGCTGGCTAGAGGGTCCAGCAGGAGTTGGGGGGCCTCGCCCACTGCAGGGGACCAACAGCCTTGTGCCAATCCCTCTGGGGTCCAGGCTGCTGAGTCTGCAAGAGTTAGTCATGAGAAACGCAAGTCTGCCCTAGGAGACAGTGATTTGTATTTGGGCTCCCACAGGCGAAAGCTGCTCAGCGTCCCTGTCCTTGTCCTTCAGGCTGGTGTCAGGACCCCTGATGTGCTTACAGCTACTCCCCTCCCTGGCCTCAGAGGAGCCTGCCAACATTGGGGTTGCTTCTGGGTCAGTGCCAATCCCGGGGGTTATGCTGATCACCTGGGGAAGCTCAGCATGGCCAGCACATCCACGTCCCCTCTTAGGAGCAGGACCAGGGGCACCTGGCTGAATATAGTGACCTCAGAGTGAGAGCTCCACAGGCTGGAGGGGAGAGTGAAGAGCCTAGATGCAGGATCTGTGCTCCCAGGCCCACCAGGGAGCATGTAGCCAAGGGGAGAAGGTTTCAGGGGGCAAGCACCAGCCCTCCAATGCAACCTGCATCAGTCCAGCCCCTAAGTGAGAATAGCGACCCTTTTATCTGTAGTCTAGGTGGGCATAGCCTCTCAGTATGAGCGCTGCCCACTTTCTCTGCCAGCCTTGTGGTGAGCATTGGTCAGCTCCCACTGACCGGGAGCATATCCTGAGAGGCATTGTCTCTACCAGCAGTGGAAAAACCAAGAAAGAAGAGGCCATTCAGAAATCTGGTTTGGAGTAAATTATACATGTGAAATCCTTCCTCACATCAGGTGTCAATATCAAATTAGGGGATACAGTATTTCTGCCTTGATTAAAAAATACAAATTTGAAAAATGTATTCTTTTTTTAATTTCCCTTGAGACTCTTTGACCCCTGGGTTATTTAAAAGTGTGTTGTTTAGTTTCCAAGTGTTTGGAGAATTTCCAGGTGCGTTCCTGGCCTTGATTTCTAGTTTAATTCCACTGTGGTCAGAGAACACATGCTGATGGTTTCATTCCTTTTACATCTGTGGAGGTTTATTTCAAGGCCTGAGGTTTGGTCTATGTTCCATGGCCATTTCAAAAGAAGGCATGTTCTGCTGCTGTTGGATGGGTGTCAATCAGGCCTTTTGGGTTGTTGAATTCCTCAATATCCTTGCTGTTTTTCTGTATAGTAGTTCTGCCCACTGCCAACCAAGGGTATTGACATCCCCAACAATTGTGGGTATGCCTATATCTCCTTTCAGTTCTATGTTTTTGTTTTACTGATGTGTTTTGTGTGCACACATTTGTAAATTACAATGAAAATATGACATATCAAAATGTAAGATGCAGCTAAAGCAGTGCTGAGAGGGAAATTTATAGCCCTGACTGCTTACATTAGACCAGAGGACAATTTTTGCATCAATATTCTAAGTTCCTGCCTCAAAAAACTAGAAAAAGAGGAGCAAAATAAAACCAAAGCAAAAAGAAAGTAAACAATAAGAGTAGAAATCGATGAAACTGAAAACAGGAATAGAGAAATCAGTGAAACAAAAACCTGGCTCTTCAAAAAATCAATAACATTTATAAACATTTAGTAAGACTGAAGAAGATATAAAGAGAGAAGACACAAGTCACCAATATCAGGATGAAATAGGGGGACATCACTACAGACCCAGGGACATTACAACAATAATAAGGTAATGCTATGAACAATTTTCTGCTCATAAGTTCAACAACTTAGAAGAAATGGACTAATTCTTCACAAATTAGACTACCAAAACTCAATCAAGATGAAATAACCTAAATAGTCTGATAATCATTTTAAAAATTGATGTAAATAAGAAGCTCCCTAAAAATAAAATCTCCATAAACACACCGTTTCACTGGAGACTTCTACCAAACATATAAAGAAGAAATAACACCAATTTTATACAATTTCTTCTAGGAAATAGAGGCGATTTCCTAGAAGATAGATTGCAACTCTTTTTAGGAAGCTAGGATTGCCCTGCCTGATTCTCAAACCAGGCAGTTAGTAAAAAGAAAAAACTACAGACTAATACCCCTTACAAACTTAGAAGCAAAAATCCACATTACAATATTAGCAAATTGAATCTGGCAATGCATAAAAAGAACTATATACCATGACCAAGTAGGGTTCATTCCAGGTATGTATGTCTGGGTCAATATTTGAAGTCAATCAATTTAATCTATCACATCAACAAACGAAAGAAGAAAAACCATGTGATTGTATTAATTGATACAGAAAAAGCTTTTGAAAAAAATCCAACTACCATTCATGACAAAACTCTCAGCAAATAAGAATAGAGGAGAAATGCCTCTACTAACCTACAGCTTATTTTATACTTTCCCCCAAGAGTGAGAACAAGGCATGGGTGCCTGTTCTCACCACTGCTATTCAACAATGTGCTGGAGGTTCTAGTCAGTGTAATAAGACAGGAAAAGGAATAAAAGACATACAGATAGGAAAGGAAGACATAAAACAGTTCCTATTGACATCTGACATGATTATCTATGTAGGAACCAATGAATCTTAAAAACAAAACAAAACAAACAAAACCCCAAACCTTCTAGAACTAAGTGAGTTCTGTAGGTTGAAGTATACAAGAATAATATACAAAAATGAACTACATTTTTACATATTCACAGTGAGCATGTGGGAACTGGGGTGTAACACAGAATACTATTTAGTTATAATCACTCCAAAGAAAATGAGTTACAAACTGTACACAACTTGTGTAAAATTTGCATGTTGAGATTACAAATGCTGATACAAAAAAATCAAAGATGAAAGTAAAGAGATGCATTCTGTGTTTATGGATTGGAAGACTCAATTCTCCCCACATTGGTCTGCAGGTCTAATACGATTCCTATCACAATCTCAGCAAGGCTTCTTATACTCACAAACAAGCTTATTTTAAAGTTTATGTGGATAGTCGCAGGCCCTGGAATAGCTAAACAGCCTTGAACAAGTGGAAGAATCTCCCGACCTGACATTAAGGCTGCTCTATACCTACAGAAATCAAGACAGCATGGTATCCAGAGGACATACACACAGAGATGACTGGAAGAAAACAGAGAACCCACAAACACACCCACACAAATATGCACAACTGATTTTTGACAGACGTGCAAGAGCAACTCAGTGGAGGAAGGAGCTATTTCAATAAATGGAGCTGAAACAACTGGATGTCCACAGGGGAAGAAACCTCAACCTAAACCTCACACCTTATGTGGAAATTAACTCAAAATGGATCAGGGACTTAACTGGAAAATGTAAAACTACAAAACTTGTATTTAAAAAGAGGAGAAATCTTCAGAATCTTGGGCTAGGCGAAGAGTTTAGACAAAACACCGAAAGCATGACTATAAAAGGAAATATTGATAAACCTCATCAAAATGAATAAGTTTTACTCTGGGGTGGCCAGTTAGCTCAGGTGGTTAGAGCACAGGCTCATAACACCAAGGTTGCTGGCTTGATCTCCACATGGGCAAATGAGCTGCGCCCTCCACAACTAGATTGAAGACAACTACTTGACTTGAAACTGATGGGTCCTGGAAAAACACGCTGTTCCCCAATAAAATGTCTAAAAAAAAATCTTTTGCTCTGCAAAAGCCCATATGAAGGGGATGACAAGAAAAGCTACAGACTGGGAAGAAATATTTGCATATTTTCTGGCATCTGACAAAAGAATTATACCCTCAATATATAAAGAACTTTCAAAACTCAATATAAAAAAAGCAATCCAAGTAGAAAATGGGCAAAAGATGAACAGACATTTCACCAAAGATAATATAGAGATGGCAAATAAAAATCATTAATGTTCAACATTATTAGCCATCAGGGAAATGCAAATTAAAAACACAATGAGATACAACTATACACTATCAAAACGGCTAACAAAAACAGCGGCAACCCCAAGTACTGGCAAGGACGTGAGAACAAGCTGGTGGGAATGAATAGCCAGCCCCTTTGGAAAACAGTTTGGCAGTTTCTTACAAAACTAAACATGCAACAACCACGTGACCCAGCCATTGCCCTCCTGGGCATTAATCCCAGAGAAACAAAGCCTATGTTCACACAAAGCCTGTACACAAATGTTTAGAGCAGTTTTGTTTGCAGCAGCCCTAACTGGATGCAGTTCAGATGTTTTTCAATGGGTGAGTAAACAGACTGTGGGACAGCCATATAGTGGGTCCCTATGCAGCAATAAATAGGAACCTGGGTGAATCTCCAGGAATTATGCTCAGTGCAAAAGCCAATCCCAGCACTGAGCGTGCCGAGTTGCCTGGGTGGCGATTGGCTGTCGGGCTGCTCGGCCTGATCTGCGAGCAGCTGATTGGGACAGGCTGAGACTGGGAGTTTTCCTGGGAGTGCAGGGCCGCGAGCTGTGCACCTGCGTGATTCGGCTGGGGCTTTCCAGGCGAGTTTGTGTGGGCTGGCTGCCGATGCAGGAGTGCATGCTGCTCTGACTTGGTGGGGGCCACTGACCACATTCTGTGGTGCCTTGGGGGCCTGCCCCGCCCACCTAGAGCTGTGTTGCCAGGGGCACCCTGAGCCCCTGGTCCCTGGCCCACACCTCCGTAGGCCACAGAAGGTATTTTGCAGCAGCACACAGCCTGCAACAACCTGTGAGGATTTTTGGTGGTGAGCACAGTTCCAGAGCACACAGCAACTAATTGTGGGAAGCTTGCTTCAAGTCTAGAGGGAGGTCGGCGCATGATACACTGAGCCCTTCCCCCCAACAGCTGGTGCTGAGTCACCCAGAGTCTCTCTATTGCTGAGCAAGTGGTCTGCAGATTAAAGTGGGCGGAGAGCCCCTCCCCTTGTTTTTTTTTTCTTTTTCCTTCCCCCCCCCCTCTTTTTTCTTTTTCTTTCCTTTCTAGGTGATCTAATACATTGAAGCAATCAGAGTGACAGCCAGAATGAAGAAACAAAGAAACATGTTCCAAGTAAAAAATCAGAAGAAACCTCAAGAAATGGAACTAAATGAAACAGAGGTATCCAATCTTTCAGAGACAGAGTTTAGAACACTGATGATAAGAACGTTTAAGGAACTTAGGGAGGACATAAAGAAGGATAAAGAAATCATAAAAAACAACCAGTTAGAACTAAAGAATACAATAACTGAAATGAAGAACACACTCAAAGGAATTACCAGTAGATTAGATGAAGCAGAGGATTGGATCAGTGATTTAGAAGACAAAATAGCAGAAATCACCCAGCTGGAACAACAAAAAGATAAAAGAATAAAAAACAATGAAAATAGTTTAAGAGACCTGTGGGACAACATCAAGCGCAACAACATTCGCATCATAGGACTACCAGAAGGAGAAGAGAAGAAGCAAGGGATCGAGAATGTATTTGAAGAAATAATGACTGAGAACTTCCCTACCCTGGTGAAGGAAATCGACATGCAAGCCCAGGAAGTGCAGAGAGTTCCAAATAAGCTGAACCCAAACATGTCCACACCAAGACACATCATAGTAACAATGGCAAAGGTTAAAGACAAAGACAGGATCCTAAAAGCAGCAAGAGAAAGACAGCAGGTTACATACAAAGGGACTCCTATAAGACTAACAGCTGACTTTTCTACACAAATTCTGCAGCCAGAAGGGAGTGGCAGGAAATATTCAAAGTGATGCAAAATAAAGCCTACAACCAAGATTGCTCTATCCAGCACGGCTATCACTTAAAATTGAAGGTGAGATAAAGAACTTCTCAGAAAAGAATAAACTTAAGGAATTCATTATCACCAAGCCAGCATTGCAGGAAATGTTAAAAGGGCTTTTTTAAACAGAAGAAAGGGGAAAACAAGCTAACTCAGGAAGATCAGAAATACAAATAACAAAATGGCAATAAATATGCACCTATCAATAATCACTTTAAATGTGAATGGATTAAATGCTAAAATCAAAAGACATAGGGTGGATGAGTGGATAAGAAAACAGGACCCATGCATATGCTGTTTACAAGAGACTCATCTCAGATCAAAAGACACACACAGGAAGAGGAGAAAAATGGCCGCGGTAAGGAAGTCACTCTGAGTTAGTTCGCGCAAACCACGGCAATTTTGGCAGCGAAAACACAACTCTAGGAAACACGCGGAGCAGCAAAGGGACTCCCACGCGGACTACTTAGAGGTGGGCAGACCTGACGGGTTCGGGAATTGGGAGGCGAGGCGCGTGGAGACATGGGTGGCACCCGGTCTGCTGAGTCTGGGGATCTCAGCAGATCAGAAACTTCCCTCACCTGTCCTCCAGCCTGCGCGCGCTAAGGCAGAATCCTCGGACAGCGTGCATCACAGAGCGGAGGAGGAGGGCGCGTGAACGGAGGCATAGACTGCTTGTGCCCATGGTGGCTGAGACCAGGGATCTCAGTAGATTGGAGAGTGCTTACCGCTCTCTCCCTACCCCTCCAGCGTGCGCACGCTAAGGCAGAATCCTTAGGCCGCGCGCGAAGCAGAACGGGGGCATAGTCTGTCTGCTCGCACGGCTGCTGAGCTGCGGGAATCCAGGACAAGGCAGACTGTTTTTGCAGCATCTGGACGCGCTCAGCCGCTGGTGCTGACCATCCCGCCCGGAGTTCGTCAGGATTCACAGGGCGCAGTGGCTGGTGCAGAAATCCCAACCCGGGAGGAGAAGAGGGAAGTGAGAAGTGTGGAGACGCAGCCCACACCCTTCAGTGGTGGAGATGAAAGCAGCTTAGCCAGAGGGTGCATGGTTGGAAGGGGCATTTGTTTTTTTGTTTTTTTTTGTTTTGTTTTTATCTCTCTTTTTGTCCCCTTTTCTCTCAGATAGGGAAGATAAACTGCATAGAAAAGTGCACACTCCCACCCTCCCTTAGAATCCTTGTCCCCCCTCCCGGCCAGAACTGGAAACTGACTTCTGAAGAGAGAAATAAGCCAAAACAAAGGTGCTTCAACTCCCTGGGGGTTGAGTAATTTACATGAGAAAAGGCTGCAGGTGG
>NW_017732691.1:224212-232526 GCF_001890085.2 Hipposideros armiger | reverse complement strand
GCCCCTTTATTCATGGTCGCCTCCTGCCCACCTTGCCCCAGAGGCTGGTCAATTGGAACCCAGTTTACCATCTTTGGCACTGGGAAAAGTGGGTGGCCTGGTGGTTTTACCCCTTAGCCATCTTGTTGCCAGGGGGTGGAGTAATAGACGTAGAGCTACAGATGGAAGCCCTTATGCAACATGTTACAAATGCTCCGAATGTCACACGAGCATCTTTAGCCTTGCTCCTTGACAAAACAACCAAAATGAGAAAGGTATTACTACAGAACAGGATGGCCCTAGACCTGTTAACTGCTGTGCGGGGGGGGGGGGGCACATGTTCCCTTCTGCACATTAAATACTGTGTCTACACCCCAGACCACCAACAAAAGCTACGGGAAGCCTTACAGGAAATAGACACCGAGGTTTCAATGATTCAAGCCCTGCAGAACGACCCCCTCATCTATTGGTGGAACTCCCTTGGCCCTTCGTGGTGGTGGGCAGGCCTTATTTTGGCAGGTATTGCCACCAGCCTCATAGTCCTCTGATGCTCCATGTATTGCTGATGCAGCCTTTGTACGCAGGGACATGCTCTTATGGTCAAGTCCAGAACCGCCACCCTGCAGGAGGTGGACTGACAGGGCCTGGGCACATTCAGGCATGCACGAGCAGAAGCCCGGAACCCAAGATGTCCAGATATGTGCAGGCTGGGGAACAGGACACAACCCCAGAGCCTACTGCACAGGTGCGTCTGCTCCGGTTACATAAGCCCTTATGTAAGCATGACATGCACTTACGGGAGGGAGCATGCACACTCCCATGCACTCTCCTCCCTCAAACTATTATATAAGGTTGCCATTGCTGATTAAAAACGCTGGTTCCTCCTCATGTTGGCTCCACATGCCTTTTTTACACTGGGCATCTCACCACTGAAACCTCCCCTGCAACTCCCCCCACCCCAGCGGTGAAAACATATATTAGCACTTCCATAACTGATAGGTTTAGCACAGCTTGCTGTTTGAGATACCACTTCTATAGTAAAAGCTGCTTACACATTAAACAAAACACCATAGAAGCTAACAAAATTGTAAAATCAGCCATGGAGTTTGCATCAGTTGGAACCAAAATGGAACCTCTTGGTAAGGTCTATAAAATTATTGAATACATGGCAAGAATTTATAAGATGTGCCAATAATATTATTCATAATTGTTACAAGCTATCAGAAAATCACCTGTCATGGCAAGAATATCTAGTTAGATAACTATACACAACAGTATTCAAAGTCATGGACATTAGAATAAGATTACCAGTCTTCACGCCTCTGTCATTTCCAGTTTTAAAACCTAAGATAAGTTAGTTATTGATAGTTTGTTGAGCATGCATTTTCATCCATAAAATAAAATGAATGCTACATATTCTATATGGGTGACAGACAATTCAATTAATGTACCTAAAACTGTTAGCATGATGGCTGTTGCATAAAATGACAGCTACTATTATAAAATAGAACAGGTAATGTAGTGAAAAAAATATTGAGATAATAAGTGGACTGGGGTCCTGTCTTATCTCTTAATACCTATCTTAATTACACATCTTTATTATGTATTTATAACCTTTATTTATGAAAGGCAAATATTCAAACATTGGGTTTTGGCTTAAGGAGTCTTTGATTAATACTGGTAAGTATTAATTTTGGAGAAGAAAATGTCATGCTCAAAGAGCTAACAATGTGAGAAAAATAAGGAGAAACTTCTACTGACTCAAACTCTTCAAGAAATCACTTTCTCTAAAAAAACAATACTGCAGATAAAACTTAAATTGTCATAATAAGATATATGATTGCTCAATTATATTTCATTTCAGATTACTTATATTTCTAAGCCATTCCATTTTCTACAATTTTTTTTAAATCTGAAAAAACATATGCAATGCCCCTACTTTTACATATGAAACAACACATAAAGCATTTACCTTTAAAAAAAATCCAGTACTTCAAATATTAGAAGTTTATATCAATATTTTATGTATTTTGCAAGTAGAATCTTAGAAATGTCCCTTTACAGGATTTCTTTATTTAAAGAAAAGCACCTATGGAAATTCAGATTTATCAAGATGAAACAGAAAGATACTAGTAACTTTTTAAAAAGTTTCTAAAATATCAAGCTCTTTGTATTTTTTAGAGCTAATCCATATGTAATAATATATAAATAGAAAATATATGTATTTTCAATAACTTATCTATGGTGTAAAGCATAATACTACTATTACAAAAAATCAGCTAGTTGCCAGTTTGACAAATATTATAGTTGACTACTTTGTGGCATATTATAATATCATACAAAAAAATCCTCATTTTAAAATTATTCAGCAAAAGTAGGGAAGAAAAAACAAGCATTTCTACTTGTATCATATCTATGTCAAAATCATTTGACACTCTCTTATTTTTTTCTGTCCTCTTCATTTAGGTTGAAAATCTATTATTTCACTTTTAAAACTTTCCAGCCTGCACATTTATTTTGCATTTTCATCAGCAACACCCTCGTCCACTACCTTAAAATTTCATATCATGCTTATTCCAATAATATCTTTATTGGATTATTTTTTAGTCTCTAACTTTTCAAGTTCTAATTCACCTCAAATATAGATTCAAAGCAAATATTTCCATTTTATCTCTTTTATCATTTCATTTTTTCATTCGAGAATCACTACCTGATTTTTGAGTATAATTCTCAAGGTCCTGCATAATTTGGTCTCCATCTACCCTTCCAAGTTGTATACCTTTCTATCTCTTTTGTTATCTAAATATATGTGCTTGGGTGTGCAAAAGTGTGTCTGTGTGTGTCTACTACATACAGATGTATTTATAAATATTATTATATTATATGTTATAAAATATTATTACATATTATATAAATACATATATGCATGCATATATACGTTTACTGCAAATAAACTCAAGGTTATGGGCTTTGCTTTATCCCACATATACATTGACCCTTCTTCACTGATTTTTCTCNGTGTAGATGTGCTCAGGGGACTGACCGTCATGACGACTGTGGGGGAATTCCATTTGCGGGTGCGCATGATGAAAACGGTGGTTAGATGACATCCCCAGCACGCACCCCTCCACCTGCCACAGGCCACCCTGACATCAGACAATATTGCTTGCCTGGGGAGCATGAGGAGATTGGGCATACTATTTCGAAGTTGGAAGAGGCAGGTGTCATGTGGTCCACACATAGCCCCTTCAGCTCCCCGGTCTGGCCGGTATGGAAACCAGATGGTTCCTGGAGAATGACAGTAGACTACTGGGACTGAACAAGGTGACCCCCACCCCCACCCCGCTGCATACTGCTGCTCCAAACATCACGGAATTGATGGATCGCCTCTCTCAGGAATTGGGACGGTTCCACTATGTGGTAGACTTGGCTGATGCCTTTTTCTCTATTGACATTGACACTGCCAGCTGAGAACAGTTCGCCTTCACCTGGGAGGGCAGACAATGGACCTTCCAGGTGTTGCCACGAGGCTACCTGCACAGCTCAACCCTGTGCCATAAGCTGGTAGTGCAGGATTTAGCTACATAGACCAAGCCCCTGACCGTGAGCTTGTTTCACTATATAGATGATATAATGTGAACCTCATATTCTCTTGCAGATTTGAAAATTGCCACCCTCAGTCTCAGAGATGCCCTAATGGGTTGGGGGTGGGCTGTCAATGAGGACAAGGTCCAGGACCCTGGCTACTCTGTCAAGTTCTGGGGAGTGATTTGGTCGGGTAAGACAAAAATAATACCCGATATGGTTACAGTTAAGATTCAAGCATACCCCCATCTGGAGATGGTGAAGCAGTTACAGACTTACCTGGGGCTACTAGGGTTCTGGTGAACCTTCATACTACTCCTGGTGATGCTAATGCGACCCTTGCACTGGTTGGTTTGAAAAGGGGAGCCCTGGGATTGGTCCCCTGAAGCCGAGCAGGTGTTCAGAGTGACAAAACACGCCATAGCACAGGCCCAGAACCTAAGGGTCATTGACCCAACCCTGCTGTTCCTCCTGATGTTCCAGGTGAGGGACTCTGGGTTTGGCTGGGGTCTCTGGCAGAAACAGGGCATGCGAAAGACTCCTATTGGGTTTTGGTCCCAGCTCTGGAAGGGAGCCAAAGAACGGTACTCCCTGATGGAAAAGCATTTGGCAGCGATGTACGCCACCCTATTGGCCTATGAAAGTATCACAGGTCCGCATCCAGTCACGGTACAAACGACCTACCCAATGGAAGGCTGGCTCTGGTCCTGGGCCACAAGGCCATGAACCAGCGTGGCACAGATGCCAACATTAACAAAGTGGGGAACCTATTTAGAACAATGGGCTCAGTTCTACACTAGTCCATTGACCCAGCAGCTACATGCTTTTTGGGGGCCCATTGCTTTCTGCTCTGAGAAAATGGGGAACCCCGTGGAAACAAGGGAGACTTATAGCCTCGTTGAGGAGGAAAAGCCCCCAGTGCCGGCTAATGCCTGGTACACAGACGGGTCTTGCCAAAGGTAGCCCCCAATATGGGTGACTGTAGCCCTTCAACCCCTCACTGACACCTTTTAGTATGACACAGGTACCAGATGTTCTAGCTAATGGGCTGAGTTATGGGCGACCTGGATGGTTTTGACTAAGGAAACTAGCCTAGTACGTTTGCACTGACAGCTGGGCTGTATATCACTGTGGCTGCCCCAATGGGCAGCCCAAGAGTGGCTGATCGGCCACCACCCATTATGGGGCAGAAAACTCTTGGAGGACATTTAGAGACAGGGCCAGAGCATGAGTGCCAGCATGTACCACGTCTCGGGCCATCGGCCATTGCAGGCATCTGGCAATGACACAGCTGAAGCCTTAGAGCAAGTATGCTCGCTTGTGGCACCCCAGGGCCCGCCACCATGGCCACTTGGCTTCACAAGAAGGTAGGCCATGCGGATACCCAGACTTTGGGGCTAGTGGCTACCCGCTGAGGCTTACAGCTAATGAGAGCTGAGGCAAAACAAGCTGTTCAGCAGTGTCCGTGGTGTGCAGAGCACCACCCCCAGAGATGGCATCTGCCCACCTCCATGGGGTCCGTAACTTGGGGGACTTGGCCCCTACAAGAATAGCAGGTGGACTATATTGGTCTGCTTCCAGACCAGGGAGCCTATTACACCCTAACAGCAGTAGACACTGCCACCGGGCTGGGCTTTGCTTACCCTGTGGCCTAGGCGGACCAATGACACACACTCCTAGCCTTGGAGCACTTGTCAGATGCCTATGGCCGTCCCTTGCTTATCACTGGTGATCGAGGCACTCACTTTACAGGTTTACAGGTTCAAACATGGGCAAAGGACAATGATGTCCAATGGCAACTACACGTCCCATGCTGACCTCAGGCTGCCAGCATGGTTGAACACTTTAGCGGGTTGTTGAAGGACGAGTTAAGGGTATTGGCCCCCCAGTGGGAACCCTGAAAATACCAAGAACCAGTAGCTTTTTGAATGTTAGACGAGCAGCCATGGAAGACTGGTAAGGCCCCCTTGGACAAGGTAACCGAGGGGCTCCCGTGACTCCTATAGGTCACGGGGACTGGGGACCTGGAGGTACAGAGCAGGCTAAAGGGAGGAATGGTAATCCTGCCTGTTCCCTCCATGGTGGCTCCCAGTTGGATGCAGGAATGGCAGGCTCAGGTCACCCAAGAACCCTGGGCCACCCTGCTTGAGCCCTGGGAACAGGGTCTAGAGAAGAGCCTGGAGGTTATGCCCTGTCTTGGGCACTGGCCCTTCATGGTACAAGTGACTTTACCAGCCAAGGCAAGCGGGTCCCTCTTATGAGGGTGCCCCCCGCTACGCCTTTGGCCCATACCCCTGTACACGGTGGACCTAACCCCTGGCTCCCTACCAATGACCCATGGAGCACAGGTGTAGTACCACCAACCAGGAGTTGCCCCCATACTAGCTACGGTGCTATCACAGGATGAGCACATAGCCTGTGTTTTGCCAGAAGACTGTGACTTATCCATGATAGTCTTTTTATCTGCTCTGTCATATCGCCCAGGTTAGCCAAAGGAAACAGCGTTCTATCCTGGGCGCACACCTTTGCCCGGGTGCGTAATGCCTCACACTACTGGGTGTGCACAAAACTGCTAGCGGAGACCACTGAAGGACTGCCCTGGCAAGTCATCCCTGCCACCAGTACAGCTGGACAGACCTCCAGCTTGGGGCCAGAACAGTCCAGAGGGGAATGCTCGCCACCACACTGTCGAAGCCCTCTTGCAGAAACAGCACCACAATAACCCCGCTCTCCTTGGCAAGGCTGTGGACAATGGTTGGTGGGGATTCATGTGACATTGTCTAACTGTGCTCCTCTGTGTGTCGAACAATGACACCCCATGGTTCCAAATCATACGGTGGGCTGGTTATCCGAGGAGCTCTGCCTCAGTGTTACTGTTGTAACGGACCCTACTTGTTGGTGGGATGGANATATATATATATATATATATATATATATATATATAGTCAAATGCTTGGTTTTATAATTAAAATGGTTGTATTTCCATAAAATATAAAGATACAAAGATGATATAAAATGTACTTCTAGACTAAATAAAACTTCTGAATGACAAAGAGTAACAGAACTTTGAAGACAGAAGAAATTTTGGAGGAAAAAAGGACAGCGAAACATGAGAGACTAATCACATGTTAATAGAAATACTGAATGTGAATAATCAACAAACAGAAATTTAAATAGGGATTATGTTACAAATGTTAGTATAGTGACACAAATTAGAGAAAAAGAATTAAGCTGTTAACATGATTACATATAACAGGGCCCGGGCACGTTCAGGCACACACGAGCGGAAGCCCTGGGCACGGCCCGGGCTGTCCAGATGTGTGCAGGCTGATGTACTGACCCTGACTCCTGACGTATGGACCTTGACTCTGCAGCCTGCTGTGCAGGCACTGGGCTCTGGTTACATAAGCCTTTTATGAAAGCGTGACCTGCACTTATAGGAGGGAGTATGTGCACTGCTGTGGGCTCTCCTCTCCCAAAACTTCTATAGAATGGCTGCTATTGCTGTTTAAAGATGCTGGTTCCTCCTCATGTCAGCTCCACGTGCCTTTTTTACACTGGGCATCTCACCCCTGAAACCTCCCCTTCAACACCCTGGCCATAACTCTTGGCATAGTTGTGGCAGGATGAAGTGAGTGTCCCTTCCGTCCTGGTAGAGGAACCACCCGGGTAGATGGGATGTGGCCCCAGACATCCCTCTGGTATCCAGTTGCAGTGTACCTGCTGGCATGGACTCCGCTGGAGGACTGGAACGCTGTGCACCCCCGACCAGAAGATGTAGGGAAAGCCCTGGAGGCGCTGGAGCCAAATGTCCCACTGGAGCAGTGGGAGGCGGCTGGCAGGGTGGCCTGGATGTTCTTAGCACTTACGACATGCTAGCTGTGACGTTCATGAGTACAGGAACTGGGTGAAGCACTTACAGTGTAGGGAGGAGAACTTGGAGCAACGCCTGGTGGCAGCTGAATGCATGCTCCAAGGGTCCCCTGAGTCGGAGGTGCCCTCCCAGGCTAGCAGCCCACCGGGGCCACTGTGGCTCACCCGACTGGTGGTGCAACAAAGGGTGGAGGTCAAGGAGCCACTTGCTCCTGGGGGTGGAGCCTCCGGACCACAGCAGTCCGTGAGACATATTTCCTATACCGCTCGCTTACATGGCCATGGAGCTGTGAGAGCTCTTGAAGCAGTGCAAGCAGCACCTGGGTGAGTCAGTCCCCGCTTGGTTGTTGTGCCTGTGGGATGATGGGGTGGATAACTCGGAGTTAAGCCCCACCGAGATGGCTCAGCTGGCCAGCGTCACCACGGTGCCCTCCCTGCCGCAGTGTTTGCAAAACGTGTCCCAGACCAACCCCCAAACAAGTAATCAGATCCTAATTAACTGGCTCATGGCTGCTGCCCGCATGGTCTGGGACAATGCAGGGAACTTATTGGAGCATGTGAGTAAGTCAACCACCTAATTGGACTTGGTACAAGTCATACAGGAAATGGGCATGCGGCAGATGAGGTTTGCTTTACAGTATAATAGTCCTGATGAAGAGATATTTACAGCCCGCATGAAAGACCTTATCCTTGCTATCGGCCTGCTGGGAATTTTTGGGACTATGGCTGCTTTATTAGCTCCCTATACAGCCTGGCCCATCCACGAGGTCACAGGGGCTTTGGCTGGACTGGGGGACGTGGAAGTCCATCAGCAAGGCCAGACTATGCAGGCATAGGCTGGAAAGGGCATGAGTTGCCCCCATCCCCCAAAATGAGC
>NW_017732691.1:218544-219687 GCF_001890085.2 Hipposideros armiger | reverse complement strand
AAAACCTTCCATTCCTAAATCAGAGGTAATTTTTAAAGTGTTGCTATCTTTGGTAGCCAAAGAGTTAGTTGCATTAAAGTTATAACAAAAAGGTATTGATGGCTCATGGTTAACCATTTCTTGAAGCCAACTCTGGCAGTTACTAGAAATATGAACAGATACTCCATTTCTCTTCCTTCTGGCACACTGAATTCTCTAAACTTCCCTCTTCACTTGTTTGAAACTTATTTATCTGATGCTGAGAAACCTGGCTCTAGTAATTACAATATATTTACTTATTTTTAAAACCTCATTATATACATAAAGTAGTTTCAGAATTGCTAATCCTGTGAAAAACACATTACATAAAGAAATCTCAATAAATCCCATTAATAATGATTTTTGGAATATTTTATATTATTTATGTCTCACATTTAAAAAATTGTAGCTCAATGAAAGTATAATCTATATAGCTAAAATTACTTATTAAATTTAGTATTTATATTCCCTATACCCAGAATTCATCCAACTTTATTATGCCTTTTATATTATTCTCTTATATTGCTCAATAAGAAATATTATTTTCAAAGCCTTTTTTGGTATCAAAGACAAAATATCTGCCTTAACATGTGCTGACAACTCAGTATAAGAGTTGTATTATCTCTACTACTTTGTCATGGTCCCATAATATATAATAGTGCAAAGAAATATTTTGACACTAAACTTATAATAAAAAAATCATTAACAAAAAACATCATGCCTACTTGTTTCTCAACTTATATAGTGTGTAAATTGCTTTGCAACATTATCTGTATTTTAATGCGATTATTTCCCTCTCCCTTTTAGTATGTGCACATAAGCTTGGCACACTATTACTTCTATTAACAACTCTGCTCTTTTATTGTACTCAAGGTCTGACTTCTCTTTTCCAAACCTACTTATTTTAAGTAGGTGCAAACCTGTACTGCATTACATCTGCTAATACAGTCATGCTTAAGCATGTACATATTGACCACATAGTTTAAATACATATGATTTCTTATTTCATCCTCTAGATCAGCGATTCTCAACCTGTGGATTGCGACCCCTTTGGGGGCCAAACAACCCTTTCACAGGGGTTGCTGGGTACTCGTATATGGGCGTATCTGCATGTGGGCCTGGAGA
>NW_017732691.1:213318-214720 GCF_001890085.2 Hipposideros armiger | reverse complement strand
CTACAACTAAGAACATACAGAAGATGCCACCCTGAGACTGGTAGGAGGGTCAGAGATACAGAATGGGCTAGTCCCCATCCCCACATGTGGCAGCTAAAAATTGGAAGGGATATCTTGGCTGCAGAGGTCCCCCGAGAGAAGTGAAAAGTCCCAGCCCCACACCAGGATCCCAGCCCGGGATTCTAATGTGGGGAAGAGACATTCTCATGACTGTTGACTAAAAAAACAAGCAGAGATTGTGGCTGAGAAAGGCAGAGTGTGGTTGGAGTCCCAGGCACTCTTCTTACCAGGCCCACACACAGAATGACTCACTAAAGGACTCACTAGCTCTGAGCATCAGTGCTGGGGCAGCAGCTCCAAAGATGCCAGGGACATACCCAAAGGAACTGATTTGACTGGCCTCAGGGCGAGGACTAGAGGGGCAACTTTCACCCAAACAGAAATGCTGGCAAAAGGCATCGTTTCTCTGTTAAGTACCTCCCATCTCCAATGTGCAGACAGTGGCAGCCACCATATCTGCTTCTCTATCAACCTGGCTGTCATGGTCTATCCTACCCTGGTGTCTCATGTGGGCCCAACCAAACTGTTTCCAGCAGCTTTTCCATAGAATGCCTTGTCTTGGCTCATGCTGCAGACTTTCCTAAAATCTCTCAAAGGTTCACAAATCCCAAACAAACAGCATCTGGCCTTGGTGTTCCCTGTACCTCTTGATGAGAGTCTCAAGCCCAGCCCTAGAAGCGCTGGCCTTGGTTTGAGGCTTGGCCTCTCCCAAGCACCTCAAACATGAGAGGTGACCATCTGCTAATTGCTTTGCCGCACGTCCAGGCAGGGCACAAGATGTGGTTGAAAATGGCCTGCAGCAGGGCTCCTCTGGGGATAGCATGATCAGTGGCCAGCTTCTGACAGAACAAAAGCACCACCTGGCTGCCTCTGCAGGCAACACATACAAACTTCAGATTGGGCATGTTCCAAAGCCCCGCTACAGTGAATTTTGCTCCATAAGGTCAGCCCCTGCACAACAGCTCCTCCACTGTGGTCACGGCCAGGCTTTATGACCAATCAACCTGAGAGTCAGTCCTTCCCATTGACATGCCAACGGCAGCTCAACTACAACAGGAGGGCACACACAACACACAAGAGACTTACCTGGAGCACCCAGCTTAGGTGACCAGGGAGACTGCACTACTGGGCCCCACAGGACACCTAGTACATAAGGCCACTCTAGTAAGACTGAGAGACATAGCAGCTCTATCTAATACATAGAAACAAACATAGGGAGGTAGCCAAAATGAGAAAACAAAGAAATATATCCAAAATGAAGGAAGAGAACAAATCTCAAGAAAGACAGAGAGGAAATTAAAAATTCAAACAAACAAAAACTAAACTAAATGGAGATAAACAT
>NW_017732691.1:211055-212000 GCF_001890085.2 Hipposideros armiger | reverse complement strand
TTTAAGCTGGGGTAGCAATACTTACACCAGACAAAATTAATTTTAAAACATAGGCTATAATGAGAGACAAAAAAGGACCCAGTAATCTCGTTTCTGAGTATTTACTTGAAGAAACTCAAAACACTACTTTTTTTAGTGTGAGAAAACACTACTTCAGAGGGACATGTACATCCATATGTTCACTGCAGCATTGTTTACAATGGCCAAGATATGGCAACAACCTGGGTGCCCATCAATGGATAAATGGATAAAGAAGAGGTGGTACATAGATACAATGGAATATTACTCAACTATAAAAAGAATAATATCTTGTCATCTGCAACAATGTGGATGTATGTAGAGGGTATTATGCTGAGTATAGTAAGTCAGGCAGAGAAAGACAAATGCCATATGATTTCACTTATATGTAGAATCTGAAGAACAAAATAAAGAAACAAACAAAACAGAAACAAACTCATAGATACAGGGAACATTTTGAGGGTTGCCAGACAAGAGGGAAGTTGGGGGGATGAGTGAAATGGTGAATGGATTAAGAAGTACAAATTGGTAGTTTGAAAACAGTTAAATGGGTGTAAATTACAGCATAAGAAATATAGCCAAGAATACTGGAATAGCTACTTTTGATGTCAGATGGGTAGATATATTGGGGCGATTACCTCATAAGTTATACAAATGTCTAATCACTATGTTGTACACCTGTAACTAATATAATATTGTATGTCAACTGTAATTGAACAATTAAAAAGAAGATTGTTAAAACAAAAAGTATTTCAAGATAGCAACATCACAACATTAAACCAAGCATGAAGTTCCATTCAGTGTGGGGGTCTATAGTATTGCACAGATCACACACTTATAAAATCAGTGCTAATAGGCCAGTACTAGGGACAAGATAGAATATACTAAAAATATTCAATCTGATAGAAGTTGTAAAGAAAGACTAAG
>NW_017732691.1:192442-208655 GCF_001890085.2 Hipposideros armiger | reverse complement strand
GGGGTGGGAAAAGTGGAGAACCACATGAAAAAGAATGAAACTGGACCAGTATCTTATACAATACATTAAAATTAATTCAAAATGGATTAAAGACTTAATTGTAAGACTTGAAACCATAAAATTAATAGGAGAAAACATAGGCAATAGGCTCTTTGACATTGGTCTTGATGATGGTATTTTAGATCTGACACCAAAAGCAGAGGGAACAAAAGCAAAATTAAATAAGTAGGACTACAACAAACTATTATAAAAAGCTCTGCACAGCAAAGAAAACCATAAACAAAATGAAAAGACAATATATGAAAAGGGAGAAAATATTTACAAATCGTATATCTGATAAGGGGTTAATATGTAAAAAAAAAATATATATATATATGAAAACTCATAACTTGATAGCAAAAAGAACACACAATCCTATTAAAAAATGGGCAGCATATCTGAATAGACATTTTTCCAATGAAGACATACAGGTGGCCAACAGGTACATGAAAACAAATGCTGAATATCATTAATCATCAGAGAAACGCACAACAAAACCAGGAGATATCTATCACCTTACACCTAATAGAATAGCTATTATCAAAAAGAAATATTATTATTAACTATTAATATATATATAACTATTATTAACAAGAAATAACAAGTGTTGTTGAGGCTGTGGAGAAAAGAGAAGCCTTTGCACTACATTGTACAGCCACTATAGAAAACAATATGGAAGTTTCTCAAAAAATTAAAATTAGGCGACCACATGATTCCACTCTGAGTATTTATCTGAAGAAAATAAAACACTAACTCAAAAAGATATATGTTCATTGCAGCACTATTTACAAAAGCCAAGATATGAAAAAAACCTAAGTGTCCAATGACTGAATAAATAAATAAAATCCACACACAAACTGGAATATAATTTAGCCATAAAAAATAAATCTTGCTATTTTGACATAGATGGATCTTGAGAGCATTATACTAAGAGAAATAAGTCAGACGTGGAAAGACAAATGCTGTGTGAACTCACTTACATGTGAAAAATAACAGAAAGCAAGACCTTAAAAAAATGAAAAATATTAGAAAAAATTATTGTATATAAATCTTACCTTAATAAAAGTAATTTTTAAAGGTGCGAATGTATTATAGTTAAAGAGGTCCTTAAAGAGAAACTATAGTCTGACATTTAGTTTCAAAGGACAAAAATATCCTTATGAGTTTAAAATAAATCTGTTAGAATTGCCAATTTACTTTTCTCAACAGTTTAGACAGAAAATGAAAAAAAAAAGGGTTATAAAGTTTTTGTCTACCAGTGGATTTATACCATTTATATATTATTAGAGCTAGAACTATACTTTAATATTTTAGATAATGCGTTTGTCATCATACAGATGGTTTCTACATTATAGCTTGAGTGAATAGTCTCAATTTCTTCTAACAAGTTAAATATCCTATAATAGACTTATAAAACATTAATGTAATGTCCATAGCATAGATGCAAAAACCTATATTTCATAGGCTATCAAACCATACATTTTGTAAGAAACATACTTTCATGGGAGAATGCATGGGAAAAGTAAATGCAAAATTTTACTTTTATAACGACAAGATACAGAATGTATGTTGGTATAATAAATATGGGAATTCATTAATCACATTCCCCTAGAGTTTTCTCTTTGACGTTTTATAGTAACTGATTTATTAATAGTCTTCAACAGGCTTTCTTGTCTTTGTAACAATGTTAATGACTAATCCAGTCTTCAGTATTCTCAAAAGTACTGTGTCAACATATTTCTTTATCTTCATGGTTTCTAGTTAATTCCATTGTGGTATGTGAACTCTGTCTTATGTATTAACTGCACTACATTGTACAGCCACTATAAAAAACAATATGGAGGTTTCTCAAAAAATTAAAGTTAACATTTTATGTATTTCTAATATTTCCATATTTAGTTTAGCTGACTGCAGTTTTCATTAACAGCTAAAGTATATTAAACTGGTTTCCACAGCACCAGGGCCCACTGTAGTGAATCCCGGTCTATGGGGTAAGCACAACATACAGCAGCCTATAAGCTGCAGACATGGCCAAACACCACAGCCAGTCAGCCTGAGGGTCAATCCCACCCACAGACATGCCAACAGTAATCAAGGCTCAGCTATCACAGGAGGGCACACACAAGCCACAAAAGGACACTCCTGGATCACCTGGTATGTGTGACCAGGGAAACTGTACCAGGGTCTCACAGGGCACCTACTATGTAAGGCCACCTGGCCAAGACTGGGAAATGTAGCAGATCTAACTAATACATTGAAACAAACACAAAGAAGCAGCCAAAATAAGGAAACAAAAAAATGTGTCCCAAATAAAAGAACAGGAGAAAACTCCAGAAAAAGAACTAAACGAAATGGAGATAAGCTACCTACCAAATACAGAGTTCAAAACAATGGTATAAGGATGTTCAAGGAACTTAGTGAGAACTTCAACAGAGAGATAGCAAGCAGATAAAAGGACATAGAAACCATAAAAAAGAAACACTCAGAAATAAAGAATACAATAACTGAAATGAAGAATGCACTACAAGGAATCACCAGCAAACTAAATGAATCAGAGGACTGAATCAGCGATTTGGAAGACAGGGTAGCAGAAAACAGCCAATCAGAACATCAAAAAGAAAAAGGATTTTTAAAATATGAGGATAGTTTAAGGGGCCTAAGCAACAACATCAAGCATACCAACATTCGCATCACAGGGCTATGAAAAAAGAAGCGAGAAAGCAAAGGATTAAGAACCTATTTGAAGAAATAATGACTGAAAATCTTCTTAACCAGGTGAAGAAAATAGACATACAAGCCCAGGAAGCACAGACAGTCCCAAGATGAACCCAAACAGGCCCACACCAAGACACATTATAATTAAAATGGCAAAGTTTAAAGACAAAGAGAGAATCCTAAAAGCAGCAAGGGAAAGGCAGCTAGTTACTTACAAAGGTGGTCCCATAAGATTGGCAGATGGTTTCTCAACAGAAACTTTGCAGGCTGGAAGGGACTGGCACAAAATATTCAAAGTGATGAAAACCAAGGACCTATAACTAAGAGTACTCTACCCAGCAAGGCTATCATTTAAAACTGAAGAAGAAAGAAATTCCCAGACAACAAAAACTGAAGGAGTTTATCACAACTGAACCAGTATTACAAGACATGTTAAAGGAATTTCTTTAAGAATAAAAGGGGTGCAGGGGAGAACATAAATATGAATAATAAAATGACAATAAGTATATCTATCAATAATCACTTTAAATGGAAATGGGTTAAATGCTCCCATCAAAAGACATAGGGTAGCTAAATGGATAAGAAAACAAGACCCATACATATGCTGTCTACAAGAAACTGACTTCAGGTCAAAAGACAGATACAGACTCAAAGTAAAGGGATAGAAAAATATATTTCATGCAAATGGAAATAAAAATAAAACCGGGATAGCAATACTCTGATTAGACAAAATAGATTGCAAAACAGAGAGAAAAATAGGCACATTATATAATAATAAAGAGATCAATCCAACAAGAGGATATAACCCTTGTAAACATGTATGCACCCAACATAGGAGCACCTAAATATATAAAGCAAATACTGACTGACATAAAAGGAGAGATCGACAATAATACAGTCATAATAGGAGACTTTAATCCATTGACACCAATGGACAGATCTTCTGAACAGAAAATCAACAAGGATACAATGGCCTAAATGACACACTTAGACAAGATGGATTTAATTGATATTTTTTGAGCATTTTACCCTAAAGCAGCAGAATATACATTCTTTTTAAGTGCACACATGAAACATTTTTGAAGATAGACCACATGCTAGGTATAAAACAAGTCTCAATAAATTTAAGAAGATTGAAATCATATCAAGTGTCTTCTCTTCTTCTCTGACCCCAATGGTATGAAACTAGAAATCAATTACAAGAAAAAAACTGAAAAACACACAAACACATGGCAGCTAAATAGCATGCTACTAAATAATGAATGGGTCAACAATGAGATCAAGGAAGAAATCAAAAGATACTTTGAGAGAAATGAAAATTAAAAGGCAGTTACCCAAAAGCTATGGGACACAGTGAAAGCAGTAGATAGGGAAATAATTGCAATGGAGGCTTACCTCAAGAAACAAAACAAAACAAAAAACTCAAACAATCTAACCTTACACATAAAGGAACTAGAAAAGACAGCAAACAAAGCCCAAAGAGAGCAGAAAGAAGAAAATAATAAAGATCAGAGCAAAAATAAACAAAACTGAGTCTAAAAAAATACAAAAGATCAATAAAACCAAGAGCTTTTTCTTTGAAAAGATAAACAAAATTGATAAGCCTTTAACCAGACTCATCAAGAAAAAGAGAGGACTCAAATTAATAAAGTCAGAAATGAAAGAAAAGTTATAATTGATACCAAAGATATACAAAAGATTATGAGAAGAGATTAGAAACAATTGTATGAAACAAATTGTACAATCTGTAAGAAATGGACAAATTTCTAGAAACTGCAATCTTCCAAGACTAAATCTAGAACAATCAGATAATCTGAATCAATCGATTACCACTAATAAAATTGAATCAGTAATCAAAAATTTCCCAACAGAGTGACATAAAAAACATGGTGCATGAGGGGTCTCACCTGATCTTTCCCCTTGAAGTTACGAAGGATTCAACCAAGGACTCCCCACACAGCACACAAACACTAATGGAAGACTCACACATCAAAGCACCTGAAAGTGAGCAAATCAGGGCAAACAGGAGAGAGGGACCGAAGAATTGCAGACACAGGGGCCATGTGATGCAGTCTGGAGCTCACTGTGGTCCCAAAAAGGGAGAATTGAGACTGCAGTTGCACTCTGTGTGGCCGTGAACAATCCTGCCTGAGAAATCAGCATATAATACAGCAATCAGGCCAGAGACCTCGGGGCAATCACCAAATACAGAAGTTCGACAACTGTGGTCTAACAGCCACTGCTAGGTAGAAAACAAAGCCATGGAGTCTGGCCAGTGCTAGCAGCAGGCTCCAGAAAAAAAACTGTAGCACTGTTGGATTAAAGAGCAGAATACCTACAGCCCTGAAACTGGAGAGATAGTTCCTAAGCAGCAGATGCACACTGCCACTAATTCCAGAGATAAGGGAGAAGCTATAGCGGCAAAGTAGCTGTGGTCTGGCAGTAGCCACTACTCAGAGAAGAACAAATCTACAAACACACCAGGGCCTCTCCCAGCTCACCCACCCCTACCTTTTAAGGCAGCTGATCCCAACAGGGGCACCCAGGGCTACTGAGGTGCACAGTTTGGCGGCAGGGGCAGCACTGAGATTTCACGGGCTCAGAAACCCATCCCCCAACCACATCCTCCCATGGGGGTGGTGCCTGGAAACTGAGGTGACCTGGTTACAGAGGAGACACCTACCTCCCCAGGAAATTTTCTACAGCAAGAAGCTGGAACAGGGCAAGAGAAAATAAAACATTTCAGTACTACCTACTGGAAAATAAAAGAAAGACCACTTCATATCTATCTGTTGCAGAATTCACTCCCATAGATGCCCAGGAAGAGAAACAATCCATTAATTAGCATAAATAACCAAGGTAACAAGGAAACTCAAAAAAAAAAAAAAGAAAAATCTCCAGAAAATAAACTTGACATGAAAATAATGACAGAGAATTCAAGATTGCTGTTCTGAAAAAACTCAAGGAGATGCAAAAAAAAAAAAAAAACCCTCAGATAGGCAGTTTATTGAAGTTAAAAACAAAATCAATAAATAATATGAATACTTTACCAAAGCAATTGAAATAAAAAATAAACAGAAATTCTGGAGCTGAAGAACTTACTAAAAGAGATGAAGAATGAAATAGTAAGCTTAGGAAACATAGCTGACCAGATGGAGGAATTAATGACATAGAAGACAAAAATATGGAGATGACATGGAAGAAATTAAAGAACTCTATAAAAACTGACTCCATCAGAGAGAGTAATATAAGAATAATGGGTATACCAGAAGGAGGAGAGAGGGGAAAAGGGACAGAGAATTTATTCAAACGAATAGTACAGGGGTAGGCAAACTGCGGCTCGCGAGCCACATGTGGCTTTTTGGGTACATACATGTGGCTCTGAAGTAAAATTTAAAATGAAAATAAAACTATCATAGTTTCGTTTATAAAAACTTTAAAGGATATTATTCAAATCATGGTGATTTCATTTGTTTTATGGCTCTCGAATAATTTTTAAATTGTTTTGAGGGACAAGATTGGCTCTTTCATCTCTCATGCATTCATCTACTCAAAAACATTATTAAATGCTTAATAAGAGCAATTAAAATGCAGTAAGCACCTAAGAAGGTAAAAAAAAAAATTGCCAACTCTTGAAATAGTCAATGAGAACTTCCCAAACCTATGGAAAGAACTGGATCCTCAAATCCAAGAAGCACACAGAACACTTAATTACCACAATCCTAAAAGGCCTTCTCCAAGGCACATTATATTGAAGCTGTCAACAATTGATGACAAAGAAAAAATTCTCAAGGCAGCCAGGGAAAAGAACACAATAACCTATAAAAGAAATCCCATTAAATTATCATCAGAATTTTCAGCAGAAACTCTCCAAGTCAGGAAGATGTGGAATCAAATATTCAAACTATTGAAAGAGAGAAAATACCAGGCAAGCATAATATCTCCAGCAAAGTTATCCTTTAGATAAGAAGGAGGAATAAAGACCTTTCCAGATACACAGAAGCTGAGGGAATTTTCCACTACAAGGGAAGCAAAACAAAGGCAAAAATAAGTGAATGGGACTACATCAAACTAAAAAGTTTCTGCACAGCAAAAGAAACCATCAACAAAACAAAGAGGCAACCAACCAAATGGGAGAGGATATTTGCAAAGAACATCTCTGGCAAGGGGGTAATAGCCAAAATATAGAAAGAATTCCTACAACTCAACAACAACAAAAACAAACAATCCATTTAAAAATGCGCAAAGGACTGGAACAGACACTTCTCCAAGGAGAAAAACAAACGCCTGACAGATACATGAAAAAATGCTCACCTTTACTAATTATTAGGGAAATGCAAATTAAAACCACAATGAGATACCACCTCACACCTGTTAGAATGGCTATTATCAGCAAAACAAGTAATAACAAGTGTTGGAGAGGTTGTGGATATAAAGAAATTCTCATACACTGCTGGTGGAAATGTAAATTGGTACAGCCACTATAGTACAGCCAGTATGGAGGGTTCCTCAAAAAATTAAGAATGTAATTACTATATGACCCAGCAAGACCTACCCAAAATATTTGAAAACATTTCTCTATAAATATATATGTACCCCTATATTCATTGCAGATTTATTTACTGTGGCCAAGACATGGAAACCAACGTGTCTTTTGAAAGATGATTGGATAAAGAAGATGTGGTACCTATACAATAGAACAGGGGTCGGTAAACTTTTGAGACAGAAGAGCTGCCAGGGGTCAGCAAACTGGTTCGCAAACTGTGGTTCTGAAGTATACTTGAAAATGAAAATAAAACAATCATATTTTCATTTATAAAATTTTTAAAGGATATTATTCACATAATGGTGATTATGTAAAAATATATTTATGTTTCTTCAATAATTTTTAAATTGTTGAGGGATAGGCTTGGCTCTTCTAGAGGTCGGCAAACTTTTGAGATGGAACGTAACCAAAGAGCTGCAGGTGGCTTGCAAGCTGCAATTTGCTTACCCTGCAATAGAATACTACTTGTCCATAAGAAAAGATGAAATAGTGCCATTTACAACAAAATGGATGAATCTTGAGATTATTATGCTAAGTGAAATAAGTCAGACAGAAAAAGTCCAGAACCATATGACTTCACTCATACGTGGGAAATAAAACTGAAAGTAACAAAAAACAAGACAAAGAAATAAAAACCTATAGACACAGACAACAGTTTAGTGGTTACCAGAGGGTAAAGGGGAAGGGAGAGCTGTAGAAGAGGGAAAAGGTGGTTATGTATATAGTGATGGAATAAGACCTTACTCTCGGTGATGAACGCACAATGCAGTACACAGATGATGTATACAGACATGTATGTACACTTGAAACCTGTAAAATTCTACTGACAAATGCAACCCCAATAAATTTAATTTAAAACATTTTAAACTCCCAACAACAAAAGTTCTGGACTGGCTGGCTTCACCGGTGAATTTTACCAAACATTAAAAAAAAGAATTAACACCGATTCTTCTCAAACTATTATAAAAAATCCAAGATGAGGGAAGGTTCCCAAGCTCATTTTACAAGTCCACAATTATCCTGATTCAAAAACCAGAAAAGACATTACAAAAAAGAAAATTACTGAACCAATAATAAACTGTCAAAAAGATAAATTAAGAAAACAATCACATTAATAATTCCATAAACAAACAAAAAAACAAAAAACCCTAGGAGTGTATTTAACCAAGGTCTTTTAAGACCTGTACTGGGAAAACTATAAGATGCTGAAGAAAGAAACTGAAGATACAAATAAATGAAAACTTATACCATGCTCATGGCTAGGAAGAATTAACAGTGTTAAAATGTCCATACTACCCAAAGCAATTTATAGATTCAATGCAATCCCTATCAAAACAGGCATTTTTCACAGAATAGAACAAATAATCTTAAAATTTATATGGAACACAAAAGACCCCAAATAGCTACAGCAATCTTGAGAATGAAGAACAAAATTGAAGGTATCACACTACCTGATATCAAACTACACTACTGTGCATGGCTATAGTAATCAAAACAACATGGTACTGACATAAAAGCAGACACATAGATAAATGGAACAGAATAGGGATCCCAGAAATGAACCCATGCCTATATGGTCATTTAATCTATGAAAAAGGAGGCAAGAATGTACAGTTGGGTAAAGATAATCTATTCAATAAATGGTAATGAGAACAATGGACAGACAGATACATGCAAAAAAAAAAAAAGAAAGAAACTGAACCACTTTCTTATTCCATATACAAGAATACATCAAAATGGATTAAAGCCTTAAATGTAAGACTGAAACCATAAAACTCCTAGAAGGAAACATAGACAGTAAACTCTCTAACATTGCTTTTAGTAAATTTTTTAATGATATGTCACTTTGGGCATGGGAAACAAAAGAAAAAAAATGAATGAATGAGACTATATCTAACTAAAAATTTTTGTGCAGCAAAGGAAACCATCAGAAAATCAAACAGCCTACACAATGGGAGAAGATATTTTTGTCAGATACATTTGATAAGGAGTTAGTAACCAAAATTTATAAAGAAATTATGCAATTAATACCAAAAAAACTAACAATCCAATTAAAAATGGGTGGAGGACCTGAATAGACGTTTCTCCAAAGAGGACATACACATGGCCAACACACTTATGAGAAGGTGCTCAATGTCACTAATCATCAGAGAAATGAAAATTGAAACCATGATTGGCTACTACCACACACCTGTCAGAATAGCTATCATCAATAAATCAACACGTGTTGGTGAGGATGTGGAGAAAATGGAACCCTGCTGCACTCTTAGATGGAATGCAAACTGGTGCAGCCACTATGGAAATCAGTATGGAGGTTCCTTAAAATTAAAAACAGAACTACCTTATGAGTCAGCAATTCCACTTCTGGGTATTTATCCAAAGAAATCCAAAACACTAATTCAAAAATCATATATGTGTCCCTAGATTCATTGCAGCACTATTTACAACAGCCAAGATATGGAAGCAACAGAAATGCCCATCAATAGACGATTGAATAAAGAAATGATGATATGTAGATGCAATGGAATATTACTTTGCCATAAAAAAGAATGAACTCTTACCATTTGCAACACTATGAATGGACCTAGAGGGTATTATGCTAAGTGAAATAAGTCAAACTGAGAAAGACAAATATCATATGATCTCACTTATATGTGGAATCTAAAGAATAAAATAAATGAACCAACAAAACAGAAACAGATTCATAGATACAGAGAACAAACAGATGGTTGCTAGAAGGGAGAAGATTTGAGGATCAGGGTGAAAAAGTTGAAGTGATTAAGAAATAGAAATTGGGGGGCCGGCTGAGTGGCTCAGTTAGTTAAGAGCTCGCTCAAGAGTGTGAGCTCTGAGCAACAGGGTTGCCAGTTCGATTCCCGATCCGAGCTGAGCTGCCAAATGCTGCCAACAGGTGGTGGGATGGCTCAGCTACAAAAAAAAGGGGAAAAAAAGAAAAGAAATAGAAATTGGTAGTTACAGTCACAGGGATTTAAAGTATAGCATAGTGCATATAGCTAATTATGTTGTAATAACACTGTATGGTGCCAGGTGAGTACTAGTCTAATTAGTGGGTAATCACTGCATAAATTATATAATATGTCTAAGCACCATGCTGTATGCCTGAAATTAATATTTAACAATATTGAATGTCAACTGTAACTGAAAAACTTAATTATTTAAAAAATTCAGTATACTATAAGTATATTTTGAAGATCTAGAAGGCTATCAAAGGAAGAGATTAGATTTATTTTCGGATGGTGGAATAACTTCCTAATTTAGGAATATCCAAAGATGCAATGGGCTTCCTAGGAAAATGTTGCACTTACCATCATTATATATTACTTAACAACTTTGAAAATACTTTAGAAGTCTCTGAATATAATAACATACACTAAATAAAAAATTGTAGCTATTGGATTTCTGATTGTAAAGGTTCGTATCTTACTTTAATAACTTATGATTGTGTAACATAGCTTTTGATATTTCATTGAAAGTTTTCTAAAAATTCGGGTGTTTATTTGAAAGATACTGTGGTTTCTTTGTACTTGAAACTCAACATAACAATTCAATGCCAAAGCAATATCTGTGATACTACATCAAGTTCTTTCAATTACATTCTTAGTATCTCTTTTACTCTGCTACTTTGATATATTTTCCCCCTCGCACTTAATGTCTATTTCCTTGTTAAGTCTTCCCCTCCTTCTAAGTATCACCTGTTCTTTAGTATCATCTTCATACACTAAAAAACTCCTGTAGTCAAATTTTTCTGTTAGTCCCACTGAACGGTAAGTCCTTCTTTGGTCCTAAGGGCTGTAAAATAGTACATGTAAGTAGGTGCTTATTAAACTTGTAAATTTCATCCTTAAGAAACTCCACAATGGCTCTCATCTCAGTTAGTTCACCAAAGACTAACATTTAGAGCAATGAGAAGCTGGTTATGTTCCGTAGTAAATAACGATTTATTGGAACATAGACACATTCATTTACATAGTGTCGATGGCTGATGTTTTGTGACAAAAGCAGAGATGAATATAACAGAGATACATCGTACCTAAAGACTAAAATATTTATATTTGGACCTTTACAGGAAAATTTTGCAAACTCCTCAAAAGTTACCAATGACATCTATTCCTTTAAACAAATGAGTATTTTTCTTTCAGTTGTGCTTACTTTTTACCTTTGTTGTTAGATAAACTGTAGAGAGGAGGAGGACTATTTTCAGGTAAGTAATCTTCTACCGTCATATCAGCATGACTTGCTAGCTAAGTCTTGTTGGATCAGTTCCTTGCTTCCTGCCAAGTTCAGTAGTTAACGTAGAAAAGAGAAAATGACATTGACACAGGTAGTTTTGAGCATTTAATGAGATGACTCATATTAAACTTAATGGCTTGGCATACAGTAAAAACTAGGAGCATATTATCATTCTGTTAATAAATGAGGAATTAGAGGTTCACTGAGTTTTGATGACTCATCAGAGATTACTTGATTTAGATACTGAAGGAGGTGGAATAGATTCTGGGCCTCAGGCCTCTCAAGTCAATGCAAAATTCACTAAACTTCCATCCTTTCTAGATGCGACTGGAGTATTTGGGGAAGTCCCACATTGATAAGGTTGATGTCAAATTTAGACAATACAGTCTGCCATGCTCCAGTTCAACTACCGCATACTGTTCCTTCTTTCTTGAACCCTCCAACCTTCCATATTCTCTTTCACCTGACACCCTCATTTGTAGTGTACAAAAACCAAAACAGGACCCCTGAAGAAATAACAGCTCATCTTCACCTGTAAATGCTATATCCATTTTTTTTTTTAGCCGAGCCATTCTGCCACCTATTGGCAGCTCAGCAGCAGCTCAGCTTGGGCCGGAAATCAAACCAGCAACCTTGCTCAGAGCTCGTACTCTTGAGTGAGCTCTTAACCAACTGAGCCACTCTGCCGGCCCCACCTGTAAATGCTATAAACTCACATTTCATACTCTTAAAATGCCCTGTTTGCATCCAACCCCTGCACTTGAACTATGTATGAATCCATTCCCTATCACCTATCAAAACAAGGATGCTGATCCAGAAATTGCAACCCTCTCTACTGCATTATTATTTCATCCATTTGAATCATTCCTGTGAGCATAGTAACATGCTGAGATACGTCCCAGTTAAAAACAAACAAACAACTTCTATAATTCTATGTATCTCTCCACTATAACTCATTTTCTTTATAGCCCTTATACCAAAATTCCTCTAAATTGCACATTTACCAGCTTCAATTTTTTTACCGTCTATTTTTTTCAACCATTTTAATCAGACATGTGTGTCCAATTCCACTGATATCTTTATCCTTTTTTTTTTTTTTTTAGCTGAGCCATCCTGCTACCTGTTGGCAGCTCAGCGGCTGCTCAGCGGCTGCTCAACTCGGGCTGGATGCGAACCGCGGTTGCTCAGAGCTCAAACTCTTGAGCGAGCTCTTAACCAACTGAGCCATTCGGCCGGCCCACCACTGATATCTTTTATTGTCAATGATGACATTCATGTAACCAAATCTAGTGAATAATTTCCAGTCCTTGCCATATTCAGCTATGCAGCATTTGCTGTACTTCATTAGTTTCTCCTTCTCAATATGTGTTTTACTTCGTTTTATAGGACACTATGCTCTCCTGTTTTTCTCCTGTCTCATTATGTGTTTCTTCTCATTTATTTTGCTGAATTATTTTCTTCCTCATTAGTAAATGACAGAATTTCCCTAGGCTATGAATTCAGAACTCTTCTTTATTAAAAAAAAAATTCTGGCTATGCAATCTAATAAAGTTTCATCCTTTAAATACTAATTGTAGACTGAGTTTTTATCAAGCTTCTATTACAGAGAACAATTATAATATGCTGCTTAAAAAAACTGTCTGAATGATGGGAAGGGAAATCTCACAAAATCTACCTATTAAACATCTTCATTTTTATATTAATAAGCAAATCTAATATGTGCCTTCTCCAATATTTTCTAACTCAATAAATTGTATCACTTAGTTATTCAGACCCCAAAACGCCAAGAAGTTATCTTTGAATTGTCTCTTTCTCTCATAGTCTATATTACCTACCCCTTAGACAGTTTCGTCTGCTCTACCTGTAAACTATATCCTTAATATAGGCAGTTCTCTATAATTTTTATGCTATTATATTTGGCCAAGCCAGCATTACCACCCACAACAGTCTATGCAATTTATTTTATTTTATTAACTGAAAATCAGATCATAACACTTCTTGTTTCAAAACTTCCCATGGGTAACTATCACCCTGAGAACAGTGTATAAGAACCTACATGATCTGCTCCCCATGAACAACCCTAAAATTATTTTCTAATTATTTTGGCTTGCTCATTTTGGTCCATTGACACTGGTCTTCAGTTTCTTAAAATACCATGCTCATACCTGTCTTAGGACATTATAAATTGCTGTTTCACTGACAGGAAAACTAATGTTCTAGAGTTCCTTCACCTCATTCAGATCTTTGCTAGTTTTCTATGTCTCAGAGAGGCTTTCACTGACTACTTTATTGGAAATAAGCATCATTTACCACTCCTAAATCCCTCACTCTGCTTTTTGGGCTTCATATAACTTATGGCTTTCTAATATGATATCTTATATTAATTTAGTTACTTTTCTATTATGCATTTTCCCTGAGAATGTAAAGAAATATTCTCTTATCCACTACTATATTGGAAATACTTGAAACAGACACATAATAGCTATTTGAGGAAAAAATATATTGTTTGAATGAATAAAAACTCCCATTCCTGACAGAAAGAGACCTCACAAGTCTAATTGTGAGGCATTTCTAATTACATTGAAATGGATGTTAAAAAAAAATGTTTGAAACATGCTTTTCCAAAAACCTCAAATTTAAGAGGAGAAACAGCTTTAATTCAGTTGAGAAAAAATCAGATATTGCTGGCACAAAAATGCACAAATATTTTTGTCTATTGTAAAATAGAACACTTACTTTACAAAATCACTTTTAACAGTTTTGTAAGCCAAATAATTCTTTGTTACAAATAATTATGTTTGCTTCATCTGAGCATTTATAGTATACCTTCAAAATGACTAAATTGCTTGTTTGCATTCACAAAATAATTTGATAAGAAGCCACATTCTTTGTATGACAAATTATTTGCCCTAAATATCCTATTGCTTCAATTGACTTGTATATATTTATTTCAAGACAGATCTTCTTGTGACATAAATTCCTTAATTAGTTTGACATGCTCTTTCATTAATATTCCTGATTCATTGTAGTTATTTTCCTTTTTAATGTTTTATAAACATATAGGAGACAGATGTCAAGGTATGAAATTCCTACAAGCTTTATCCTACAAAACCTATCATGCATGCTATTATTGCCAATAAAAACTATTTAAAATGACGCTGGAATTATTGGAATCAGAAAAATACACTTTTAAAAAAAGAATTCACAAAAGAACAGTAAGTCACCATATTTTTATTAAATTTCCTTTCTTTTTCTACTTTAATTTTTTTTTAGTTTTGCTCCACTGGAGTAGAGAAAAAATAGGGGCTCTTACAGATATATGATAACTCACATTCTCCAAATTCATTTTACAATGTGTAATAAATGACTAACGTAAAATAAAGCTATATTTAGGGTTGTTCAAGTAGAATTAGACAATTGTATATAATTCATCTATTCCCACTTCTTACTATACTCTTGGATGATTGGCTGTACCCTCCAGCTCACTATATTTAAATTAGACTTATGTTAAACCCCTTGAACAGAATCTCTGACCTTCCTCTCTTTTGGAATTATTATATGTCTTTTAGTCAATCAAGCTCAAAATTATGAATCATTTTCAAACTCCACATTTTTTTCAGGCACTGTGGTTTGTTTTCTATTCCCATGGATTTTTTTCTCATCCAAGCTTTTATTTCCTTATTTCTAGACTATTGCAAAAAGTCTCTAATTGTTTCCTTGCCTCTAGCTTTCCTCCAGTCTTCTCTGTACATTTCTAAGAAACTAATATTCCCAAAGGAGACATTTTTTTTAATTCTCGACTCGCTCAATTAAAAGCATATAGTGATTCAATGAATAAGATTCAGACTCTTTAGTCTAAGGTTAAACTGCCTTTATATTTTTATTTTTTTTCTTCAGAATATTGACACCAACTTCCTTTAATCAACAATTACACAGCCCAACATACTCTTCTAAGCACCTTAACGCTTGTTGAAAACCACCTGTATTTATACATATAGTTTCTTCAATGATTATTACAATATTAAACCTTGGAAAATGTATTACTCTTATTCACTCAGATTTGACATCCTTCACTTCTGGAAATTTGTTACATTTCATAGTATTCCACAATGATATATCAGAGTTTCCCTAGCATATCTGGAACTCAAAATTTTGTTAGGTGATTCAAAATGATAGATCAGTGATGTTGAGATTTGCTTTTAAATATTTTGAGGAGTTTTGATATTTAACCAAAGAATGAGTTTCTCTTAAGTGAAATTATATACACTGTGTATTTGTCAAAATTATTAGATTGAAAAATTATATATTATAATATAGTATATCAATATGAAATATTTTCTCCATTGTGTCCTTATTAAAAAGTATGAAACAGAAGTTACACTGTTAAAATTTGATTTTTTTAATAAGCAAAGAAAATTAAAAATTAAAGTTACTAAAAATTATATAGTGCCACATCTCAATCATGTATTATTATAACCTGATAAATTATTATTTCTAAACATTAGGCTTATGTACATGTGATTTTTGGGGAAATGTAGCAAAGTATAATATGCCACATAAATAGAAAATTAGACCTTAATTGCTAGATTTAAATTTATTCAATCAATTGCTTTAGAGAAACTAAAGCAATTTCTCTCTCTTTCTCTCTCTCTCTCTCTCTCT
>NW_017732691.1:190992-192242 GCF_001890085.2 Hipposideros armiger | reverse complement strand
CAAAAAAATATGTTTGCTTATGTAGGTCATATTATTAGATTTAAATATAAGTTTATGATTATGTTACTGTAAATGGAAACAGTATTTCATAATAACATATTATATAACATATATCTCATCTGGAAATTATTATAAGTCTGAGGCTTTCACAGCAGATCACGATTCTTAAAATAGAAATACAGAGAGAGTCACTTAGTGATTCTTAGTGGCAGTAAAGACAATTTAATTTATTTTGATTAATAATCATTCTTTAACTTCCTGTGTATTTAGTAAAAGATTACAATAGCTTCTCTTACCATACATGAAAATATTCATTAGGTGACACCCATATGTTTCCCTTGAAAGTATAGAAAAATGTCAGTGCTTTGAGAAACTGACATTTTATTTTGTAAGGTCAAGAGACTATTTCTTCAGGACACTTGGGTAAAGGAGCCCCAAGCAAAATATACGATGTTTAATAAGTACTGAAAAACATAAATCAATATGTCAAAATATAGAATGAGTGATCATCAAAAAAATGACACTCATAGAATTTAGAATGTATATAAATAAATGCAATTAATAATTGTTTTAAATGTTGATATTACAAATGATAAACTTGATTTTTCTTTTATTTTACTTCTGAGTCCATGATTGTAGCATGTCTAACCTTATTACAACTCTCCTCTAGTCTGATCAACTGAAGCAAATCTCTTTTCTCCACCATTGTTTATCAAGACATTAAATATCCTGTAGTAATCATTTCAAATTACCTTATATTGTTATCTGTTCTTTCCTGATTTAAACCACACAGCAAATGTACAACTGTCTTTGGATGGGGCTATGTGACTGGATTCTGGTACTCTCTTTTCTTCTCAGAAACTGTAACTATTAAGATGGTGGCTGTTTTGTTAGCCAGGGTCCCTAAATGAATTTCTGTGCCAATTGGTGATGATAAGTAGTGTGAGAGAAAAGAAATTATTTTAAGCTACTGGGATTTAAGAACTACCCATTATTGCACCACAATCAAAACATATGAAGGTTTGACAATTAAACCCGCAAACTCATCCTAGAAAAAGTGCTACATAACTCATTGCTGAATATCACTATAATCACCTTTGAAGTACTCCCCTTGGGAAGCTATGCACCAATGCCAGCCCCTAGTCCACCCTTCAATGCAATTTTGGAACTCTTTTTCTGGAATGTCCATCAGAGCTGTCATCATATTACGCTTGATGTCCTGAATGTCATTAAAATGTCTTTTTTTTTTT
>NW_017732691.1:176982-190467 GCF_001890085.2 Hipposideros armiger | reverse complement strand
TTCTTTTCAATATTTCCTTTATATTCGGGAAAAGAAAGAAGTCATTGGGGGCCAGATCAGGTGAGTAGGGAGGGTGTTCCAATACAGTGATTTGTTTACTGGCTAAAAACTCCCTCACAGACAGTGCTGTGTGAGCTGGTGCACTGTCATGATGCAAGATCCATGCATTGTTGGTGAAAAGTTCAGGTCGTCTAATTTTTCCATGCAGCCTTTACAAATAGTAAACTTGGTTGACTGTTTCTCCAGCTGGTACAAATTCATAATGAATAATCCCTCTGATATTAAAAAAAAGTTAGCAACATCATTGCAACAAATTTGCAACTTAATTGTCAGACCTAGTATGAAACCCCAAACAATTTGCAAGAATATTCTGAACAGTAATTAAAATCCAGTTTTAAGTAATTAATTAATTTATTTATTAATTATAATTATTTTTAAAGATTTTATTGGGGAATTGGGGGAGGGAAACAGAGCTGGGGAATCTGGGGAAGGGGAACAGACAAGTTGCTGTCCTTTTGTTCTTCAGGATGTCGCTTCACTGGCCCATGTTGGTATTATCATTGCACTCTTCCTGGGTGAGACAGATCAGTTGCTGGTCTCTGGACAGTGGCTCACAGTGGCTCTTGGCAGCTCACACAGGCTGCCAGCTGCTCACACTGGCTATTGGCCACACATGGTAGCTTATGGCAGCCCACTGCAGCAAGGGCTGCAGCCTACACCATTGCTGGCGACTCATGGCATCCCAGCTCCAGGTTGAGCTATTGTTCACCATCTTAGCTGTAGAGGGCAGTGTCACTGGCCCTCATGTAGGATCTGAACCAGGGCCCTGCTGTACAGAGCTGGTGTCCCAAGCCAGCTCTTCATCAATGCGCCACTCGGCCAGCCCTCATTAATTTATTTTTATAAACTAATTTGTATTAAATATATATTACATTCCAAATTTATCTTGGCAGCAATAATACAATGAAGGCTAAAATTATTTTCTTTTTACTTCATAGTTCTGTTTCCAAAATCTACAAGACAGGCTGTCACATTTTAAATATGAAACAGAAATGTTTTTCATAAATGGACTAAAAACATGGTAATGAATAATAGATGGACAGACATTAATAAATAATTTTTATTTCTATAGTTATTTTCTTAAAAAGAAAATTATAAATTCTCTTTAACAGTTCTCTTAATTGAAGAAGATAATTGTTTTAGCAAGTCCAGATAGACATCTTCTAAGTATAAAGATCTTTACTTAATTTCCCAAATACTCTATGAACCAACAATTATAATTCAAATTATCTGATAAAACAATAAAATTCAAAAGTTAAAAATAAAAAATATTATGTTACTTTTGCAATGTTTAGTGCTTATATACAGCAGACCTATTCTTTCCAAGCTTGTACTATTTCTGTTTCAAACCTATGCTATTGCCATTTTGCTAGGATAAATTCCATTAAAAACAACATTAAGGATTACAATGATACTACACCAAATATTTTAGAATAACTGTAGTCATTTCTCAGGGTCTTTAAAGAATCTCAAACATTATTCATTGCCATTTACAGCTTCTTTGTAAATTACAGAAAAGCTTTACTTAAATCACTTCTACCAACCCACATATCAGTGGATTTCATACTAAAATGATCTTTTGCAAATTCCAAAATTAGGAATAGCACACCACAACTACACATACACTGTAATTCACTACTGGAATAATGGAACTGAAGAAAAAGACTTTCAACTAAGAATTCTATATCCAGCCAAATTATCCTACCCAAAGAAAGTAGAAATTAAGATAATCTTAAATAAATAAAACAGAAAATTCCTTGCCAACAGATACACTCTACAAGAAATACTATAAGGAATCCTTCAAGTTAAAATGGAGGAACACTAGTCACTAACTCAAATCCACACAAAGAAACAACAAAAACAAAAACAACAACAAAAACAAAAAACACTGGTAAAGGTAACTACATAGTCTAATATGAGGGACATCACAAATATACATTTTTAACTATTTTTTGTTCTGTCATACACAATTTGATAACATACACAATATGGACACATTTCTGGGAAGACACAAAATATCAAAACTGACTTGAAAAGAATTAGAAAATTTGAATAGACTTATAACAAGTAAGGAGATTAAATTAGAAATCAATAACTTTCCATACACAAAAAGCTTAGGCCCATTGGGTTCACTGAGTTCCACTACATGCAATCACTACAATGACCATCAAACCCTAGCTGGCTTTTTTTAAAAAAAATGTTTTTAATAACAATGATATATATTTAAGAAATACAAGATGATGTTTTGATATATAATATAGTGAAATTATTACTATAATAAACCTAATTAACATATTCATTTTCTCACACATTTATCTGTGGTATGTGTGTCTTGTGTGTGTGTGTGGTGAAACCACCAGAAATCTATTCTTTGAACAAATTTTCTGTGTACAATATATCCTGTTAATTGTAATCATAATGCTATACATCAGATCTCAAGACTTTTTCATCCTACATAACTGCAACTTTGTACCCTTTAACCAACATCTCTCCATATTTCCTACCACCTCTCTAGCCCTAATAACCATCATTCTACATTGTATTTCTATAGACATTTTTCCAAAGAAGATATACAGATTGCTAACAGGTATATAAAAGGTGCTCAACACCACTAATCATCAGGAAAATGCAAGTCAAAGCCAGGATAAAATATCACCCCCCAACCCCACCCCATTGGCTTTTTGCAGAAGTAGAAAAACTTATCCTAGAAGTCAAACATAAATGTAAGGAATTCAGAACAGCTAAAACAATCTTGAAAAAGAAAGTAAGTTGATGTGTCCACATTTCCCAATTTCAAAACTTACTACAAAGCTGCTGTAATCAATAACATAATAATCAATTGATTGTAATACAGCAACCAATTACAGTAAATAGCCAATACTGTATACTATTGTTATAAGGACAAACATAGGTCAGTAGAATAGGATTAAGATTCCAGTATAAATCTTTACATTTATGGTCAATTGATTTTTTGACCAATACAATTCCATAGGCAAAATTATTTTTATTTATTTGTTTTCCAGATTTACAAAAAAATTTATATGTTTAAGTTGTATAACAATGTTTTTTGAAAGATGTACAACATGGTGATTTAATATATGTATACATTGAAAAATGCATACAATATTGAGTTAATTAAAATACCCACCACCTCACAGTTACCATTTTTGGCTTTGTGTTTGATTTTTATGATGAGTACACTTAAGATTTACTATTTTTGCAAATTTCAAGTATGCTGTACAGTATTATTAACCATATTCACTGTGTTGTACATTATATCCTCAGAGTTTATTTATCTTATAACTGCAAGTTCATACCCTTTGACCAATATCTCCCTTTTTCTCCCACCCTTCAGTCCTGGGTAACCACCATTCTACTCTCTGGTTCTATGAATTTGACTTTTTAAGATATCATATATAAGTGAGATCATACATTATTTGTCCTGCTGTGTCTGGTCCATTTCACTCTGTATGTCCTCCAGATTCATCCACATTGTTGCAATGGGCAAAAATTCTTCTGAAAAACTCTGGGAAAACTGCATATTCACATGCAGAAAGATGAAACTGGACTTCACATCATACTTAAAAATTCACTCAAATTTATATTGAACAGAAATTAATAATAAGATAGAAGCTCAAATGAAGAAACTCACTGAAGACTTCAGAAAGGGGTAATTCTCTCCTCAGTGAGTTTTCCAACTCCCAAAGTTCTTCCAGCTTTAGTCACATTTTTTATTTTTAGATTATTTAAAACTTTTTTGCCTGTATGCATGAGATGAAGAGCAGAATGTATCAGAAGTCGCCAAAGAGCAAGGCTGCGTCGTGGCAGGTATACTATTTTCACTTATTCATAACATTATTGGTTTATTTCTCTCTCCTTCCCTGAAGGAGAAATTTCCCACAGGTTTGTAATTATCATGAGATTAACATACAGTCATTCAATAAATAAGTTTATTTGTTTTTCTAGATTCTTCTGGTAAACAAGCTTTCATGTGAAAATCTTACTTAGGAATAAATCGCTCCTGTTCAGTTTCTACATGGAAAGGTGAATCAAGCAATGAGCAGTACTAAGTGGATAATTATCAAAATACATTTACGAGTTAATCAGTTACAATTTCTCACATGTTTACAATTCTCCAATGGTTTAAAATCTTTACAAGATACAGTCCCAATATTTGTTGATTAACATAAATAAGCTTGCTTATTTATTGAAATTAGACATTCTTTCTGTTTATGTTCAGTGAGGGAAGTTTGCTGGCTTTGTTCTTCAGTTTGAATTCTACATAATGCTTTATAGTGTGATCTGATATGGGCTTATTTTTAAGCTTCTCCTCTTCTTCCTGAAAGTCACAATAAACTACAGGTCACTCTGCCCTGGAACTGTGCACTTTTGTATATGAGCTCTCTCAGTATGAAACACCTTTACTCAACACACCCTTCTGGACATGAAACATTTGTACTAATTCTTCTCAAGTTGAAAAAATTTTCACTTTTTTCTTTTTATGTTTGCAATGCATTTAATTGATTAAAAAATTAGCATTCTCAATAAACAAATCAGTACTATGAAATGAGTAAACAGTCTAATAAAAAATCAGCAAAAAATATAAACAGGTATTTCACAGTTTTGGCATTGGGCGGTGGGGATGCGAGAGACAATGGACAAATAAAATGCATTAAACTATGCTCAATATCTTATCAATTAAGAAAATATAGACATAGAGCCTAGTAAGATGTCATGTTTAATCTGGATATTAGTAAATATTTAATAAACTTGACAATATCAAGCATAGGCTAGGAGGTAAAACAAAAGGAACTGTTATATACTGCTGGTGGGAGTATGAACTACTTTGGGAAACAATATGGTATGACCTTATAAGTTTACAATGAACCTTTTCTTTGACCAAGCAATCCCACCATGTGCCTTGTATCTGTACACAAATAGACAACAAAAGAACCTTGATAATATATTCAGACATTGGCACTCTTTCATCTCATTCTACCTTATGAATACATTCTTGTTTCTTTAAATTAATCTGCTAGGATATTTTATTTACTTATAAAATTACCACTACCTATGACAATATCAAATACACACACACACACACACACATAAACACAGACACACACACACACACACACACACACACACATACATACATCCTGAGCCAAAGAATTGCAGGTCACTGTATTAAGTATATTGATGAGTAATGTCTGAATTTCAGAATTTCTTTAATGTACAGCAAAAACAATATAAATAATTTAAGTTAATTTCACTCAATAAACCTGATCTTTCAATTTCCCTATTCAATATTTAAGTTAAAATTCCTGGATAAAACATAAAATAGTTAAAGGCTGAACTATTTCCTCACAATTATCATTGGTATGAAATATTTTATAACCCTAGAATTTTTTCTGAGAAATATAAAGAAAAAATGGTCTACTCTTCATCACCAAAAATAAAGTACACAGTTTTATTTTGATTGTGAATATGTTTTTGATGTATTTCACCTTTTTAACTTTACTGATGTAAAACAGAGTGCCTGAAATTAAACTCAACTTACAAAACATAAGCTAGAATGTCTCTAATATCATTTTAGATGTTTTTTAAAAAAATTGAAGAAGACAGAAAAGAATGGAAAGACATTCCATGTTCATGGATTTGAAGAATCAACATAGTTAAAATGGCCACATTTCCCAAAGAAATATACAGATTTAATGCAATCCCTATCAAAACCCCAATGGCATTTTTTAAAGAAATAAAACAAAAAATCATCAGATTTGTATGGAACCACAAAAGACCCAAATAGACAAAGAATCCTAAGAAAAAAGAACATTTCTGGAGGTATCACACTCCCTGACTTCAGCTTGTATTACAGGGCAATAATAATCAAAACAGCATGATATTGGAAGAAAACCAGACACACAGACCAATGGAAGAGAATTGAAAATCCCGAAATAAACCACACAAATATGGACAGATAATTTTCAAATGAACCAAAAACATACCATGGAGAAAAGAAAGCCTCTTCCATAAATAAATGGTGCTGAGAGAATTGGAAAGCCATATGCAAAATAATGAAACTAGACTGCTATCTGTTACCATATACTAAAATTAAAATGGATAAAAGACCAAGACATAAGACCTGAAAAATAAACTGCATAGAAGAAAACATAAGTACTAAACTTATGGACCTTGGGTTCAAAGAGGATTTTATGAATTTGACCTCAAAGACAAAAGAAATAAAAGCTAAAATAAATGAATGGGAATATGTCAAACTAAAAAGCTTCTGCACAGCAAAAGAAACCATCAACAAAATAAAGAGGCAACCAACTGAATGGCAGAAGATATTTGCAAACAATGTTTCCAATAAGGGACTAATATCCAAAATATATAAGGAACTCATAAAACTCAACAACAGAAAGACAATACAATTAAAAAATGGGCAGAGGACCTGAATAGACATTTCTCCAAAGAGGACATACAGACAGCCAATAGACATATGAAAAGATTCTCAATCATCAGAGAAATACAAATGAAAGCACAATGAGATATCACCTCACACCAGTTAAAATGGCTATTATCAAAAAGACAAATAATATAAAGTGTTGGAGAGGCTATGGAGAAAAAGAAATCCTCATACACTGTTGGTGGTAATGCACATTGGTGCAGCCGCTATGGAAGGCAGTGTGGAGGTTCCTCAAAAAATTAAGAATATGATTACCATATGGCCCAACAATCCCTCTCCTAGGTATCTACCCAAAAATTCTGAAAACATTTATCTGTAAGGATATATGTGCTCCAACATTCATTGCAGCTTTATTTATTTATGGTGGCCAAGACATGGAAACAACCAAAGTGTCCTTCAACAGATGATTGGATAAAGAAAATGTAGTACATATACACAATGTAATACTATTCTGCCATAAGAAAAGATGAAACGGTGCCATTTGTGATGACATGAATGGATCTTAAGATTACTATGCTAAGCAAAATAAATCAGGCAGAATGAGTGGAGAACCATATGACTTTGCTCTTATGTGGGATATAAAACTGAAAGCAACAAAGGAATAAGACAAACAAAGAAACAAAAACTCATAGACACAGACAATAGCTTTAGTGGTTACCAGAAGATAAGGAGGGAGAGGGTGGTAGATGAGAGTAAAGGGGGTCAAATATATGGTGGTGAAAGGAGAACTGACTCTGGGTGGTGAACATACAATGTGATATATAGATGATGTATTACAGAATTGTACACTTGAAACCTATGTAATTTTACTAACCATTGGCACCCCAATAAATTGTAATTAAAAGAAGGAAATGATACTAGATGATTATCTTACCCTAAAAATATTATGAGCTTAATTTAAAAAGTTGAGGGAACAGTGTGAATATGTTTTGTATCTACTTTGAATTTTACATGATTTTTTTCACACAGGGAACTTATATCCAGTGTTTAAACAGTGCCATTTTCAAACTAGTCCATATTGGGACTGCTAGTAACCTAGCCCTATCCTTTCTCTCCTACTTTCTTTGAAAAGCCTAATTTATTTGAAATACATTAAACACAAATAGTACTCAATCTAACAGCCTCCCTTACAATTAGCAATGGGTATGTATGACGTATTTCAAGACAATGCTATATAACATTCATTTTGGATTTCTGGACAGAGTTTCTAGGAAATGTTTAAGACAGATCAGTAAATTAAATTGATGTCAGTATTGCCTTCAGATGCAGTAGCAAATGCAAATTCTCTTTTAAAAAAAGATCAAGCAGATCCATTAGATTGAATTTACCTAAGTATGAGCTAAACACAAAACAAAAATCTACAAACACAAAACTAGGAGCAAGATCCAACAGAAATTACCTAAAATTATACCTTGAAACACATCAAGTATTATAATCTACACATAAATCAAATATAAATTACCATATATGCATTATCTAAGGATAATGTGATTAAAAATTGACCAGGATGAAAATGCTATCAAACATAACGAGGAAGGCTTGTTAAATTAAATTTTTTAGAAATAAAAAATATAAGTATTACCATTAAAAACACGATGGGATATGTTAACAGCAAAATTGAGAAAGCTGAAGGGAATATTTATACATTTGAAGATAGATTAGAATATGTTGTCCATAATGCAATATAGAAAGACAAAGAGAGAGAAAATGCAAACAAACAAAAAAGGCCCAAAATTAAATGCCAGAAGTAATAAAGCAATTTTTTTGTTAGTTGAAAATCTTATAATTAGCCATAATAGCTTGCAAATGTAAAGGACTGATGTAAGACTCGGACCTTGGGAAACGAGAAAAGCTGTTCTGCAAAGAGCCTGAATTTCTAACACTTTGGAAGAAGATGGTGGGTTAGTTTCTTGTAAATGAAGTGTGGATCCCATAAAAGAGAGCTGGACCGGGTCCATTTGGGAAATAAATTGAAAGATGAGGACTTTCCTGGATGGACAATATAATCCCATGAAAGGGATGAATCACTGGAAACCCAGGGTCAAAGAGGATGTTGTAAGCAGAAAGCCTGAGAATGTGTATCACTATGTGAAGGGAATTGCTAATGAGAAATTCTCAAGAGTAAAGCAATCTCTAAGGGACACCAAGAAAGAAAGAGCTAATGATTGTGCAATCACAGCATCCAGAAGGATACTAACAGTAAATTAAGATTAAGAATGTTCTAGCTTTCTTCTTACTTCCTTTCATTGTGTCAACCCTGAAGGGGCCCAAAACAGTGATAATAAATGGAGAAAAAGGTGGACCATACTCATCTTTCCCACTGCAGGCTTTTCAGATTTAAAGTAAATCTGAACTAGGAAAAAGTATAAATTATAAAATAAATGAAAGTTTGGAGTTTTGTGATCATTATGTTAAATACTAGGCTTTTAAGTAATGAAGAGGGATCTGAATGATTTTTCAACAAGATACAGAGAAATACTTATCTAAAAGATGCTAAATAGGAACTAGAGAAAAAAATAAAAAAATCAATAGCTTTATACCTCACAATATCTAGTCAATGCAGTGGAATAAACTGGTTACATTACCTATCATCTGCACTGCATCGGGCCTAGGAAGTTGGTGGGAGCACACACTGAGTAACTAAGGTAAATAAGGATAAAGGGGCAATCTAAACTTTTATCCAAGCCTTCCTTCATTCTCTTGAAAACTAGTAATCTGTATTTCAGTCATTTATTCACTGCATGATCACAAATACTTTCTGCTTTAACTCACACATTCTGTCAAAACATAGAAAACAGTAGCATGTTTTAATCACTTCTATTTGCTGCAAACTTTATCCCAACCAAATCAAAAGAGCTATTCTTTAAAATAAAATAAAAATAGCATTTATTTTTCAAAATTATTTTTAGTAATTTGTCTGCACTATTCAACAATTTAGAATTATAATATGAAGTGGATTTTTAAGAACTATCTTTTTTTATCAAGCTGGCTTGTGTGTGGTAAAAAAGTTGAAAGCACAGAAAAGCAAACAGTTGTAATTTTCTACTGGTTATAGTTTTCCCAACCAGAAATAAGCTATGTTAAGAGTGTTGGAGTAAATTTTCCTCAAGTTTGAAATGCACATTTTTTTTGTATCATACAATACAATTGTATGATATTTTAGTTATCTCTTTTCTCTTCCCACTATATACATCATTTTTCCATTATTGTATGTAATTATTTGGCATAATTCTACATTATTTTTAGCATTTCATTATATGGGTATACCATGATTATTTAACCAAATTTATTTTGAACATTTAGACATTTTCAAAAGTATAAATTCAAATAAGATGTCTTCATTATGCATATTTGAAGACCCCGTTTACAAAATAAAATCATTATAACTCACAAAAAACTGTAACTCAGGCTCTCAGTTATATAAGTCATACAAGTTTGACTGGTGTGGTTCTCTTCAGAGCCCTAATTTCACTCACACTGAACAACTATCCCAGTAACATGTAGGTCAGAACTGCTGTGCCAGATATTTGAGAATATAGAAGCCTTTCTGAAATACAGTAATTTAAATTTTAAAAGACTCATATCTAGTAACCGTAGTAATTCTGAAATATGCCTACTTCAGTTTTCCTGTTACACAAGACAGTGTGATTGAAAATAGCATATTTTAAAAGCAGAGTCATATGCAATGAACTGAAATATCTTATATATTTGTTTTCTTTATTTTGCATTTAATAAAATAGTAATTGTAATCTCCTCTAAAATAGTTACTTTTAATATCCCTTAACCAGTTTTTCCAAGAACACTTTTCCCCACCAATTCATTAAAAAAATATATTCAAACACAATTTTTTGCTAAAGGAAATCACATTATAAGATCTCATTACATGTTTCTACCTTTACATATTTTTTATTCGCTCAGATTAAATTCCAGCAACTTATAAAAGTGTCATAGTAAGTGCTTTCCATTGATTTAGGATCCTGAAATATAATTTTTTTGTCTACCTGACTTACAAACTAAAATTTAAATAAAACCATATTTTAAACATGTATTTCTACATATTTTGTTCTTATATAACATTTCATCAATGCTCTGGAAGACATCTTTTAAACCACTTGGCCATTAGCAAATATTAACAAAATTATTGTAGGGTTTGTGCTCTTAGTGAAGTTAGCTTGTTTTAATTCAACCTCATACAAACTTTATAGCAAAGAAAGTTTTAGAACAGTGGATCCTAAATTTTTAGCATGAATAAATAAGTAAAAGCCTGTTTAAAACACAAGCCCCACAGTTTCAGTTTCAGTAAGTCTGGGTGAAACCTGAAAATGTGCATTTCTAAAAATTTCTCAGTTGATGTTAATGCTCCTTTTTTGGGCACTTCACTTTTAGATTCTTAGGTATATGGACCAAAGTCTCATATTATGTAGATTTTTCTATAGGAGTTATGTTAATTTTAAATCAAATATAATGTTTAAGTCATTTATGAATTTAAATCCTGGCTACACCAATTATTAGATGGTTAATAAGTCAAGTCGTTCAAACTTTCTGAGCCTCAAATTCTTTATGTATAGTAGTAATAGTAATATTATGTAATATTCTTATAATTTATAATATTATAATTATATCTTATATTAGGAATAACATAATAATTATAAATGTAATAGTAATAATATCCACCTAATGGGCAATCATGAGAATAAATGTACACATATAAAACTCTGAATATAGTGCCTACTTATTGTATATTGGGGTACAGAGAATGATTTTGACAAAGGACATTATAAGAGTTAAAAAAAAAGAAGTCATTTGAGTCAATAATGAAGGTGGTGAATAGCAGAAACAGAACAGAAAGTTTTTAAAACATTTCTCTATGAAGGAAAAGACAGTGAAAGAGCACAGTAGGTGCAGATGAAGATAGTTAAAAATAATAACGAGGAAAATAAAACAGAAACAAAATAATATGCTCAACATTTCATTATATAAAGTTTAAAACCAGGATCTGTTCAAGATAGTCCTTACCTTCTCCCATGACCACGTCAAAGTAACTAAACTACAACTAAAAACCATCATTGAGTATCACCTAAAATCTTGCTGAACTGAAGCCCTACAATTAAGGACAGGCAAAAGAAGCCACATGGAGGATGGTAGGAGGGGCAGAGATGGGGGATGGGCTGGTCCCATACCTGTCTGTGACCATTAAAAATCAGGAGGGATATCTTGGCTGTGGAGGTCTCCCCCAGAGGAGTGAGGAGTCCCAGTCCCTCCCAAGCCAAGAGTTCCAGTGCTGGAGAGAGAAGTCCCCATAATTTCTGACTGTGAAAACCAGCAGAGATTGTGACTGAGACAGAGGGCTGCTGGGTCCCAGGTGCTCCTTTTAAAGGGACTGCACACAGACTTAACTCAACAAAGGAATCACTGGCTCTGAGCTCCAGTGTTGGGGCAGTGGCTGGAGAGGTGTCAGGAAGATCTGGTGAGGAATTGAGTTGTCTGACTTCAGGACAGGGGCTGGAGGGGCAGGTTTCTCAGGGATGAAGAAACTGGTGGAGGCCATATTCCTTTGTTAAACCCTTCCCCACCCTGCATGCAGACACAGGCGGCTGGCTACCATTTCTGAGTCTCCATCAACCTGGCTAGTGTTATTAGTTCACCATGTCCTGATGACTCGAGACCCCACCCCACCAAACTTTGGGGCACAACCAAGATGCTTCCAGTGGCTTTTTCCTACAAACTGCCTGACTTGGCTCATGCTGAAAACTTTCCTAGGGTCTCTCAAAGGTTCACAGAAACCAGACCAGCAGCATCTGGCTTGACCATGTTCCATACCTCTGGCTGAGCAACCCTAAGTCTGGCACTAGTGGTAGCTGGCCTTGGTTTGTGGATTGGCCTCCCCAGGCATTTCCAAGCATGGCACCAGAAGTGGCCATCTATGGATTTTTTCGTAGCTCCTATCTAGTGGCCCGCAGGCGGGGTACAGGCTGTGGCTGGACTTGACCTGCAATAGTCACCTCCCAGGTGGCTCTGGGGCTGGCGCCTTCAGTGGCCAGCTTTGAAATGAGCTGAAGCATCACCCAGCTGCCTAAAAAGATAACAAACCCAAGGGGTGGATTGGGCAGGCACCAGAGCCCTGCTGAGGCAGATCCTGCTCTGTAGGGTCAGCCCCTGTACCACAACTCCTCCACTATAGTCACAGTCAGTCCTCACAGCCAATGATCCTGAGGGACAATCCCCTCCATTGATGTGCAAATAGCAACGAAGGCTCAACTACAACAGGAGGGCACACTCAACCTATATGAGGTACACACCTGGAGTATGTGGCTCAAGTGATGAGGAAGACTGTGCCACTGAGACCACACAGCACACCTACTGCATAAGGCCACTCTACTAAGACTGCAAGACATAGCAGCCCTACTAGTACATAGAAACAAACACAAAGAGGAGGTAAAAATGGGGAGACAAAGAAACATGTTTAAAATGAAAGAGCATAACAAAGCTCCAGAAAAAATTAAACAAAATGGAGAAAAGTAATCTTCCAAATGCAGAGTTCCAAACACTGGCTATGAGGGTGCTCAATGATCTCAGGGAGAACTTCAACAAAGAGGTAGGAAACATAAAAATGGAGATAGAAAACATAAAAAGAACCAATCAGAAATACAGGCTACAATAAGTGGAATAAGAAAGCATTACAGGAAACCCCGTGAGGGTCACCTCAGTGATGGGGAGGCTTCTCCGGTTGGGGGCGAGAACCTCCGGCCCCACACCGCACTCACCACCCCAGAGTTATGTTGCCAGGAAGAGGAGTTCTACGATAGCTGGAAGGAGAAAATAGTGAGGACTCTCTTTGCTCAGCTCGGGTGTCATGTGGTCACATGTCTTGCATCATGGATGGGGAAGAGGCTTGATCACTGCACTGTACACCTGAAGCTGATGTTGTATAATATTGTATGTTAACTATAATTGAATAT
>NW_017732691.1:158948-176942 GCF_001890085.2 Hipposideros armiger | reverse complement strand
AGTCAAGGGATTTGTAATAGATATGTATGATATTGGGGGGAAATGGGGTGGCAGATTGGGGGAGGGGGGTTGTCACTTCGAGGGGTAAAAAGTATAACTATTGCACTGTGTTGTACAGCTGAAACTAGTTCTAAAAAATTTGTATTTCATAATAAAAAATAATTTAATAAAAAATATATATTAGAAAAAAAAAAGAAAGAAAACATTACAGGGAATCAACAGTAGATTAGCTGAAGCAGAGGATCAAATCACTGATTTAGAAGATAAAATAGCAGAAAACACCCAATCAGAATATCAAAAAGAAAAAGGAATCCAAAAAATTCAGGAGAGTTTAAGGGGCCTCTGGGACAATATCAAGCATACCAACATTTGCATTATAGGGGTACCAGAAGGAGAAGATAGAGAACAAGGCATTGAAAACCTGTTTGAAGAAATAATGACAGAAAAGCTGTCCAACCTGGTAATGGAAATAGACATACAAGTCCAGGAAGTGCAGAGAGTCCCAAGCAAAATGAACCTGAAGAAACCCACACCAAGACACATCATAATTAAAATGCCAAAGTTTAATGACAAAGAGGGAATCTTAAAAGCAGCAAGAGAAAAGCAGTTAGCTACCTACAAGGGAGCTATAATAAGACTGTCAGCTGATTTCTGAACAGTAAATTTGCAAGCTAGAAGGGATTGGCATGAAACATTCAAAGTGGTGAAAAGCTAGGGTCTACAACCAAGATTACTCTACTCAGCAAAGCTATCATTTAGATTCAAAGAGCAGATAAAAGCATCCCAGACAAGAAAAAGCTTAAGGAGTTCCTTACCACCAAATGGGTAATACAAGGAATGTTAGATGGATTAAGACCAAAAAAATAAATATCATATATATTTATTTTTTTATTTTTTTATCTCTATCTCTATCTTTATCTTTATATGATAAAAAATAAATATCATATATATATATATATATATGAATAATAAAATGGAAATAACTACATATCTATCAACAATTACTTTAAAAGAAAATGTATTAAATGACATAGGGTAGCTGATTGGATAAGAAAACAAGACTCTTACATATGCTGCCTACAAGAGACTCACTTCAGATTGAAAGACACACACAGACTGAAAAGTAACGGGGTGGAAAAAGTTATTTCATGAAAATGGAAACAAACAAACAAACAAACAATAAGCTGGAGTAGCAATACTTATACCATACAAAGTAGAATTTAAAATGATGACTATAACAAAAGAAAAAGAGGAATCCAGTAATCCCACCTGTAGGTATTTATCTAAAAGACCCAAAATGCTACTTCAAGGGGACATGCTCATCCATATGTTCATTGCAGCATTATTTACAACAGCCAAGATATGAAGGCAACCTGGGTGTCCCTGAATGGATGAATGGATAAAGAAGTGGTGGTACATATATACAATGGGATATTACTCAGCCAGAACAAAGAAGGAAATCTTGTCATCTGTGACAATATGGATGGACCTAGAGGGTATTATGCTGATGTAGTAAGTCAGACTGTGAAAGACAAATGTCATATAATTTCACCTATGAGTGGAATCTAAAGAACAAAATAAACAAATGAAACAGAAACAAACTCATACATACAGAGAACATTTTGATGGTTGCCAGATGGGAGAGGGGTTGGAGGTGGGTGAAAAGAGGAAGGGGTTAAGAAGTACAAATTGGTTGTTACACAGTAACCATAGGGATGTAGGGTAGAGCATAAGGAATATAGTCAATAATATTGTGATAACTATGTATGGTGTCAGAGATATCTGGGTGATAGATGAGAGGGTGTTCGGAGGGTACGGTGAAAAGGGAGAAGGGATTAAGAAATACAAATTGGTAGTCACAAAATAGTCATGGGAATGTAAAGTATAGGGGATATAATCAATAAAGGTAATAGCTATGTATAATGCCAGGAGGGTACTAGATTTATCAGGGGGATCACTTATTAAAATATAGAAATATCTGACCACTATGCTGTACACCTGAAACTAACATAAAATAATATTGAATGTGTACTTTAATTGAAAATTTAAAAAGGGGGGAAAAGATAAAGAAGAATAAGAGGTTCAAAGTTCCAGATATAAAACAAGTAAGTCTTGGGGATGTAATAGACAGCATAGCAAATATAGTCAATAATATTATGATAACATGGTACAGTGTCAGATGGTTGCTGGACTTATTACAGTGAGCACTTCTTTAGCATAGGGAATATAATCAACAATGTAATAATTCTGTATAGTGCTAGGTGGGTACTGTTAAAAAACTATGGTGTATACCTGAAACTAATATAATATTATATGTTAGCTATATTTTGATGAAATATTTTAAAAATAAAATATAAAATATTACAATAAATAAACAAACAAAATAGACTGAGAAAACAGTTTAAAACCAGGCAAAACAAATCTATGGCATTAAAGTAGATGCAGTGATTGGTTACCTTTGAGGAGGCTGAGTGTCTGGTGCTTCGGAATAGGGTAAAGGAGCCTTTTGAAGTGTTTTAGTCTCTTTCCCAACCAGGCTGGAGATTACAAAAGCATGTGTATTTTTATGGAAATTTATTGAGCTAAATATTTGAGATTGGTGCAGTCTTCTGTAGGTAGTTTAACTTCAACAAAATATATAAGATTTTGAATCACATGATTTCACTCATTGTGGGTTATAAAGCTGAAAGCAACAAAGGAACAAGACAAACACAAAAACTCATAGACAAAGAATAGTTTAGTGGTTATCAGAGAGGAAGGGGGGTGGCAGGTAGGTAGAAAAGGGTAAAGGGAGTCAAATATATGATCATGGAAGGTGATCTGACTCTGGGTAATGAAAACATAATGTAATATATACAATAGATGAAGCATTATAGAATTGTACAGTTGAAACCCATATAATTTTATTATCCAATGTCACCCCAATAAATTTAATGAAATGAAAAATATAAAATAGAACATGTTTTCAATTTATAAATCACTCAAATTATAAATTAATTTTAGACCTTTTATATTAAGTGGCTTAATTGGTATCCCCATTCTTATGTTCCAAAGTCATATTATCTTAAACCTCTCTTATTATCCTGACTTTGTTCCACCACTTATCACTGCAAATCTGATCTTTCTTGTGTTTACTGTCTCTGTTGGTGACATCGTTACCTACCCTGCTGTCCTTATCTGAAAGTTTAGACATCCTCTACTCTATTCTCTATCTCACCCCCATATTTAATTAGTCACCAGCTCTCTTGATACTTAACTATCTCTCAGATCATTTTTTAATTTGTTCTGTCTCAGTCTTCAAACTGTATCATTGTACTTTCTACCTCTCATTCGCACACAAAATCAGCAACAAAAAAACTATTTCAATTTCCTAACATGCTTGTATATATGTTTTTTCTATTTCTAGAATGCCCTCTTCTTTTCTCTACCTGATGATTTTTATCTTCAAATTCTAGTTCAAGCATCCTTTCCTCTGCATTCCACTTCCAAAGGAAACTAATCACTTATTTTTCATTATGTTTGGGCCTTTCACATACTTCTCAAAAATGCAACAATTGAGGATAGCAGCATATTTAGTTCCTTCATGATCTATTTTTCCTCACCATCTCTTTTCTCTGACCATGCACATATTGAATATTTAGAAGTCAGAATGCATTTTCTTCAAAACTACCACCTTAGAAAAGCATATTCTTGTAGATTAGTAGCACTGGGGTCAACATACTGTTTTCCTTTCCTTTATCAATCATGTAAGTTCAGGGTCAAAAGCTGCATCAAAGGATTTATGCAACAAATACTGTACATTTATTAATATATTTTCCTCTTTTCTATTTCATTTATTAATATCTAGTTCAACACCAAATTTGATGAAAATTACTAACCTGATGCCTCATGAAACAGAATTCCAGATATATTGTCAGATAGCCACTCTGAACTCAAACATAAATATTGTATTTTATTCTGTCTACAAGCACTGTTATTTTGCATAAATAAATTAAGCATTCTGTGATATGTTTACTTTCTTGTTATTTTAAGTCAAATATGTCACTCTGTCAGAAATAATAGTCAAATCCTCAGTAAATCCCTACAAATGTCTGGTAGTTTGAGCTTAATTTTTTTATTGAGATACATTTGACATTTTTTAAATCTTCAAATTTTGTACCTTCTCTTCTTTTTCTTTAAATAATTTTTTGCACTTTTTGTGATAATTTAGTTATCAAAATTTCCCACGTATAGGTTGATTTTCCCTTCCTTTAAAGAGTAATTACATTGAAAGCACTTGTCAAAGGTTAACAAACAGCTAGAAAAATCTTTATTAAATTTAGTGAAGCACTGCTATTCCTTGGGAGCCTTTTAAAATGTTCTTTACTTCCTGGAGACTTATAGCTTTCAGAACTGTGTTATAAGATAGGAGGAAGAACTGTATCATGTCAACAAAACTCTCCATATTTCAGTTTTCTGCCTCTTCCATTTTCACTGATTGAATTAAAAAACACATTTAACTGTATTTGCCAACTTCTGGTTTTGACATGCCTATCTTTCAAAAACCCCTTGAATCTAGTTTGTTTTCCAGTAGGAGTAAATTTTTGAAGAAAATGTTCCTTCATTGGATGCACAGCTATGTTTGGGAACCTTGGTTCTTACTAAAATTGATTATTCCTGACCTTTTTCTGTAGTAACATCAAGCTAACCTCTGTTCCTCCTAACTCCATTTAAAAAATCTTATTTGAAGTTCTGCTGTTTCCCACATACTTGCTCTTTTCTTTATTATTTATTTTGGTGGATCAACTGAAGACATATCTTTATAATATGCAATTATTTTTATGATTTTTTCTTATACTGATTCTTTCACTGTTAGTAGGCATTTTTTCCCTTTTTGTTTTCTCTCTCTTTTCCCACAGTTTCTCCTATATTACAGGTTTAAAAGAACACTTTGTCTTTTATGTTTGTTTTCTTTTTTTCATTTAACTCTAACATAATCACTTTTTATTTCTGTCCATCATTCAAGACAATTTCCACTTGCTTCCCCCACCTATCTCCATTACTCTTTATCATGGCTGGGAGCTGAACAAGCCATTGTGAGAAAATCAGAGTCAGTATAAACTTAGAAGGCTAGCTTTTCTCCAGCCTTATCTCTCACTGACCAGTAAGTAAGTGAATGAATGAATAAATAAATAAATAAATAAATAAATAAATAAATTAATTAATTAATTAAAATAAACTTGCTAGAGAGGAGAAATCAGCATTTCCTGAATGCATTGGTTATCTATTACTTCATAACAATATCACCACAAATTTAGGTACTTAAATCACTCACATTTATTATCTTCCAGTTTCTGTGGAACAGAATTCTGGGTACTGTTTAGTTTGATCCTTTGATTCAGGATCTCAAAAGGTGGTAATCAAGGTGCCCACCAGAGCTAAAGTCTCATCTGAGTCTAAGTCTCATCCTAGGCTTGAGTTTGGAAAGAGCAGCTTCGTGATGAGGAAAGATTTTTCTTTCTTTCTGGCTATTTGTCAAAGGCTGTCCTCAGTTCCTTGCTATATGACCCTTTCTATGCTGACAGCAGACCAGTTTGCTTCTTCAAATCTGGTGAGGAAGAGAAAGTCTCCTTGTAAAGTGGAGTAATTACTTATACATTATCACATTTTTGTTGTAATCTACTCATTAGAAGTAATTCACAGATTCCATCAATGTTCAAGTTTAGAAGGTCTCACAAGTATATGAACACCAGGAGGTAGGAATCATGAGAACCACGTTTGAAACTATTCATCACAATGGATATAGAATTTCTGGGTATTAGAGTTTTGGGGTTTGAAAATACTTTATTTTCCTTGAATGTTTGTATGTCTGGTGAGAACATTGATTAACAGAAGTACCCCCTAGAACTTGGCAATAATACCTGAACAGAGGGGCTTGCTCAGTTTTCATCTGGAGATTTCAGAATTTAAGAGGATTGCTAAGCTTGGAGTGACACCACCACATCACCATCTTGGTCCCTCATGGCTCAAAGGCAGAAGAAAGAGAAACAATTCCTGATATTCCTATGGAAGGGAACAGAAATTAGCTAAGGAAGAGGAGTTTGGGGCTTGCTTGGCATTTACCTGGGAAAACAATGCTAAATATATCCAAAGGAGATAGGATACCTCCTATCACTTCCTGAGCTTAAGAAAAACATGGATGCTCTTAGGAGATGCTCCAACATAGGATTTTAGTGAAAGTGAATCCTGAAAATGTTTACATCATGAAGATGTCCCCAGATACAGAGGTCACTTAGTGAACCAGACCAAGAGGAGAAATATCTTCATACTATCTCAAAGCTATGATGCTGATACAGTAGCTAGCATCATCAACATGAGACCAGGTAACAACCCCAGCAGCTGGAGAAGCAAAGAAATGGCCTTGAAAAGCTAAGCAAGCTCCTTCTTCTACCAATGAGTCATTATGTATATACGATTATTTCTTCTACTGCTTTATTACCCTTTTTGCAAGAACCCATCTGGGAGTTGACAGACAGGAGGAATTAGGGAAAGAGAAAACACTTGAAAGAGTGAAAGACAAGAGTGTAAGAGAATAATAATAACAACATTTCACTGTATAGTTGCCAAATGAAATTCTAATAAGCACATTAGTTTAAAATTGCTTTACTGTTGATATTACCATCTAATGACATTAGAAGTCTAACCATATGCTGTACAGCTAAAACAAATATAAGTTGATATTGAATGTCAACTGAATTGAAAAATTAAAAAATATTTTTTCAATTTTATTTAATTTTTCCCCTACTTAACAGGACCAAATCTTAGGGTTTGTTAAGGAATAGTACCTGGATTTTTAAGACTAAAACAATTTTCATATTTATTCATATTTGAAAAGTGCTTTTTGATCAATTCTGATACAAATCTGAGTTTTCAAATTGACCTGAGCAAGATTTACTGGTCATACATCAGTTTTCTCTGTTTTCAATGTTAGAAACATATGCTGACATAGAAATCTCTTTGGTGCGGTATTCTTTGGATCCTGGTCTACACTTAAAGCATGAGACACATTCGCTTGACTCTTGACTTTATATATTTGTGGCTGCTGTCATACCACTAAATATACTTGTGATAGGTTTTCGTTACTCCAGAGTAAAGGGTGACTAATGAGTTATTCTTAGCTTCCTTATTATATTTGGTCTCATTTCATATTCCTATAATCACACAAGAAATCTCACGAATAGCAATAAAGGAGATCTCTTTAAATAGGAAGTTAGTCTCTGAAACATAAATAAACAAACGAGCTGCATTTCTTGAATTCAATCACGTTCCTTCTAATAAATAGTTCTTTTAAACCTAGCCATACATTTCTGCGATTTACAGAATGTTCTCCCATTCCTAGCTCTCCCATACTTAAAGCCCTTCAAATCATCTAATGGTCCCCCCACTATCATTTTCTCTGAATGTCTTCAAATAAATGATTGCCTTCAGATCTTCTAGTGCCTTCTCTGCTCTCCTTGTATGGTTTTTTCATTTAGTTCTCCTCAACTCATCCTTTTCACCCCTTTTGTTAGAAGAGAATGAACAGGAAGCCAAGCTATTACTAGGAAGATCAGATTTCTGCTTATTCTACCTTTTCACACACTCACACTGCCAGCTCACTCCACATCTTACTTCTTAGTTTTAATTTTTACTGTCATATGCCTACAACTGCCTCAGGAGCAATGAATCTCAGGTTCTGTCCTCTCTCTCAAAGTATAGGATTTGCTGATGTTCCTTCTCAACTTTACCCTTCACTCCTTTTCTTTTTCTTTCCAAAATCACCTTCTTTCTGTTTTCTTAAATAAAATATATAAATATTTAATAAATAACTTTTATTTCCAGCTATTATTTTCTCTTTTTTTAATTTCTTCTCTCATGAGTGGTATTTAAGTCTATCCAACAAATGACCAAAACATTCATTTCATTATTTTATACTAGGACAACTGAGGTATAGAAAAAGTTGTTTAATTTACAATGTTTCTTAACTAGCAAGACCAGGTGCAAATCATAGATCCTTGAATCCTCAGTTCCATTCAATATCAATTTGTCAGTGCTATTTCCTTCTTCATTATACTTCACAGCACTCCTGTGAGAAAGCTGAATTACAAGCAATAAGAGAGCCATTTTCCAAACAGAGGACTTGAAGCAAAGGAGTTAATTGACCTGTGAGTGGAGAAACCACAGAGAACATAATATTCAATCAACCAAACCACACCATCATAGCAGGCGAGTATGAATTTTGATTAGTGAGAAAACTGAAGTGAATTTTATAGCAAGAACCTCATTAATTCATACTAATTACAAGCCAAAAAAGTAAAGATTTTTTTAAAGTTTAAAAATATAGATATTAAAAATATCTATATAAGTAACTTTCAGTTACTTATAATTTATTTATTTAAACTGCGCTAAGTTTTTATCAATTAAGTTCTCTAGGCCTGCTTTAAGTATTCGGGATAAATGTATAGATTCATATCCAAATAGTTGCTAAGAGCTTAGGAAATTAAGCAAATTAATATTATCAATACAGACTAACAATTTTAAATCAATGCAGTTTAAATAAATGTACACTTCAACAAATACATCATTTGAATTATACATTATATATACAACTACAATACAATAAGTCAGATTAATGATTTCCTGATTTCTTGTATGTATCATAGAAATGCAATATTTTATTGGTGTTCAGAGAACCAAGAGGCCAGATAACAACACAAGTAGTGTCAAAGTTACATGTAGTGTGTTCCTTCTCTTGTAGATGAAATCACTGGCAGGTTCCCATTTCCATAAACAGTCTCCTCATTACAAGTAATTCTAGTGTCTGATAATGACACTCAGTCCCTGTACTTGCTCCTCCCATCTTTCATTCTGGTCCCAGATTATGGTCCTAAAATTTATACTTGATATAGTCACTTGCAAATAACAGAATTTAGTGGTTGGTCGTCCCATACAGAATGAAATGACACTCCCAAGCAGAATACAACAGGTCCATCATAATCTAATCTCACACTATTCTTTCCTCAACTCCCATTAGACCATAGCATACCTTAAGAAAATACAGCCAACACCTTCAAATGTGATAGTCTTGTGTTTTTGAAAGCAATTCCTTCAACTTAAAAATTATGTTTCCCATTTCTAACTTTCAAAATTATACACAACTTTTCAGGTCCAGGGCTGAATACAACAAAATTTTTTTTTTTGATGGCTAGTCTAACTTCCTAAAATTGCAAACCACTTTTTAGTGCTTAAGATAAATCTTTGTCACATAGGAAGAAAAACCTATGAGCTACTTAAGAAATTTCTCATGTTTTATTCTGTAGTTGAATAGAATTATCTATCTCCTATATTAATATCTCCAGTTTCTATCTATTCCTTTTGAACTCAGAATAAATCTATTTATACTGGAAGGAAGTCAAAATAAGTGTTACAGTCACTGCTCTTATAACCAGCATATCAATTTCTACTTTGGGGGACTGCTCAGGTTGACTTATTCAGAATGCTACGTCTAATTAATAAAGAACTAAGGAGTTGATAAGTTGGTGAGTGTTCCCATCAGAGTCAAAGGAGGAAAACAGCAACCACTCTGAGTATTTTAAAAGAGAGGAAATTTAATTCAGGAAATTGGCCTTCAAACATGATAGAATTCTGATAAAAAACAAACAAACAAAAAACCTGTACACTGATTACTAGAAAATATAACTGTGAGAAAATAAAATAAACCTTAATAAAAACAGAAATATGCCATATTAATGGTCAGAGGACTTGATGTTAAAAGGTGACAGTTATCCTCAAATAAATCTAAAACTACAAAGAAATCCCAGTCAAAATTTCAGTAGGGTTTATTATGGAAGTGGGCAAAATGATTCTAGCATTCACAGGAAAATAAAAAAAACCTAGGAGAACCAATTTTGAAAAGGAAAGAAAGTAGGAGGAATGCTTGATTTTTGTGACATTATTTTTTAAAAAGGTAGTTTGGGTATGAATACAGCAAAATAAATTTAAAGTACAGAATACCGAAATAGACTCACTTATATACCGTTGATTTTCAGTTTAAATGCAAGGAAATTTAGTGAAAAAGGATAGACTTCAACAATTGGTTCTGACATAAGTGGATATTCACATGCAAAAAACATATAAAAAAACAAAATAGAACCTTGATTAATAAATTAACTTAAAATAGATCATCAACCTAGTTGTAAAGGCTAAAACTATAAAACTTCTAGAAAAAAAACTTTGTGCCCTTAGATTAGGCTAAAGTTTTTAAGATACAATAACAAAAGCATAATCTATAAAAGAATGGATTGGTATCATCAAAATTAAAAGTTCTGCCCTTCAAAGATATTGTTCAGAGAATGAAAGACAAATGACAGACTGGGAGAAAGTATATGCAAATTATATCTGATAAAGAATGTATATTCAGAATATAGACAATTGACTGACAGAATTCAATGTTAAGAAAAATAAACAAGTCGATATAAATGAACAAAGAATTGTCAGACATTTCACTGAAGATGATATATATGGATAGCAAATAATGAAGATAAATGGAGGAGAACTAAGCACAATGACAAATGTTCAACAAAATTATTCATTATGAAATGAAAATTAAAACCACAATAGGAGAAGATACTCCACATCATATGCCATTAGGGAAATGCAAATGAAAACAATGAGATAGCACTGCACATCTATTAGAATGGCCCAAATCCAGAACACTGACAACTCCAAATTCTGGCAAGGCTGTAGAGCAACAGGAATCTAATACATTGCTGGTGGGAATGCAAAATTTGACAGCCACTTTGGAAGACAGCTTGGCAGTTTCTTACAAAACTAAACAAATATACTCTTGCCATATGACCCAGCCATCACACTCTTTGCTATTTACCCAAGGAGTTGAAACGTTATGTACACACAAAGACCTGCATGTAGATGTTTATAGCAACTTTATTCATAATTGCCAAAACTTGCAAGCAAACAAGATATCCTTCAGTAGGTAAATGGATAAATAAACTGTTGTACATCCAGTCAATGGAATATTACTCAATGCTAAAAAGAAATGAACTACCAAGTCAGAAAAACATGGAGGAATTGTGTATGCCTAAGTGATACAAGCCAATCTGAAAAGGCTACATACTGTATGATTCCAACATTCTGGAAAAGGCAAAATTATGGAGACAATAAAAAAATCAGTGGCTTTCAGAGGAAGGAAGTGGGGAAGGAGACATTAGTAGGCTGAGCACAGAGGTTATTTAGGGCATTGAAAATATGCTGTATGGTATTATAAAGATGGATACATGTCATTATACATTTGTGAAAATCCACAGAATGTGCAATACCAACTGTGAACCCTAAGGTAAACTCTGGACTTTGGGTGATAAAGATGTGTCAGTGTAGGTTCATCCTTGGTAACAAATGTACCACTCTGGTGAGTGATGTCAATAGTGGATAGGGTTATGCATGTATGGGGGTAGGGGTTGTATGGGAGATCTCTACACCTTCCTGTCAAGTTTGTTGTAGACCTAAAACTCCTTTAAAGAAAATAAAGTTTTTAACACACAAATACTATGGATGGGAATATAAAATGGTAGAGAACTCTGGAAAACAGTTTGGCAATCTTAAAAAGATAAATAGGCCCCCATTTACTCCTACATATTTACCCAAAAACATAAAAATATATGTGCCTACAAAGAAATTAAAACGAAATAAATATTCATTACAACTCTATTTCTAATTAGCAAAACCTGGGAATAATCCAAACGTCATCATGTGTGCCTGTGTAAATACACTACAGAAACCATGCAGTGGAATGCTGTATTTTGTCGTGTATAATGCGCGCCCTTGTTTTTGGCCCAAACTTTCAAGGAAAAACATATTTTGTCTTAACTTTTTAACTCAAAATTTTATTTGTTTATATTTAGGAACTTATTTTTTGTATTATAAAGGAATTTTAGCATTTATTTATTTATTTATTATTACACTTTTAACTCATAAGCATAAATAAAAGAGTTAAAAACATTTATATACATATGGAATTAGTACTACCCATGTATAATGTACATCCTTATTTTTTCCCTCACAAATTTGGGCAAAACAGTGCATATTATATACAGCAAAATATGGTACTACTCAGGAATAAGTAGCAGTTAACTCTTGAAATGTGCAAAAACATAGATAGATCTCAAAATAATTATGCTGAGTGAAAAAGGCTAGGCAAAAACTGGTGAAAACTATATGATTCTATTGGGTTGCTGGAAAAGTCATGACGCATTTTTGCAATGAAAAACAGAAAAAAATACGTCATGACTTTTCCGACAACCCAATATTTATATAAAATTGTAATGAATGCAAACCAAAGTCTGGTGACAAAGTGTTTTAGGGATAAGTTTGGGCAACTAGTGGGAGTAGATTCAGGAAGGCAGGGAAGTAAAAGCTTACAGAGACACATAAGAAAATTTTTGGTGGTGATAGATCTATCAGTATCTTGACAGTGGTGATGATTTTTTTGATGTATACATATATCATCACTTATTATTAAGAGTTTACCTAAGCTGCTCCATGGTACTGCTGCCTCGGCATCCATTTTGTTTGGTTCAGGAGCCTGTGGAGGCCTCAAATTCACACTAACCACTCATGCAAGATTATGCCCTAGATAACAGCTACAGATTGACAAGTAAATGTAAATTCCTGATATGACTATTTAACAGCCTTGTGTAAACCGCTTCTATGGTCCCCCAGGGCATTTCCCTGGTATACCCCTTGCATAAGACACCCCCCCAAGGTTACAAAAATCCTCCACCTTTTTATTTGAATTGAAAAATCAGGCATTATGCCAGGAACCCCATATCATCCACACACAGATCCTCATAAAGGCATGTGCCCAGGTCCTGCCTCTCTCTGCCGTGCTGCACCTTGCCTTGACCTCCCCATGTGGTACCTTGAGGCACGCTGTGTACCTCCTCTAGGGCCTGTGAGGATTAAACTTCTTTAACTCAGTTTATCTTGCAGAATTTTTTGAGAACTGTGGCTCACTATCTGGAACCCCAGGGCTCTGCTGAACAAATGATGACTTAACAAAATCATAACACTTATCAAAATGCACACTTTAAATATGTGTTTATTTTATTCCAATTATATTTCAATAAAATTGGTTTTTTTAATGGATCCCAAATTATTAATTTAACAAAATGTAAAAAATAAATGTAAAAACTTTAGTTATCATTATTAGTTATAATATATTAAATAACTATTATAGTCTAGGAAGCAAACAAATGCTCAAAATTCTATCATCATCTCCATTTCTAGCTGAAGAAAATAAGTCCTGAGAAGATTAAATGACTGGCCTAAAATCACACATCTTTAAAAAGAAAATATGTTTCATTATTTTTAAACAAGAACATTTAATATTATTTTTTTATGACTTACCAGTTGTAGATGTTGATATCTCCCATCTCATTTCTAATATTTGACGTGTGGGGTTTTTATTTTTGTATTAATCAGGATAATAATATTACCAATGATGTAGCATTGTACTCATTAATCATTTTAATATTTTACTATTTTATTTCTAACTTAATTTTAGTGTCTTTTACTTCTTTTTATGGTTTTCTTTTTTTATTATTATTTTCAGGTGTACAAAACAACACTATGGTCAGAGATTTACATACCTCAAAAAATGATAACCCCAACAACTCTACTGCTCATCTGACACTACACATAGCTTTTACAATACCGTTGACTATATTCCATATATATATATTTGACATTTAATATTATTTTATATTAGTTTTCAGGTAGATTACAGGGCAGTGGTTAGGCATTTATATAATTTATGAATTGATCCCCCAATAAGTCCAATACCCATCTGATATCATAAAGAGTTTCTACAACATTATTGACTATATTCTCCATACTGTACTTTACATCCCTGTGACTATTTTGTCACTACCAATTTGTAGTTCTTAATCCCTTCACCTTTCTCACCCATCCCAGTTCCCTACTTTCTACTTTTTATTTCTAATTTTAGTGTCTTTTACTTCCTTTTATGATTTTCTTTCTGTCTTCTTGATTTTGAATGGTTAATCATGATGGTTTAACTCTTTCCTACATCCGATATTTGTTTCCATTTATTATTACTTCTAATAACAGTATTACTCATGTCGATATTAATACTAGCTAAAATATTTTAATGTCAATCACTTTGGGAACCATTTTGATGATATTATCTCAATTGATATTGGTAGCAATTCTATAATGAAGACCAATTTATGGTGTTATTGCCCAAAAAAAAAGACACCTGTCTAATGAAGTTCGATAGATTAAAGCAGTCAAAGAATCATACTTTTCTTTCATGAAAATTGAAACAGGTGAAATAAGAAACTAATTTTGTAATGGAATTGGAAATGGACTCATCAGAGTATATAAGTTGAGTGTCAATTTTGGCATTATCAGCAACTCAGAGCAATGAACAAACAGAAAGGAGACTGTAACAGACATTCAGAGAAACGGAGATAAATTAAATACTTGAGCATTCAAAAATATATATTTCTTTTTCTTAGTTTCTATTAGTGTAAAGAATTAGAGTTGTTACTTTTTTACAAATACATTTTTGTTTTAAGAACTAATAATATAATCTTGTGTCTAACATGAAAAGAAAGTGCTTAGAGTCATAAAGTATGATTTTGTGAAGACCATAGTATTAATTGATATACTAAATGAAAGATAATTTTCTTCCCTAATATTATTTTTTAAGATCTCTATTTTCTTTTTGCTTCTTCTTCTTCTTTTTTTTCTTTTTCTCCTTTCAGCCATTTAGATAAACTGTGAATTTATGAGTGAGTTTAATGTGCATTTTTTCCAGAAGCTGATGGTATTTAAATTTTTAAAATCATTGAATTATATCTGATTCAAACAGGAAGTAAAGCTTATTTTTTCCACATAATATTCTGCCTTCACAAGTTTCATTTTCATCAACCTGTGTTCAATTTACAAACAAAATATTAAAAAATACAACTTCAAATTTAGTAATTCATACGAAAAATTACTCATCTACCTCTGGATTGCCTACCTTTCTTGTGAAATCCCAGACACCTACACTTCTTCCTCTTAGTCTAGAATGGCATGTAAGCCTCAACTGCCCAAAGAGTCCTTGGGTCTCATATTCTTATGGAACCCCTGTATGTACATACATATTTTGGACATTTTCTCTTGTTAGTTTGTCTCATGTTAATTTAGTATTAGCTCAGCTCGAAGGACTTAGACAGGTAGGAGGAATACTATTTTTCCACTCCCACAGTATTATGTTGGCACAATAAGACATTTTTGATGTTCAGAAAAGTTGCTTGTTTATATGTTCATGCATGAGGGGAGAGTAAAAAGGAGATAAGAGAAAGGTAAGAATAGTTTCTGGATATATTTAACTTACCACCATTTTTGAAAAGTTACCACATGTTCTCTAATAATGCAAGGTCATCAAGGAATATTTCAGACATGTATCCTTCCCTCTGAAATCTTACATTCACTGAGAGAAAATACAAACATTTCTCTCATGATACTAATCTTAAAGATCCTAGTGATAGGTGCACTAAATAAATTCAAACTGTATACAATAGTATATAAATATAAAACTCGGTCTAAAGCACTCACAAATACATGCACACAGAAACAAAACAAATTTGAGAATTATACTTCAAAGAAAATAGATTTAAAATAAGTAGTGGGAATTTCCATGTCCAGAAACACTGAGGGAAAAGATAAATCCATTTGAAATAAAAAAAGGTGCATTAGTAACAATTTGTGAAATACCTGCATTAAACTTTTAAGCATCCACCATCTACACTGTTTTATGATTGTTATTAATATTAACTCTTACTATTTCTATAAATATGCAAAACATTCAAGAACTATTATTGTGTTGATCTGTGGTTTTCATAAGGGATAATTCCTCATTTTCAAATTTGCAAGTACTCACTGGATTAAAGGATATTTGCTAAATCTCTAGTAAAAATGGATATTTTGCTAGATTTAGTTCAAAGACCACAGAGATAACATCTGATAGAGTTTTTAAATTAAATATCAATGGTTCTGTAAATTATTAAGACTTAGATGAGATTTATCATGATGAATTGAAAGTGTTCCTGATGTACTAGCTTGGACGATTTTCTTTAGTACTCAGAGGACTGAATGAGACAAATAGCTGATAAATTTATGATTGTGTTTTCTCAATAGATATGAGAAAGGGCCAGGAGATAATAGAGTTTGGAGCATTTACATTATCAAAAATTGAATTTATGTACGTAGAGAAAAAATTTAAGATGAGGAGGGCACTTTACTTTGGAAGAAAATCAAGGCATCAAGTAAGTGGTGATTTATGGAAGTTGAAATAAGTACAACTGGCATAGGCTGTTCACAAAGTGCTATAGGCAGTTTAGCTTTAGAGATGAAGCAACTGCTGGTGCTATTACATTTGGATAAAATGACTCTGTGTTTGAGTGGCTGCAAGGAAGTACAATTGAAATCTTTTGGATGTAAAAAGTAAAAATTTGGAATTTACCAAGCTGTAGGCATTTCTTTGAGGAAATACAAATCAATAGAGACAATATTATGACTTGAGATAGAGAAGCACAATTATACTAATATATATGAAAATCTTCCATAAACATGTAAACAAGTTGACACATGGCAATAGTAAAATGGAAAATCAAATTTCATATGCCAAAAATGAGAAAGGATTTTTCAAGAACGTGAGATTTAAAGGCAACATTGGGAATCTAGACAAATATAGTCTCTATCTCCATATAAAAGACTTCTAATTAATATTGACAATTAGCTCTGATACTTGCTAAATGTGGAAACTTAGGTATATTATTTAACCTTTTTAAACTTGAGTTTCCTATCAATAAAATAATGATAATAATTACTTTAAGGGCAAGTACAAATTAAATACAAGATGCTAAATTCTGCCTATCTAAAACAAGGGAAGAGACTGACCTTTTCTTGGAGCATTTACTTCAGAAAACTAATAAAATACTGGGAATAAATTTAACCAAGAAGGTTAAAAATCTGTACGCTGAAAACTATACAATACTGATGAAAAACAAAAAACAAAAAACAACTGAAGACACAGATAAATGTAAGCATATTGTGGTCATGGAAGAGAAAAATTAACATTATTAAAATGTCCATAACTATCCAAAGCCATCTTCAGATTCAATGCAATCTCTATCAAAATTCCAATAGCATTTTTTTGCAGCAATATAATAAACAGCCCTATAATTTGAATGGAACTGAAAAAGACTCCAAAGCAATATTGTGAAAGAACAAAGATGGGAGCTCACAGGAACTTATTTCAAACTATATTACAAAACTATGATATTCAAAACAGTATGGTATTGGCATAAAAAAGGAACAATGGAACAGAATAGAGAACAGAGAAATAAACTCACACCTATATTATGAATTAATTTTCAGCAAAAATGTCAAGAATATAGAAAGTAGATAGTCTTTTACTTGGAAAACTATAACTATAGTTACAAATTTTAAAGTTTTAAAAACCACAAGCAGCTAATAGTAAGGCTGTATCTATAGAAGAAAATGTACAAGACGAGTCTGATACACCTGTTTTACTACAGATTAAAAATGCTATAAAAAATTGCTAGGGTCATGTCATAAGAGCTCTTAGAATGTACTATCAAAAAAGATAGGCATATGTAAGGCTCAAAAACAATGTTAATGGAAATGTGTTGAATGTATCAGATACATTAAATTTATAATTTTAAAATGAAATACATACACATACATACATACAGAGACACCTTATTAGCGGATTCTTAGAACTTGTCAGAAATTCTTATTCCAAAATAACTGGTAAATAAAAGGAAATGATGAAGCACTTATTCTGTCCTTCTCTTTTTTATTTTTTATATTTATTGTGAAATACACATTGTGTAGAATTAGTTTCAGCTGTACAACACAGTGCAA
>NW_017732691.1:117054-156464 GCF_001890085.2 Hipposideros armiger | reverse complement strand
ATATTGAACCAACCTTGCATACCAGGAATGAATCCCACTTGATCATGGTGTATGATCTTTTTAATGTGACACTGAATTCGTTTTGCTAGTATTTTGTTGAGGATTTTTGCGTCTATGTTCATTAGGGATATCGGCCTGTGGTTTTCTTTTTTTGTAATATCTTTGTCTGACTTTGGGATCAGAGTAATAGTGGCCTCACAAAATGTGCTTGGGAGCCTTCTCTTCTTCTGTATTTTTTTGGACTAGTTTGAGGAGAATAGGTATTAATTCTTTTTTGAATGTTTTGTAAATTTCACCTATTCTGCCTTTCCTGCATCATCTGTTCATAAGGTAACTAAGCAATAAATGAGGCCAAGATTTGCATTATAGACATTTCAGTTAATAGATGAAGACTCAAGATTGAACTAGAATAAGTGCAGTTTAAAATCATTCTAGAAATACATTATCTAAGAAGTAATTCTGAAAGGATGCAAAACACTTAGATAAAATGCAAGTGGGAAATTTCACAAAAGATGGGATTTTCTGATCAGTCTTAGTCATCTCACACAAAAAAGAGAGTCATCCTGTGACTCTTAATAGGATAACTCAGTGTCACTAAAGAAGTAAATATTCTTGCCACTGGCAACAACAGCAACCTGAATCTACATAAGCCTTTAGATCTAACAGTTTATAGGAAATACTGGTGGCAGAGAAAATATTAATACTACAGGATATAATCAGTATTATCTAAAATATGATATACTCTACAGGATACATTTTCAATTTTTTCCACGTATAAATTGCAAAAAAGAAAACAAAGGACAGGGCAGAGTCTTTAAGGAGGCAATGTGGAATTGACTTAGAAAGTAATAAACATACTGATATAACATAGATATTAAACACTGGAAATTAGAAAATGAGTTATCAAATAAATGACTTATCAAATAAGATATTTCAAAACTTCTGGGATTCAGGTAAAGCTATAGTCACAGGGAAATTTATTCAACCACAGTGAGATACCTTACACAACCACTAGATTGACAAAAAACTTTAAGGATTTATAAAACTTCAAGTACTGTTGAAGCTATGGAGAAACTGAATTGTTCATATACTGCTGCTGGCAGTACAATTTGTTACAACCACTTTGGAAAAATTGTTGACAATAAATATTAAAATGTAATATATACATATGCTATTACCCAGCAATTCTCTCCTTGAAGTCTACCTTACAGAAATTGGCATAGTTATGCAAAACATATCTATCATGGTAGAAGTCAAAACAGCTGTCACCTTTTAGGGAAGTGGTTAACTGGTATACACTTAATATTGTATTTGTTGGGTGATAATTGTCTACTTTGTAATAATTTAATAAGCTATACACTTCTAATTTATATATACAATAAAACCTTGGATTGTGAATAATTTTTTCTATGAATATTCTGCAAGCAAACATTTCTAATAAATTTTACCTTGATAAACGAGCGATGTCTTGCAATACAAATAGTACATGACGCCAAACATCACATGATCACAATTGAGCCGCTGCTTCTCCTCTCTCTCTTGCTGTGGGATTGTGGGTGATCATCTCCCATGCTTGGATGCTTGGTCTCAGGCTGTGGTGTTTGGCAGAAATCAGTGATTTTTCAGAACGTTGGAAGGTGTCCACAACTGGCACTAGTGTATTTTTTGTCACTTCAAAGCACCTATGGATAGCCCTTTGCTTTTCCATACAAGGCTAAGCTTAGGAACCCTTTGCTTCATTTTAGGTCAGGCTGCCTGCAGATATAGATCCTTTCCTCTGCTGACTCATTGCCAGTTACATTAAATACAATATATGAGAAGAGTTTATTAATACTGTACTGTAGTCAACACCTGTGCAAGTGTGTACAATGGCCCCCGTACAGAAAAAGGTTGAAAAGAAAGGTGGTAAGAAGAAGGAGATGATTATGGTGGAAGTTAAGAAGGAAATCATCAAGAAGTACAAACAAGGTATGTGAGCGGCCAAAATTGCAAGATTTTATAAGAAGTTTATGTCGACTATTTGCACAATATCAAAGAAGAAATAAGAAATAAGGGGACTAGATGCAGCAAAAGGAGTCACGAGAGTATCAAAGCAATGGCCACGTGTTCTGAAAGATGTAGAAAAGTTGTTTCTTGTTTGGATAAACGTGAAACAACTAGCAGGTGATACTGTAATTGAGAACTTTATCTGCGAAAAGGCAACGGCCTTGTATACTGGCCTTGTAAGTGAACTGCCAAGTACATCAACAGAAAATGAAGAAGGCTTCAAGGCAAGCAGGGGATGGTTTGATAACTTTAAGAGGAGAAGTGGCATCCATAGTGTTGTGAGGCACAGAGAGGCTGTGAGTTCAGACACTAAGGCACCTGAGGCGTTCACTACCGAGTTCTAGAAGCTCATGGCTTCCGAGTGTTACCTTCTGGAGCAAGTTTTTAACTGTGATAAGATGGGGCTTTTTGGGGAAAAGATGCCAAAGAGGACCTACATTACAGAAGAAGTGGATGTAATGCCAGTCACAAGCCCATGAAAGACTGTCTCGCCCTCTGGTTTTGTGCTAATGCAAGCGGTGGTTTCAAAGTACAGCCCCAGCTCAGAATCCATGACCCTTCAAGAAATGCAAGGTGCAAAAAAGCCAGTTAAACATTATATAGAGGTCCAACGGCAAGGCTTGGTTCACTCATATCTTGTTTGTTGAGTGGATCAACAAGGTCTTCGGTCCTGCAGTGAAGAAATACCTTTTAGAAAATAATCTGCCACCTAAAGCCTTTCTGGTTATAGATAATGTTCCTGCTCACCCTCCAGGCTTTAGGGCAACTTACTGTAAGAATTTGAGTTCATTAAGGTCAAGTTCCTTCCTGCCAACACCACTCCAATCCTCCAGCCCATGGATCAGCAGATCATTTCAAACTTAAAAAGCTTTACACCAAAGCACTATTTCAGCAATGCTTCGAGGTGACCAAAGGAACAAACCTTACCCTCCGAGAGTTTTGGAAAAATCATTTTCACATTGTGAACTGCCTCAAGATCATCGATAAAGCCTGGAGTAGTATCACCAAGAGAACCCTCAATTCTGCTTGGAGAAAACTGTGGCTTGATTGTGTTCTTGGACATGACTTAGAAGGGCTTGCTCATGAACAGGAGCTGCCAGTTGTCAATGACATTGTGTCTTTAGGGAAGACCATGGGACTGGAGGTAAATGAGGATGACATTCAAGAGCTAGTGGAGGAACATGGCCAGGAGCTGACCACCGACAAACATGGATCTGCATCATGAGCAACAGCAAGGGGTTATGAAGGAGGTCTTGTCTGCAGAGGGGGAGGATAAAAAGGCGGAGGAACCCCTTACTTCAAATGAGATTAGAGAGGTGTGCAAAATGCAGGAAACAGTGCAAAATTTTGTAGAAAACACTACCCGAATAAGGCTGTAGCAGTGTGAGCGATGAATCTGTTTAACAACAATGCAATGTCACATTTCCACAAAATCCTCAAAAGGAAGCAAAAGCAAGTGTCATTGGATAGGTTTCTTGTTAAAGTTGCACAAAAAGAAAATGAGTCCATTGAGCCAATAGCTAGCAGTGACTCTGTTAGTGATAGTGAAAGTCATTCTTCACAATAACCCTCCTTGCTCTTGTCTCCCTCACTCCAGCCACGAAGGTTTTCAAAGGTAAGTGCAGGTTAATTTATTTTTCTTATATTTTATATTTTCCTTATTATTTTGTATTATATTACAGTATTTAATCTTTTTTATAGGAATATTTTTGAGCTGTGGAATGAATCATCTGAGTTTCCATGATTTCTTATTTGGAAATTTGCTTTGACATACAAGTGCTTTGGATTACAAGCATGTTTTCAGAACAAATTATGTTCGCAAAACAAAGTTTTACTGTATTTCAAAAATAGATCTGTTAAGAAAAAAAGACATAAAAACTTAAGAGATATATTAAATGAATGCATTTGGGTCATAATTTGAACAAATCAGATATTAAGCATTTATTAGATAATCAGGTAATTAGAACAATAATTAAATCTGAAGATACTAGGGCCAGCCGAGTGGTGCGTTATTTAAAAGATGGCTTGGGACGCAGGAGGGCCCCTTTTCGGATCCCACATGAGGGCCAGTGACACTGCCCTGTATAGCTAAGATGCTGAACAACAGCTCAACCTGGAGCTGGGTTGCTGTGAGTTGCCGGTGAAGGCATAGGCTGAAGCCCCTGCTGCAGTGGATTGTCATGGGCTACCATGTGTAGCCAGCAGCCAGCGTGAGTGGCCAGCAGCCAACATGAGCGGCCGTCCAGAAGCCGGCGACTGATCTGCATCGCCTGGGAAGAGTGCAATGATGGTGCCAACTTGGGCCAGTGAAGCAACATCCTCCACAACTAGACTGAGGAACAAAAAAAAATGACAGCAACTTTTCTGTTCCCCTTCCCCCAATTCCCCAGCACTGTTCCCATCCCCCAATTTCCCAATTAAAAAAAAATCTTAAAAAAAATAAATCTGAAGATACTCAACAGCTATTGTTAACTTTTTAAAATTGAAAAGGGTATATACATAGATATACACATACAATGTATATATTATATATAATATATATGTAATATATATTACACACATACATACTACATACATATTAACTTTTGGAGCACATGCTAAAATATTTCTGGTTGAAGTTACCTAATGCTTTGATTTCCAAAGTAATTCAGTTGAGGAGGTGTCATGTGAGGGGTATAGAGGAAAAAAATTGGCCTAGAATTGATAATTGATAAAACTTGTTTCTTAACCACAAAGAGGCTCATTACCTATCATTGTATAACTTTACATGTACTTAAACTATTACATTGTTTTGTATACCTGAAACTAATAAAGAAGAAAAGGAAAGTGCAAAAAAATAATGTATCATAATAAATTGCAAACAAAACAAAAAAGCAAAAATAACATCGACAACAACAACTGAGTTTTGGAAAATTATGAGCTCAAATCCATGTCTACTAACATAAAGTTTCCTCAGTATAACATGCCAAATAAAAACTTCTCACTTGAGAGATGCTTTTCAATCATGTGGCTGTGTTTCATACTTAATTTCACATTTGTTTTTTAGATATGCATCAATATTTGTACAGAGCTAGGGAAGCGGTATGTGTCAGGCAGACATACTGAAAAAGTCTGATAGTCATCAGTCTGGTAGTCTGGTTCAGTCACTACTGCAGCCATGTTAAAGGGAGGGGGAAACTGTGGGGTTCTGTCAAGTCTCAAAGCAACACATTCAAATATCCTTAGCACCAGCTACCAAAACTACCTGGCATATATTCCCCTTGACTCTAAAGGAAATGCATTCACAATCGGGTTAGTTAGGCAGGTAACCTTTTTATAGCAGCTCCAGAGACAGGGGCCACTAAGGTGTGTTGCAATATTTACTAAACCTGAGCTGCAAAAGCTATCAAACCTGCCTTCCTATGAGGTTTCAGCTTACAAATATTCCTAACGTGCATGGCAGATGTATCTCCCTCTTTTTGTTGGGAATATCAGACCACCAATGTGAAAAATCATGAACAAAAAATTCAAACTCTTATTTTGAACAAACAGACACAGAAATGTACAATTAATTGAAACTGAAAAAGGGAGATGTAGCACATGAGAGATTGCTGATGTTTGGGAGAGATTAAAGAAACGAAGTTTCCGTGTCTTAAACTTAAGAAACTTCGAAGCTCTTAAACAGGGAAAAGTACGAGAGAATTAATAGAAGGACTGATCTTTGTTAGCAGAAGAGGAGTTTCTGTAAATGGAGTAAAGAAATGGAATATGACAACACAATTAAGATTGGAGAATTAATGGTGTGAAGTTGATAATTTTCTATCCAGTTGTGTTGTTTTCCTCAATGATTTGTGAGATTGAGAATGAGACAGAGAGATGAAGTACCATTGCACATAAAATTTTTACTTGCTTTCCCCCACCACTTCAGTCACTACTTACTATATCTCACAATGTAAGCTGTGATTGTAATGTTGCAGGGAAAAAAAAAAAGAATGGGTAGTATTTTAGTCGGGTTGTGGGTTGACTATACAGTGGAAAAGGCTTTACGAGTTCTGACAATTAAGTTCACGAACTCATCCTAGAAAAAGTGCTACATACCCCATTGCTGAATATCATTGTCACCTTCGAAGCACTCCCCTTGGGAAGCTATGCACTGACACCAGTGCCTAGTCCATTCTTCAAAGCAATTTTGGAACTCTTTTTCTGGAATGGCCATTAGAGCTGTTGTTGTATTACCCTTGATGACTTGAATGCCATCAAAATTTCTTTCTTTCAATATTTCCTTTGTCTTTGGGTAAAGAAAGGAGTTACTGGGAGCCAGATCAAGTGAGTAGGCAGGGTGTTTCAATACAGTTATTTATATACTGGCTAAAAATTCTCTCGCAGACACTGCCATATGAGATGGTGCATTGTTGTGATGCAAGAGCCATGAACTGTTGGTGAAAAGTTCAGGTCATTTAACTTTTTCATGCAGTCTTTTCAGCACTTCCAAATAATAAACATGGTTAACTGTTTGTCCAGTTGGTACACATTCATGAGGAATAATGCCTCTGATATAAAAAAAAGGTTAGCAACATCATCACAACAAGTTCATGAACTTAATTGCAAAAATCATGATAACAGCAAGTTTTATTCTGTGCCCTTTTACCTAAAAATGCAGAAGAAAAATTTTGAGACTGTGAGTCCTAATGACATTAAGAGAAGTGGCTTAGAGTTTCTAAAAATTACAGCACAAAGTATTGAAAAAACTAAAAATATATTATTGTAGGAATTTAGATCAAAAGAAGAGTTCAAAAACACTTTTATGGAAAGGATATCTTTGTTCTATCTGCCCTCACAAAGGTAACATTATTATCTAGTGATGTGTGTTAAATTGTATCAAATCACTGTTTATACTGATATCTTATAAGTAGATTGAAATAAAACAGGAGCCTTAAGCATTAAATAATTGGTAAATATAAAACCTAATCATGGAAACCCTGATTTATTTCATTTCTAAGGGGTTCAATGATTGGGTTTTAGTTCAGCAAGGTACAGAGGAAATTTAGTTCTGCCTTCTTATTAAACAGACAGAGAAACTGAAGTGTAGAGATTAGTGACTTTTACAGGCTTACATGAGTAAAATTAAGACACAGTCTATGGTTTTTTGAGCCTCACATTCATGATCATTCCCAAACCACAATATTTAATTCTCAAATAGAAAGAGAGGTGATGTACAGAGTTATGGTATTTTATTCAATCTTCACCAGGAATCAAAAGGCCTGGCTCTTACTATGTGCTGTTCCAGTTTTGCACATTTTGCAGAGGATAAAATCTATTTTATAAAGATTCATTCAGATAAACTTGGTATTTAAAGACCTGCCAATATCTAATGTGTACAATTTGGTGAGTTTGGACACATGGGAACACCTGTGAAACCATCACCATAGCTATCACTTCCAAAAGTTTCCTTTGCCTATCTTTTTGTATGTGCTAAGAATTTTAACATGAGATTTACTCTCTTAATAGATCTTCAAATGCACAGGTTGTGTAGCAGATACCTATAATTTATTCACTATGCATAACTGAAAGTCTATACTCATTGAACAATGACTCCCTATATTCACCTCCCTTCAAGTTCTGGCAATCACCATTCGATTCTCTGTTTCTATAAATTGGACTATTTTAGAAATCTCATATAAATAGAATTATGAAGTATTTGTCCTTCTTTGACTTCCTTATTTCACTTAGCATAAAGTCCTCTAAGTTTATAATTGGTCCTACTTACTTAACTTTGCTATTTCAAGCTCAATGTAACACATATGAGGTCTGACAATGAAGTTCGCGAGCTTGTTGCAACAATGTTGTTAACCTTTTTTTGATATCAGAGGGATTATTCCTTATGAATTTGTACCAACTGGACAAACAGTTAACCAAGTTTACTATTTGGAAGTGCTGAGAAGGCTGCATGAAAAAGCTAGATGACCTGAACTTTTCACCAACAATTCAAGGCTCTTGCTTCACAACAATGCACCAGCTCACATGGCACTGTCTGTGAGGGAGTCTTTAGCCAGTAAACAAATAACTGTTTTAGAACACCCTCCCTATTCACCTGATATGGCCCCCAATGACTTCTTTCTTTACCCAAAGATAAAGGAAATATTGAAAGGAAGACATTTTGATGACATTCAGGGCATCAAGGATAATATGATGACAGCTCTGATGGCCATCCCAGAAAAAGAGTTCCAAAATTGCTTTGAACGGTGGACTAGATACTGGTATCGGTGCATAGCTTCCCAAAAGGAGTACTTGGAAGGTGACCATAGTGATATTCAGCAATGAGGTATGTAGCATTTTTTTCTGGGATACATTCATGAACTTAATTGTCTGATCTCATATATATAAACATCGATTACATTACAATTAAATACAAGCATGCCTCATTTTATTACACTTCCGAGATACAGTGTTTCCATCAAAAAAGATTATGATTGCTATTTACTAAAGGCACAGTTGATGTTTAGCATTTTTTAGCAATAAAATATTTTTAATTAAGGTATGAACAATGTTTTTTGAGACATCATAGTACTTCATACTTAAACCCAGAAATCTGTGTGCTTTGCTTTATTGTGATAGTTGCTTTGTTGCAGTTATATGGAACAAAACCCACAACATGTGAGGGATGCCTGTGTATGTTTGGCTATCTTATATAAAAATTAAAGAATCTGTATAAAATATTTAGATTTCTTAAATTCTGAATTGAAGTGTTTCAGTTGATATTTTTGCATCTAGAAAATAATTTTATTTGAAATTTGTTTTTTGGTTAGTATTATGTCTTTATTATGTCTTTCTTTTAGTATTAAAATTTATTATTAAAACTACATAGATTTCAAGTGTTTAATTCTGTAATACATCATCTATATATTGTATTATGTATTCACCCCCCAGAGTCAGTTCTCCTTCCATGATGATATATTTGACCCCTTTGACCCTCTTCTACCACACCCCTCTCCCTTACCCTCTGGTAACCACTAAACTATTGTCTGTGTCTATGAGTTTTTGTTTCTTGATTTGTTTGTCTTGTTCCTTTGTTGCTTTCAGTTGTTTTTTTTTAAAGATATTTATCGGGGAATTGGGGGGATGGGAACAGTGCTGGGGAATTGGGGGAAGGGGAACAGACAAGCTGCTGTCATTTTTGTTCTTCAATCTAGTTGTGGAGGATGTTGCTTCGCTGGCCCAAGTTGGCACCATCATTGCGCTCTTCCCGGGCGAGGCAGATCAGTCGCCGGCTTCTGGACGGCCGCTCACTGTGGCTGCTGGCCGCTCACACTGGCTGCTGGCAACACACGGTAGCCCATGGCAACCCACTGCCACAGGGGCTGCAGCCTACGCCATCGCTGTCGCCGGCGACTCTCGGCAACCCAGCTCCAGGCTGAGCTGTTGTTCAGCATCTTAGCTGCGGAGGACAGTGTCACTGGCCCTCATATGTGGGATCCGAACCGGGGCCCTCTGGCATCCCAAGCGAGTTCTTAACCATTGCGCCACTCGGCTGGCCCTGTTGCTTTCAGTTTTATATCCCACATATGAGTGAAGTCATATGGTTCTTCACTTTTTCTGTCTGACTTATTTTGCTTAGCATAATAATCTCAAGATACATCCATGTTGTCATGAATGACAGTATTTCATCTTTTCCTATGGCAGAGTAGTATTCCATTTATTTTAATTCTTATATCTACTTTTGTAAAACATCCAAATATACTTATAAAAATTCCCAAAGCTCATTAATTGATACTTTGTGCCCTTTTAATATGTTCCTCTTTGGAAGTTTGCACTTATTATTTAGCTTATAGAAGTGAATGAATCATAAAATAAAGACAAACTATTACACGACTGAGATTCTGGGTAACTTAAATGCTTCACAATCAATAGGTAATGAAGTAAGTTTCACAAGAAGTAGCCTCTGCTAGAATTCCATTTTGAAAATGACTTTTTTTGTCTTTAGGAAGAAAACAAATTGTATTAGACCATAGTATCATAAGAATGAGAAGACCAATTTTAGAAATGGAAAGTATAAAATAAATTCCAGAACCTCCATTATTTTCAATAAATATTTATTCAGGACCTTCAATGTGTCAGGCACTCCATCAGGTTTTGGGGACACAACAATAAACAAAACAAAACAGAAAGCTTCGCTTTCATAGCAATTATTACATACAGGAGGGAGAGAAACAATAAAGCAAAATTAACTAAAATATGTGCTTCCCCAGAATATATTAATTATAAAACATACTTTGCTCAGTGAACATGGTATATAGTATTTAATTGAACAACAACTGGGGTTAAATCATTGTAATGTAATAAAATACTTGAGCCTAGATAACCTGCTGTTTGTGAAAAACCAAGAGTTCTGCAGGTTTTCAGCATCCTTCAAATATATATCGGGGCCCCAGCTGCAGTTTTACGTGACTGGCTGGCAGTTGTTCACTTCAGCTTAAATACTGATTAGGAGGATTCAGGGTGAGGATGCCTTTCTCCAAAAAACTACATTGCTATCTGTCACCGTGTACCAAAATTAACTCAAAATAGACCAAAGATCAAAACATAAGATCTAAAATAATAAATTGAATAGAAGAAAGCATAGGTATTAAACTTATGGACCTTGGGATCAGAGAGGATATTATGAATTTGACCTCAAAGGCAAGGAAGGAAAAGCAAAAATGAATGAATAGGACTATATCAAACTAAAAAGCTTCTGCACAGCAAAAGAAACCTTCAACAAAGGCAACCAACTAAAACGGAGAAGATATTTGCAAATAACATCTCCAATAAGGGGCCAATATGCAAAATATATAAAGAACTCCTACAACTCAACAACAACAAAAAAAACAATCCAATTAAAAAATGGGCGGAGGAACTGAACAGACATTTCTACCAAGAAAACAAATGGCCAACAGATATTTGAAAAAATGCTCAACTTCACTAGCTGTTAGGGAAATAAAAGTTAAAACCACAATGAAATACTACCTCACACCTGTTAGAATGAGTATTATCAACAAGACAAATAATAACAAGTGTTGGAGAGGCTGTGGAGAAAAGGGACCCTCATACACTATTGGTGGGAATGTAGATTGGTGCAGCCACTATGGAAAACACTATGGAGGTTCCTCAAAAATTCAGAATAGGATTACCATATCACCCTGCATTCCCTCTTCTGGGTATCTACCCAATAAAATCTGAAAACAGTTATCCATAAATATATATGTACCCCTATGTTTACTGAGCATTATTTACAGTGGCCAAGGCATGGAAACAATCAAAGTGTCTTTTGATAGATGATTGGATAAAGAAAATGTGGTACATATACACAATGACATACTACTCTGCCATAAAATGAAACACTGCCATTTGTGACGACATGGATGAATCTTGAGATTATCATGCTAAGCTAAATAAGTCAGACAGAAAAAGTAGAGATTCAAATGACTTCACTCACATGTGGGATCTAAAACTGAAATCAACAAATGATCAAGACCAACAAACAAAAACTCATAGACACAGGCAACAGTTTAGTGGTTACCAGAGGGTAAAGGGGTGGGGTATGTTAGAAGAAGACAAAGGGGTCAAATATATGGTGATGGAAGAAGTAGTGACCCTGGGTAGTAAAAAGACAATGTAATATATAGATGATGTATTATAGAATTGAGTACTTGAAGCCTATATAATTTTACTAACCGATGTCACCCTAATAAATTTAATAAAAAAATAATTTTCTTAAAGAAAAAGCATGAGATCCAGAAGGATTCACTGCTAAGTAAATTCAATCAAACATTTAAGAAAAAAATATACCAATTCTCTACAATCTCTTTGAGAGTAAAGAAGAGGTAATACTTTTTAATTCATTCTATGCGGTCAACATTACTCTAGTACCAAAAATAGACAAAATATATAAGAAGAGAAAACTAAAGACCAATATCTCTAATGAACATAACTGTAAAAATCCTCAACAAAATATTAGTAGGTTGGCTCCAATAAAGTATAAAAAGAATTATCACAATAATCAAGTGAGATTTACTCTGGGATTGCAAGGCCACTTCAATATTTGAAAATCAATTCATGTAATTCCTCACATCAAAAGGCTGAAAAAGAAAAATCTCATAATATAAAAAATACATGTAGAAAAAGTATTTAACACAACACTCAATCATGGCAAAAATAGTAAACTAGGAATAGAGAGAAAATTTCTCAACTTGATAAATACTTTCTATTGAAAACTTGTAGCTAACATTATACTCAAAGGTCAGATATTTAAAACTTTTCCAATAAGATCAAGTACAAAGCAAAACTGTACCCTCTCACCATTCCTATTTAACATCACACTGCAAGTCCTTGCTAATGCAACAAGGCTAGAAAAGGTATGCAGATTGAGTAGGAAGACATAAAACTATATTTGTTCTCAGATAATATGATAGTCTATGTAAAAAATCTGAAAGAATCTACCTCCCCCAAAAATCCTTCTGGGACTAATAAATGATTATAACAGCTTGGAAAATATAAGATTAATACAGCTGACCCTTGAAAAATGCAAGTTTGAACTGTACTAGTCCACTTATATGCAGATTTTTAAAAATTGATCCAGGCAGTTCAATTAACCTGGCAGCTCAGGTGAAAACTCCACTGTTGGGAATCTGCATATGCAAAGGGACCAACTATAATTACAGGTCAATTTTTGGCTGCTCGGGAGGGAGGTTGGTACCCCTAATCTCCGCAATGTTCAAGGGTCAATTGTACTTAGGTATAAATCTAACAAAATATCTATAACATATACAGAGGGTTATAAAAATTGTATAAACATTTTTTTTAATTGGGGAATTGGAGGATGGGAACAGACAAGTTGCTGTCCTTTTGTTCTTCAGTCTAGTTGTGGAGGACTTTGTTTCACTGGCCCAAGTTGGCACCATCATTGCACCCTTCACAGGCGAGGCAGATAAGACGCTGGCTTCTAGATGGCCACTCACAGTGGCTGCTGACCGCTCATGCTGGCTGCTGGCTACACGTGGTAACCCATGGCAACCCACTGCCGCAGGGGCTGCAGCCTACGCCATTGCAGGCGACTCATGGCAGTCCAGCTCCAGGTTGAGCTGTTGTTCAGCATTTTAGCTATAGAGGGCAGTGTCACTGGCCCTCATATGTGGGATCTGAACTGGGGCCCTCTGGCATCCCAAGCCAGCTCTTAACCAATGCTCCACTCAGCTGGCCCTATACACATTTTAAGAAAGGAAAAACCTGTATTAAAATTGTAATACTCAATATATACCAACAACAAAAGATGAATACAAGTCATAAGTATAGATTTTTTTGGCACCCTTGATATATAAGAAAAACAATAAAAGTGTGATTTAAAAAATAAAAGAAGAACTAAATAAGTAGAGGCATATCCATGTTTATGGGTGAGAAGACTCAATATTGCCAGATGTCATTTCTTCCCAACTGGATCTATAGATTTAATGCAATCACAAACAAAATGTCACCAAGTATAATAATTTTATGGATAGTAACAAACTGACCCTAAGGTTTATACAGAGAAGGCTCACAATATTCAACACTATATTGAAGAAGAACAAAGGTGGAAGACTTGATTTCAAAACTTACTATAAATCTACAGTAATCAAGAGCGTGCGGTTGCAGAAGAATAGGTTTTGTATGAATGGCAGGGTCAGTACATGATTATGTGTTAAATGTGATGCTCTTAACATTGTCCTGAGTCCATATCTGTATTCATTTAATTCTCTAAAATACAATAACAGTGGCAAATTAAATATGTGACATTGAATGAATAATTCTACATATTAAGTAAATAACATCTATAATGAGTTATATTTTTACCATATAAAAATATTTATTGGATCACAAAATCTCACATCATATTTAGTTCCTCTGAATATTTTTTCATGTACCAGGGAGAATTGATCTCAGGTGTGCAGATTAAAGACAAAGATAAATAAATGAACTTTTTGTTTCGGCACTTTAAAAAATTTCAAAATAGGGCCGGCCGAGTGGTGCATTGGTTAAGAGCTGGCTTGGAGGACCCCGGTTTGGGTCCCACATATGAGGGCCAGTGACACTGCTCTCTACAGCTAAGATGCTGAACAACAGCTCAACCTGGAGCTGGGCTGCTGTGAGTCACCTGCAATGACATAGGCTGCAGCCCCTGCTGCAGTGGGTTGCCATGGGCTACCATGTGTAGCCAGCAGCCAGCGTGAGTGGCCAGCAGCCGCAGTGAGCGGCCATCCAGAAACCAGCGACTGATCTGCCTTGCCTGGGAGGAGTGCAATGATGGTGCCAGCTTGGGCCCGTGAAGCAACATCCTCCACAACTAGACTGAAGAACAAAAGGACAGCAACTTGTCTGTTCCCCTTCCTCCAATTCCCCAGTGCTGTTCCCATCCCCTCAAGTCCTCATAAAAATATACTTTTTTAAAAATTTCAAAATAAAAGTTTATTAATGAGAAAACATGAAAATATCTTCAAAGTATATAGGAAATATAAACTATTGTAATTTTCCTCATCATTTTGATGCAATAACTTATTAAATATGTAGTTTTGTAGTATATCTTAACCTGGAAGCACGTTTAGATGATCTCTTGACCAGTCTCCCATCCATTGCACGAACCCATGCCCCATGTATGACAGACAGGAAAATAATTAAATAATTAATTAACCTTTTGTCTGATATTTATAAGTGTTATAAAATCTTTTGTGTGTGTGCTGATAGAATACCTGATTCCCATTTAACTTCACCCATTTTTACTGAACCCTGTCATTGGAGACACACATTCCTTTATTCATTCAACAAATAATTATTGAGCTCATCTCCCAGGCAGGAGATTAGACGAAGGCAATACAGTGATGACTGAAAACAGAAATAGTCCATATACTCAAATGAAACTTATAGGATACAAAGAAAGCAGATAACCACATATGATTCATAAACGAATGTGAAGTCACAATTTTTATGAATGTACTGCAAAGTATGTGATGCTATGAGAGTGATTATTATGAGGCTTTCCCGAAAAAGTAAAACTCTTGCAAATATTGAAAAGAGATATTACATCTTTGCTGTGTTTTCTGAAAATAGTCTATATCTTTCCATGATTCTAAAATAAATAACTTCAGTCTGAACAAAGGGGATTAGGAAATTTGTGAATGTGTGCGTGTCTGTGTGTGAGATTACCATTGTGGGTTATCATTTTGCCAATCATGCAGTGGAAACTTGCCATTTAAGAATCCTCATCTGTGTATAGTAGAGAATAAATTCAGAGGAAATTAGACAGAATTTACCAGTGAAATAACTTTTATAAGGTGTTGAAAAAGAAGAATTTATAAAAAGTATAAAATGACTATTGTATGTACTGCACTTGTAACTACTTCTTAGTTTAGATATTATCAAATTTTCTTTTCTCAATGTGTTGTTTATCTTATTTATGCTAGCCTTCTTGCTTCTTGTTATTTTGGCAAATTTTTCAAGATTAAAAAATCATATGGTTTCTCTTTGTGCCAAGAAAATTGGTAATATTTGAACATCAGGAAGATAAAATATTGAGGCAGCATGGGATACATATTTTAATAAGGTATATAACTACAAGTGGCCAAATGAAGTATGGTAATCACAAAAATGAAAAGAATGGCTACTGATGTGTAGTCAAGGCTGTAGCAATCATTTTATTTTGTTGTTTATTAATCTACACATAAGGAAACAACAGAGCATAAATTTTAAGAAGTGGATACTTATAGCAAAATTAAGAAATGAAGCACCTGTTACTCTAATTTAGCATGGGAATATGTTATTTTCAAAGATACTTTCAGATAATTAAGCCCACTCTGGACTGAATTATCAGGATGCATGCATCAAATGCATTTACTTTGATTTAAGATTAAAATGATGCTAATATTTGATCATTGTCTGACAATTTGATTAATGGAGGGAAAAACTGAACAAATTAGGCATAAAGATATCTTAAATTAAAGCAGCAGAATTTCGGATTAGAAGAGGCTCTAGAGATCACCCTGTCCATTTCCTTTATTTTACAGATGAGAAAGCTGAGCCCAGAGATTTTCAACTCCAGCTTTCACAATGTCCTTGAATTAGAAAAGGGCAAGCAAGACAAGAGAGGAAGCCATTTTCCCAACACAGTGTTAGTGCCAAAAAACTAGTGAATTTGTTAAATTTTAAAGGAATTCAGTTATTCAAAATTATAACCTGCTTAAGCAAAAGTGTACAAAATAGCACACACGTGTCCAATTGCCATTGTACTGTTAAACTGATTATCAACAATTTTAGCACTTACAATAAAAAAACAATAGATGTAACAGTTCTATACAATGTCAGAAGGGTAGTAGATTGGGGAAGGGGAGTTATCACTTTGTGAGGGGTGTAAATGTCTAACTCTTACATTGTTTTGTACACCAGAAACAAATTTTAAAAAACCCCAATAGATATTAGCTATACAAAGTCATGCAGTCAAGAATTTCCCTGATGTGGAGTTATGCTGTAAAATCTAGATTTCTATATTTGTGGGATATATCTATTTTTAAATATTTGAAATGAACAAAGGATAGTTAATGGAATACTGAATTAATAAACATCTTCCCTAGTTATTCTCATATTTTGAATATGCATTTTTATGAGCATGATAAATTTATCACCATGAAAAATTTCATTAAATGTAATGATTCCACTTCTTTTTCCCAAGTATATGCTCTACTATAATATGTTATTATCAAACTCAAAATATTATATAATGTGGACTTCATTGATGTTGACCTAAATGATATGAATTTTTAAAAGTAAACCTAGCTAGTTATCTAAATATCTAAGGAGTCAACGCCAATCCAGCACAAATTCTACAATACTCTGGAAGGAGTCGGTTACAACTTGGACATTGCTTTCTCTACTTGTGTTTCAGATCGGTCACAGGGAACACAGAAGTATGTCCATATCACTCAAGCAGAGTTTTCCTATAGAAGGAACAGCTTTAAACTAAGTTTGGTCTTAATTTCCTCCCTCCGCTCCCTCAGAACATATGCAATATGAAAGAATATGTTTCACGGCACATGTTACTGGTCAGATCGAACATATTCAGAAACCAAATAGGTAAGCTTTAACTGCATGTATCAGTCAGGGTCCTTCAGAGAAACAAAAACAACAGGAGATATGTATAACTAAAATAATTTTTGACTAGATATTCGTATACCCCATGGCCCAGTCAAGTTGACACATAAAGTGATACTGGGATTTCAACAGATCTTGGACATAGGAGAGCTTTCCAATATTGGAGCTTTGGACTAAGGAATTATATGTGTTCCTAAAATTTATATTATGTACATACTGAAGAAAGACTGAAACATAATTATGAGCCATCCTCTTTGAAAACAGATACAAACACTTTTGCTGACTCTCATTTCCCACCATACCTCACCACCCCCAAGCAGACTGAGTTAGATTCACCATATATGGCTTTATATAATCCTTTGTGATAATCTGTATTGTGGCATTTAATCAGTTTTTAATTATTGTTTATTTGTACATCTGGCCAAGGCAGTGAACATATTGAGGTATACAGGTGAATGTGTGTGTGTGTGTGTGCGTGTGTGTGTGTGTGTGTGTGTGTATATTTCACTTACATATTCCTAGTACCTAGGACATATATGCACTCAAAGATGGACTCAAGAATAAGCTATTGTAAATGTATTATTGTAAGACATTTTTAAAATAAGTCATTATTTAATGATGCTTCTTTTGACCCAATAGGACTACTACCAATTACAAAATAGCTTTTTAAAAAAAATTAGTTTCAGGTGTACAAAACAATGTAATAGTTAAAACATTTACACCCCTCACAAAGTGATAACCCCCATCCTCCAATCTACTACCCCTTTTACATCATATATATCTATTACAATTCCATTGACTCTAATCCCTATGCTGGACTCCACATCCTGTGACTATATATATATTAAATTATAGTTGACATTCATTATTATTCAGCTTCAGCTTCAGGTGTACAGTGCAGTGGTCAGGCATCTACACCATCCAGGAAGTGTTCTCCCTAATAACACCAGTGCCCATTTGACAGTCCACAAAATCTTCACAACATTATTGATTATATTTCCCAAATTGTATTTCATATCCCCGTGACTATATTGTGACTACTAATTGGTACTTTCTAATCCATTACCTTCTTCTGCATCCCCAGTCCCCTCCCACCTAACAACCATCAGGTTTTATTCCCCCTATATCTCTAAGTCTATTTCTGTTTTGTTTGTTCATTTATTCTGTTCTTTAGATGCCACATATAAGCATCAGGTTTTTATGGGTCAGCAATAATAATTTTGCTGTTCAAAATTTAAATCACAATTCTGAATGTGATCTTGGATATGAATGAAAGCACTTAAGATATCACTACAACTCTCAAAATCTTTACTCTTTTCCCTTTTCCTTTGTAACCCACATCTTCAAGACAAAGTTTGACTTTTCTTTTTTTGTTGGTAACCAAACAGTAACTATTTTAGGCATTGCAGGCTATACCATGTCTCTCAACTACTCAGTTCTGCCATTTTAATGTTTCATGTTTGTGTTCACAACTACTGTACTCTGCAACTGTAGTGTAAAAGCAGCTATAGTTAATAGGTAAACAGATTAATGTGTTCCAGTAAGATTTTATTTACAAAAACAGGTGGCAATGGACAACATCTGGCCTATGGACTATAGTTATGCAAACTATGCTTTAAACTAATCGAATAGCAACTGAACATGAAGAAAATTTTACAAAGTCCTTTTGGTTCTGCTTATTTTACAAATTAGAGACAATATTATTAAAAATATCCCAGTAGCAAGAATGAGATAAGTTTCCTTTCTCCAGAAAGCAAACTTTTAGAAACACTGCCACATCACATTCTAATTTTAACCAGAAAAAAAGAGTTGTTACCTATGCTTCTCTCATAGCACTTTACCTACACATTTGTAGCAGGTCGATGATACCGAAAAGGTGGCTGAAAGTAATTAGGAAATAAGGATTGGGCCTCAAAGCTAAACTCATTGATCTAGTCATGGTTAATATCTTTCCATGGGAGTAGATTAAGATATTTCTGTAAATTTGTGGCTAAATAGTTCAAAACCACCTAAATACCAATTAAACTGTGATCTCAAGAAAGCATGACTATAATGCCATTATATTTTAGTGAGTAAAATTCTAATCATTTGAAATGTATGCATTGGAGGTGTAAATGCTAACTGAAAGGAAATGGTTATTGATCATATTGGTCAACATTTTTTCTGCATGAAGGTAAGGGGAAATGTTTAGAAGTTGTGATTTTCCCCCCTATTCAACTGTAAAATCCTGTATTGATTTGTAAGAAAAATGTCCTCTCACCACTTCAATTTTTTAAATATGAGAAAACAAACAAACAAACAAAAAACAACCCCTGATATTTTTAGCAATGGGCATAAAAGTAAATATTATTTAATTGATGTTAATGATTAACAGCTTTTATTAATACAAGGATGAAGAAAAACTAAGATCTGCTTTGTAGCCACTAAAATATTAACATATAGGACTATTTGAAATGTTTAAAAATGAAATGAAACTTACTGTCAAATTTTTAATTCCTTAATTTTTCCACATTAGAGTTTACAAAGGAGGTTAATAATGAATTCAATTGAACCATATGAAATTACTGATATTTAATCTTTTTTATCTAAACAAAAGGCAGTACCATGTGATTCAATTTATAATCTTAAGTAATCCTTGAGACAACCTTACATAATAAGTATTCATCCCACTTGATAGACAAAGAAAAGAATGCTGAGCTTGTCTAAGCCTACAAAGAGAGCTTGTGACAGCCCTGAAAATTAAAAATATTTCCTTTTATTCAATGTTACGGATAATGAAAACTTAATGTAAGCCAAGCACTTTTCTGAGTATGAGTACACAGGAATAGGTAAATTCAATTCTTCACCCTTCCTTATGTGAGACTTCCATCTTCCATGTTTTAGTCCTTTTAATCTCCCCTTTTCCAATGTATCTCTGAAGAAAAACGATTCCAAATTTATATCTGTACTAAGGATTGTCCTATGGAGATTTATTTCTGCTTTTGCCAGACTCCAGTGCCTACAATTTTCAAATGTGAAAGGATATATTTAAAATTTGATTGCAGGGTTTATGGTAAAGCAGTCCTCATTTACCTTTCATCACTGACCTATAGTGTAGAAAAGAATCAGCCAAAACACTGGTCAAGTAGATGCAAATCAAAAAATCGGTAACACTTTTAACATGAGAAATGTGTTTTTTGTTTTAAAGTAATCACTGAACAGTGGTTATCTGACCTGTATCAAACACCACAGCTCTATATGGGTGACTCCATTATTTCTGTACCCTGAGGCTGCTGTAATAGCTGCCTTATCTTGCTTTGGCAGTAAGAGCTTTATACTCTTCCTCAATCCTGGGAGCATCTTCAAACCTTGTTGGCGCTCTTAAATCTGACAGTATCTCATCACTTGTTAAAACTCTCTTTAATTACCCCCTGACTATAACATCTGAGTCCTTTTACAGAGGATCTTTATATAAAATATTGAGTCCACAGATTGATTTAATTTGGGGTTCTAACTCTTCAAACTCAAAAGAAACTGAAATGTATAACCAAAATGCATATTTACTAATTTACAGAGGAAAATATTTTCATTTCCTGTCAAAAGAATGGTTAATGCAAATTCAACTTTGTCAACATCCAATTTGAAGCTCTAATAAATATTATTAATTCATTCATCACATGTTTTTATTCAATCTTTAAAATAAGTCTTCTTTTAAATTTTTGTTTTTACTTATTTATTTGTTTAGTGTTAATGATTACCAGAGTGATTGGTAAGAGTAAGTGCTCAATAATTTCTTTGAGAAAAAAAGTAAGGTAGAGACAAATGAAAAATAATGGTTATAGCTAAAATGTTGCTCATAGAGTTAAGGGGAAAATAGCTGCTTTCATTTCTTTGAGAAAAGAGCATTTATATTCCTAAAAAGTTTAAGTGAACATTTTCCCATAAAAATTATACTGTTCATAGCTATCAACTTCCTTCTTTATGTAGTATAGATAAAATGATTTCCTAATAGTCGTGAATTCAAATGAATGACCTATATCACAGTCATAGCCTCATAAAGAAAAGTCAAGTGCTCTGCAAAGAGATACATACTTATTATACAACTGGAAGTAGAAGCTCTTGCACATAATTAATCTTTCTATGTAATCACCTAAACCCTGAGAGGATGAGCAATTACTTCACGTAAAAGAACAGGGCAAAGCAGAGAAGGGATATACAATTATCACTTACCTTGTAGAGCCAAAATGAAAAAGAACAAATTGTATGATTAACAAGCACCATCAAGCTGACATTTTTATAATAGTGATGAGTATCTAGACACCAATATAATTGGTCTTGTGATTGGATTTATTGAAAAGAAGGACTAAAGTGTAGAGTAGTAAAACCGAGACTTCTGTAATTTTCAAAGATACACAGTGGCTTTTGAGGTTTCTTATACCTCTGATTTGAGAGACAAAGTTCAAAAGTATGATAGCATAGAAAAATTGTGGGTATAGGGAATCATGAAGAAGATTGTGGTGTTACTTAATTTATTCATTCAAGAGGTATTTATTTATAATACATTCATTGTCAGGCACTACAAAACACTCATGATATAAAGATTAATGATATTGTCCTTTTTATGGAGGGGACAAATGTGTAAAGAAGAATTATATTCTAAAATAATAACTACTACCATAAGAAAATGACTAAAGGCCACTAGATTATGGAGAAGTGACATTAGTACTGGGATGAAAGGTTTAAGGAGAATTTTCTGAACAGTCATAGAAGAAAGTGTAATTTTGAAGAAATTAAATAGGATTCATTCAGGGTGAATGAAGTTGGGAGCAACAGAAGATGCAAAGAGAGAGGTAGATTCTGGCTCAGATTATAAAACAGATTACAAAACAAAGGCTATGTCTTTGTTTTGTTTTAAGTGAATTTTTTTCTTCCATAGGTCACAGAAATGAAAGATTAAAAGCAAATATATGTTATAAACAATGCTCTAATATGGCCTTAAAAGATTCTATCTGCTTATACTTATGAATATATAAAATAATAACAAATTGTTGAAAGAGAGCACTGTATTATATGTAATTTGTGTCAAATCCAAAGTATGAACTATAAGTGCTTAGAGTTATTTTACAATTTTACTGTAACTTATTTTACTTTTACCAAACTCTACCCAAGTTTTCTCTCTACTTCTCTAGACAAGATTCTATTAATGAAGCAAATCTTTCTCTAATAGAAATAACCAATCCTAACAATATTTTCAGTTTTCCATTTCATATTTATGTTCCCCCTTTGTATTCCTACATAAATCGTTTTCCCTCCTCTTATTCTTCTGTACTTATAAATAAATCCTAGACAGCTATTTTTATTATCTACTGGGTAATAAGAATGCATGAATGATTTGCAGAAGCTAATTAGTTAAGAGTGGGAGGAACTGTTCTAGAGCTAGCAGGAATATTATTTTTCATTCATTGAGTTGCTATTGCACATTCTAATGGTACGAGAGAAAAATCAAGCCTATTGTGAATATATATTTTCCTTAAATTTTTTCTATATGAACATATATAAACAGGAAAAATAAATAATGTGTATAATTTTGAAAGAACCAGAACACTTTCTATAGGAATACCTCGGAAATAAACAGGATAATTTTTACCAGACTTCAGTTATCAGTATAGATCTATTTTAAAATCATTGGTTTGATTGCATGTGCTTTAGCTAATTTGGTTAGATGATTTTAAAGACAAAATCTTTTTTATTAGTTTCAGGTAAACAAAACTACATAGTAATTAGACATTTAAATACCTCACAAAGTAATACCATAACACTGATCTATCACCCATCTAACACTGTATGTAGTTATTAGAATATTATTGACTATATTCCCTAAGCTGTACTATATATCCCCATGACTATATTTTTAAAAAATATATAGTTGACATCAAAGACAAAAATTTTTTGGCAATCAAATTAAATATGAAGATTAAGATTGTCTAGAATATACCAGAAATCAGGCCTCAAGCAGTATGCCTAAGAGAAAATAGTTAAGAATACAGGTACATTTTACCTGTTACTTAAACCATTGAGGGCTTTCATTAAGTTATTAAAGTTTCCCAACTTTTCTTGTTATTGTATTTTTAATGTAATAAATACTTTCCACCATGCCTCATGGTGGAAATTTTAATTTGTTTGTGTTTTTACATAAGGATTGAAGCAAATTTCTTGACTTTTTTTTTTCACTCAACTTGTTATATCCTCTCTTTGTGGTAGTAACTCAGCAATAACTAAAGGGGCTAATGCATATTATCATGAATGTTATTTGTGCTCTCTTATGCAACTTTAGGACAAACAAAAAGGAGCTAGGAGTTTCCACTGGTAATTTCTTTTCTGAAGTTTCTATTAATTTTCAGCAGGGATGAAAAGAATAATATTCTGCTATATTCTTCAATTGGTACCTCACTTTTACTTTCAGTAAGTAATATAAAAATCAACAACAAAATCTTCTGGAATTGAAAAGAAATACCATTTTAACAATCTAAAATAATATTCATTTCCTGTTGATGAATGGAAAGTTCCAACAGCTATATACCCTTGAAATCTGATAAGAGTTAGAAACAGGATCAAATATATAGTGATAGAAGGAGAACTGACTCTAGGTGGTGAACACACAATGTGATATATACTTGAAACCTATGTAACTTTATTAACTATTGTCACCCCAATAAACTTTAATTAAAGAAGTTATAAATTTGTTTTGGGTATTATAAATATATGATACATTATATTTTCATAATCTCTAAATAATGTAAGTAGGGAACAATCAAAATAACTTTGGTAGTCACTATCTTTAAAATGTACTTTGTCTATAGTGAACACAACTACCATACTTTCCATGGCTACTACTAGACATTTTCCTATTAACATCTAGGCATGTCCAGCTCATTAGACTTGCCAGTCTTCTGGCCCAGCTTCCTTCATCTCTAACTCTACTGGCAACGTCATTTTTAGCACATATGCATTGTTTTCTTGAATGTCCTTATTTAAAATTGATTATCTTTTAATAATATTCTCATGTTATAGAAAATTAGGTCCCTAAATCCTTACCTAAATCTTAATGCAATAATATTGCATAGTTATATAGTCAATAATTATTTGTATAACTACATTTCCATTTCCTCCCACCTATGGATCCTTATTTTTCAATGACTTAGACTGAAATGTTCCCCAACTTCAATGTACTGTTCTGTTCCTAACAATATTTTAGACTGTAAGAACACACACTAAAAATAATCTAGTAATTGGTTTTATATTCTCCCCAAATGCTATTTTTGAGAATTATAGATGTAAAAGTATTCTATTTTCTAACTGCATAAATATTTTTGTTGTAGGTAATAACAGACTACAAAAATTAATCAAAATTGCCAATGTGATTTATAATAGTTTGCAAGTTTCTCTAGTTTTAGCAGTTTTGATTTTTTTCTGTATTTTTCATACTGTCATATATTGACATGTCATTCCATGATAATGACAATATAAATTTGAAAGGATCATCATAAATAAAATTTAGTTGTAGCAAACATAAAACAAGTAACTCATAAAAATAAAATGCTAATACTTTGCACTTCTGCTAATCAAATTTTCTGACACTGTAACCTTAAGTTGTATTCATATTTACACTCCCTAAACTTGGGTAAGTAACACTCTCTGCTTTCTTTTCTAAACTGTTGTTAGAGATGCCAAAACCTCAATGCTAACTGATTTACTGAAAACTAAATCTATATAAATTCACTTATTTCACGTCTTTCTAATCCTATGGCTGCAAAGTACCTCAATTGGGTGACTTAAAACCACAGAAATTTATTGTCTCACAGTTCTGGAGGCTATATGTCCAAAACAGGATGGCAGGTGACAGGTTAGTTTTCTCTAAGGGCTTTGAAAGATAAAGTAATTCACACCTCCATTTTAATAGTAGCTCCAAGCACTCCGATACTCTGTTTTCTTGGCTTATCACTCCAATACTCTGTTTTCACATGGTGTTCTGCCTGTATCTCTGTCTTCACATGGCCATCTTCTTATAAGGAATTATACTTCAGTATAAACTCATCTTTACTAACAGCTGCAATGACCTTATGTCCAAGTAAATAACATTCTGAAATACCTGAGATCAGAACTTCAACAGATGATTCTTGAGGGATACAGTCCAACCCGTAATACTGATTTACAGAATTTTAAATCTTACTTATTTTATATATTTCTAACCCTTTATCATGTGTTTTATTGAAATTTTTCTGCTGTCCTCAAGCACCAAATTCAATCTGTCAATCCCTGAGTTTTAACAGAAAAAATCAATTTTGATGTTATAAAATATTTAAATGCCATTTGTTGCAAATCTCCTAAACTTGTCCATACTTAAATCTCATTTTCTTTGTATTTAACCCATTGCCACACTGTCTCTGTTCAGAGGAAGAAAATTACCCTTCCTTCCCAGGGATAATTCCTCCAACCTGTACAGTGACTCTATTTCTCATAACCTCTCTAAGTGCTTAACTCATTAATGATTTTGTTTTTATATCATCACCCTCTCTCTCTAAATTTCTGTTTGGGCAAAATTCTCATATCTCTCAAATAAACCCCCTGCCACCCACACACACCCACCCATCCACCCATACATAACATATTGCTATTATTTTAAATAAATGTTTAACAGGTAAATTCCTTTAAAAAGAAGTCCGTAAACATTAAACTTTCTCACTTATCAGTCATTGCTCAACAACTTAAAATGTCTTCTGATACCATCACTCTACTTACTAAAAGTTTTCTTTAAAGCAGCACCATTCTTTGTATTAAAAAATGCAATGGTTTTACCATAGGCTTCATTTTCCTAAAAATCTCCCTAGAAATTTCTGTTCAATAATACCTTTTCTGGAAATTACTTTTATCTTGGGCATTATCATTATTTTTTTTTTTTACTGTTTCTTCTATATCCTTTGTTGTCTCTGTTTTCCCCCCACCCCTTTCATCTTGTAATGTTGAATTTTTTTACATTTTATCCTTGGCATCATTAAAATTTTTCCTTGTGTCATTAAAATCACTATGTGCTTTTAAAAATCATTATCTAATTTAAGGACTCTACCATATGTCAAAAATCTTTGGAAACAAGAATGATATACTCTTTACCAAGGTAACACTTAGTGTTTTCTATATACATCTTTTATTTTTTTTGTGTATCTTCACTTATTTTGTTTATTTATTTATTTATTTATTTAGTGTGTGTGTGTGTGTGTGTGTGTGTGTGTGTGTGTGTGTGTGTGTGTNGTGTGTGTGTGTGTGTGTGTGTGTGTGTGTGTGTGTGTGTGTGTGTGTACACAGGACTGTTTCTCTACTAGAATGTAACCCTTTAAGAGAAGTGTCTTTATATGATTCTTGTATATGTACATTCCCAGCAAGAGTTTTACAGAAAGTGGTACTGAAAATGTATGTCCTGAAATCTCTTCATAAAACCGTGTATTTATCTCACAAATCCTAAATCTAACTTCACATTAATAATAAATAGTAAGCCTAAGTAAATTATGTCTAAAAAACAGCATATTGAATTGTAAGAATCTGTTTTTTAATGGAGGGCTTTCTTTTACTCAACTGGATATCACTAAAGTGGCCTGGTCAACTGAAATTTTAAAATATAAGGGTACTGCTGATAAAGTAAACATATGGCATATAACTTATTTTTCACCATATTATTATAGGCACATATGATAATATATTTACCCAATTATCTTTTATAAAAGACAAGTTAATTGAGACTTCATTATGAGCTTTATTTTTAATGATTTTCATGGTAAAATACATAAGGAAAATATTGTACCTTATTTATGCCTTTTGAATAATTAAAATAAACTTTATAGTTTATTTTATACATTTAAGTTTTGATAATTTTTTTAGTAAGGGGATTTCTGAACACTTCTTGTACCCAGCATTTGTTAAGCGACCTTATACCATAAAATACTGTTTTAACTAATCATCTTATTTAACATAGAAATGGTGTTTTGTTGAATAATATTGGATATGTTGTTTACATAAAAATCACAATACAATATGTATTCAACAAAATGGATATTTCATAGCTACTGTAATAAAAATTCCAGCAATTCATTACATGGAAAGTAATTACAACAATATAATTTTACATTTACAGGACCTGTGAATTAATTCAGTATATAGGATTCCTTTGAACAATGTCTTCCTTTTCTGGATATATTATCTAATATTTTAAAGTATATTTCATTTCTGAAAGGCATGAGATTCTATTTGTGCCTTTATTCTTAATATAGTTTCTGTCGATTTCTACCTCAGTTGTTACCACTTTTTATCCTTTTATAATTCACTCTCATACCCTGCATCCAGGTATGATAGTTTCCTTAAGGAATATTAAGAGATGTTGTAATAACCCTTAACTGGGGCAAGTTCATTCCTTAAAATCTAGATTTAAGGTGGATCTATAATAAGACCAGAAAATCAGGTCATTAGGAAATGAAGAATAATGCAAGAGGAAATCCTCCTCGATGTACATTAGCTAATGCATACATTTTTATGAAGCAAAAATCTTGAGTATTCTTAATATGGTAGGTTAAAAATGGCAGTTAGTCCCCAAACCGTCTCTCTTCCCTCTTCCCCCACCATGTGTGTCCACTTCTGATGAATTTCTAGGCACAAATGACTGAAATAAAAGTGAACTTTTGACAAATCCATTCACATAGTAGTAGTATAGGACAGAAATTATCCAGGTAATACATTCTAAAGAAAATGAATGCAGAAAAGTGAACATTACTGATTACAAAATTAATCTCTTCAATTAAAAGCAAATACCCTGCAGGAACACTTAATGAAATGAATAATAGAATTATTTTACAATCCAATTAAATTTCAACAAGATTTGCTGAGGCTATGATGATGTTTATTAAATTTTCTTTGAAACTGTTATGTAAACCAGAGCTAAACCTAACTACAATATACTAATTTTGAACTGTATCTACATGAAACATTTGTAATACACTAATAAAACTGAATTGAAATTTTGTAAGTTCTCTGTTAGGAGGAACACAAAATTATACAAAAATACATTTGAAGGGTTAATTGTTCAGTTTTTTGTGTGTGTATAAATAAGTGTCTTAAACACAGAAGCATTCAAAAGTAGTACCCGCTCCCTTTTATCTCAAATTCTACTTCAGTAATATAACATTTTAACATAGAATCATTGTCAATTCTGACATAATTCTACTGCTATTCTAGACGTAAGAATGTCCAATTATTTGTTAACATAAAAACCAACACACACTCCTACACACACACACACACACACACACACACACACACACACACACACACCATAGTCAGGGGTTTATTAATATAATTTAATATTTGAATTTTGTAATGGCTTAAAAATTTTATGGTTTTTCCTTATGAATTCTCAAAAGAGAATGACTGGATCATTACCCATTTTATATGAGCCAGAGAACAGAGAGAAAAAAAGATTAGTGGTTTTCTATGGCTTTTTAAGTAAAGCAAACTGGAAAACTCTTCACTCACACTGATCTTTTTGCTGTTTACTTTGTAACTGGCTGACACTTTAGGACATATTCAGCTCAAACATCACATTCAATGATTCAGGGCTCAGAAACTTAAAGAATTAATTAATAATTCTACTTCTTTTGCTTCCAATCAATAATTGACCATTATTTTCATTATTTTTTAGTAAACTACAGAAGTAAATATGACTTAAAATGAATTAACTAACTGATAAAACATATAGGTACACCATTTGTGACAGCCGAAAGATTTAGTCTGAAATTCAAAACCATATTAAGTGTTGGCTGTTTTTTGTTTGGGTTTGTTTTCAATTATTCATCTCCATCAGATCAGCAATGTAAAAATGCTTAAATAAGGGTTTTTGGGGTGAGGAAAAATAGTATCTGCCCATATCCCAGATATACAAGAGGAATAAAAAGAAAATTATATATTTCCATTTGTTTAAAATATATTTGACTGTTCAAAACAAAAATAACAACATAATTATGTATTTATAAGACATGTAAAAGATAGAACAAAAATATCACAAAGTAGGGAAGAAGGGTATTTGGATTAATTACACTATTGTATCTTACATAGTTCGTAAAGTAATAAAATATTTGAAGATCAATCAGGTCGAATTAATCTGCATAGTGTATTCACAACAATCAATTAGAAAAGAATACAAACACATATGGCTAAAAAAATCAAGAAAAGTTAAAATGAAACATTTGCACACATGTGTATATATAATATGCAAGTGTGGCATATCTTTTTTATATATAATGAATTTATTCAATGTGTATATACACTGTGTATACATATATATAATATATAACACATATATTTACATATGAATAGAAATATATATATAAATTGAAATGTGTACACACATTTCTACATTTGAATGTGGAAATCTTTTGGGGGGGCTATTACTTTGCCTACAACACACATGTATATATACATATATAAATAGATTTGCATATGTACATACACACAAACAAATAGATGCAAAGAGAAAGATTCTCAAAATACACTTCATAACATTAACAGTAGGTGGTTTGTTCCTGGACCCCAAAACCCTTAGGAACACCAGGCATCAGGTAGAAATGTAGAAACTGACAAATTCATTCTAGATATATATGTAAAGTAGTAGTCTAGAAAGACCAAAATAATCTTAAAGATTTATAACAATGTTGGAGGACTTATAGCAACAAATTTTACCAGTCTTAAGGCTATAACATTCAAGGCTGAGCTGTAGTGGTAGTAGGAAAGACAAGTAGAGCAATGGAATAGGATTGCATGCTATTTACAAGTTAATCCCAATGCTAAACACATCAGTTGTTACTTCTCATGCTATAGGAAATTCAAGTTGTAAAATAAAATTGTAAAGAGAAGTACCATAAACAGTATATTGGCAGAATAAAATATAGTATTTATATTACATCTGATTTTATATAAACCTTCAAAATGATGATACACATATATGATTAAAAATACAAAATAAAATTATCCATGGGTATGTTATTAGGTAAGCAAAGGATATTTCAAACAATAATGAGTATTATATGAATGATATTATACTATACGTGGACATGTTATGTGTATGTACCCATCAGTTTAAAAGGATGTTTATCACAGTATTAAAAGGTAAATTTAACTTTGAATGGTAAGATTTCTGAGGCAGCTTTATTCCTATCTCTAAGTTTAGTTTTGCTTGAATATTTTAAGCAGAAATTATTTTTTAATCAGAACAAAATTTAGAAGGTCTTCAATCTGGGTAAAAGTTTACTGCTTTAGACATATTTATTATTTTAAATGAAGATAGATTTTTTTTATATAAATAACCTTAGGTTGTTATAAATCAGTTGAACCATTTGTGATATGGAACCAGTTTGTGTGGCCAGGCTGTATTTAAAAAATATAAAACTAGGTCAGGTTGCACTGAAATGGCTGGAATCAGCAGAGTCCAGAGTCTACTTGCAAAATAGATAAAAGAAACACCAGATGAAAGTTAAATTTATCATCTAAGTTGTCTAAGTCAATGTATATTGGAAAGCAGAGGCAAATATTCTACCAAAGGGAGAAGGAGCAACATTTTGAAGAACAAAATTTTGGAGACACATTTAAATAGAGCATCATATTTCAGTTTATATCATGTATAAAACTTGAAGTGTTTAAAAAAAAAAACTTGTAGTTATTCATTGATGAAATGCAAAAGATTTAAGCTAACTAAACTTAAAAGCTAAGTTCTGACTACAAACACAGTACTCTACTCTAAACAGTACCCATAGTCTCTAGTTACTCTAAAATCTCTCTCATTTCTGTAGCTGATTATATATATATATATATATATATATACACACACATATATATACAATATGTATATATGTATATGTATATATATATACATATACATATACATATACAAATTATCTGAGCATAATTGTTGAATATTTAGCATAATATAATAAGCCAATATTGTTTTTTTCTTTTGAAGAAGCATCTACAAATGTTCATCTCTCTCAATTCTATAATGTTTCTTACAAGGGGTTTTTGGGTTTTTTTTCTGTAAAAGTCAGAAGGAAAGTGATGTTACTAGTGATAAACATGGCAAAAGCAATCTAAGAACATACTGACAAGCCACAACTTTATTTAAAAGATTGTAAAGGCTCACTTTAGGTTAGATAACAGGAAATAGTACAGAGTTGGCATAAAAGTGATTCCAATATCTGTTATTTAATTTGATACAGAAACATGATTTGATTTTTAGTAAAAAATTCAATAAAGTATGAATGTTGAATAAATAAATATTTTGTGGTGTGAGTAAATGAAATAATGAGAATTCTTATCTCTTCTTTAATCCAGCTAGTCATTTTTATTCTGAGAAATAGAATTTAAACAAGTGGAGTTAAGTACTATAGCTAACATCTTGCCATAAAAAAAATAGTCCAAAGATAGAAGAATCTGAGTAGCCATACAAAATAAGTAACTATACAAATAATTCACAATGTCAGTTTAATAAAAATTACTTCAAAATTCAAGTCCAGATTTGTGTCAAGAGGGCTGAGTAGGAAAACACTGTGCTTGCCTCCTCTAATGACCACACCGAAATTACAACTAAACTACAGAACAAACATCATTGAGAATTGCCTGAAGACTGGCTGAACAGAATCCTATATAAGGATATACAGAAGCAGCCATTTCAAGACTTGGAGGAAGGACAGAATAAGGAACAGGCTGTCCTACACCCATGTATGATGGTTAAAAATCAGGAGGGATAGATATCTTAGCTGCGAAGGTCCCCTCTGAGGAGCAAGGAGTTCAGGCCCCAACCAGGCTCCCCAGCCCAGGGTTCCAGTGCCAGGAAGAGAAGTCACCATAAGTTCTGGCTATGAAAACAAGTGGAGATTGTGGCTGAGTGAGATGTGGGATAGCTGGAGTCCCAAGTGATCCTCTTAAAGGGCACATGCACGGACTTCCTTGCTGACAGACTCATTCTCTCTGAGCGCTGGTGCTGAGGCAGAAGATTAAAAGGTGCCTGGGACATACGGGGAGGAAGTAAATTCTCTGGCTTCAGGGTAAGGGCTGCAGGGACAGCTTCCTATCAAAAAAAAAAAAACTGGCAGAAGCCATTGTTCCTTAGTTGAGCCCTCCACCCACCCAGTGTACAGACACAGGCGGCCACTGTATTTGAGTCTCTATCATCCTGGCTAACACCATCTGACTAACCCTGGTAATTCCCTGATAGCCCATCCCATGCAAATTATGGGACCACTCAAGCCGCTTCCAGTGGTTTTTCCATACAAATGGCCTGTCTTAACTTGAACTTTCCTAAAATTTCTCAATGGTTCACAAACCCCAAACAAGCAACATCTGGCCTCAGATGCCCTGAACCTCTTGCTAAGTAGCCCCAAACCTGGCACTAGCAGCAGCCAGACTCAGTTTACAGCTTAGCCTCTCCCAGGCATCTCCAAGCCTAGGGCAAGTGTCAACTATCTGCAGATCATTTTGAAGTGGATACCAAGTGACCCTGGCAGTACACAGTAGGCAGCTGAATTTGACCTGCAAGAGAACCCTTCCCATGGTGTCCCAGAACCAACACACCTGAAGGCCAGCTTCAAGTCACACCAGAGAACCACTCAATTACCTCCACAAAAGACACACCCAAAGGGAAGAGTGGGCAATCACCAGAGACCCGCCAGAGCAAACCCTGCTCTGTAGGGTCAACCCTTGAACAATAGCTCCTCCTTGGTAGTCACAGCTACACCTCACAACTGATCACCCTGAGGGTCAATCCCTCCCACTGAGGTAGGAACAGAAATAAAGGCTCAACTACAACAGGAGGGCACACACAACCCACACAAGGGACACACTTGCAGCACCTGACTTGTGCCACTGAGCCCCACTGGACACCTAGTTCATAAGGCCACACTACTGAGAGCAGGAGACATAGCCACTCTACCTAATTCATGGAAACAAACACAGGGAGGTAGCCAAAATGGTGAGGTAAAGAAACATGTCCCAAATGAAAGAACAGAACAAAGCTCTAGGAAAATAACTAAATAAAATGGAGACAAGCAGTCTACCAGATGCATAGTTCAAAACACTGGTTATGAAGATGCTCAATGATCTTTGTGGGAACTCCAACAAAGAGAAAGAAAACAAAAACAAAACAGAGGCAGAAAACATAAAGAACCAGTCAGAAATAAAGACTACAATAACTGAATTAAAGAATGCATTAAAGAGAATCAAGTGTAGATTAGATGAAGCAGAGAACTGAATCAGCAGTTTGGAAGATAAGGTAGCAGAAAACATCCAATCAGAACAACAAAAAGAAAAAAGAATCCAAAACAATGAGGATAGTTTAAGGGACCTCTTGGACAATATCAAGCGTACCAACATTCACATAATAGGGGTACCAGAGGAGAAAAGAGAGAGCAAGGAATTAAAAACCTATTTGAAGAAATAATGATGGAAAATGTCCCTAACCTGGCAAAGGAAATAGACATACATGCCCAGGAATCACGGAGTCCCAAACAGGATGAAACCAAGGAGGCCCACACCAAGACACATCATAATTAAAATGCCAAAGGTTAAAGACAATAACAGAATCTTAAAAGCAGCGAGAGAAAAGCAGTTAGTTACCTACAAGGGAGCTCCCATAAAACTGTCAACTGATTTCTCAACAGAAACTTTGCAGGCCAGAAGTGAAGTGATTGTAATGAAATATTGAAAGTGATGAAAAGCAAGTACCTACAACCAAGATTAGTCCACCCAGCAAAACTACAATTTAGAATAGAAGGACAGATAAGGAGGTTCTCAGAGAAGAAAAAGCTAAAGAGTTCATCACCACCAAACCAGTATTACAAGAAATGTTCAAGAGACTTCTTTAATAAGAAAAAAAGATTTTAAAATATGAAAAATAAAATGGGAATAACTGCATATCCAGCATATCTATCACCAATTACTTTAAACGTACATGGATTAAATGCACCAATCTAAACATACAGAGTGGTTGAATGGATAAGAAAAAAAAAACTCATATATGCTGCCTACAAGAGACTCACTTCAGATTGAAAGGCACACACATATTAAAAGTAAAGGATGGAAGAAAATATTTCATGAAAAAAAAAAAAGCTGGAGTAGCAATACTTATACCAGAGAAAAATGGACTTTAAACAAAGGCTATAACAAGAGACAAAGAAAGACCCAGTAATCCCACTTCTGAGAAATTATCCAAAGAAACCCAAAACACTACTTGGAAGTTACATGTGAATCCACATGTTCACTGTAGCATTATTTACAATACCCAAGGTATGGAGGCAACCTGGGTGTTCATCAATGAATGAATGGATAAGGAAGAGGTGGTCCATATATACAATGGAATGTTACTGAACCATAAAAAGAGTGAAATCGTGCCACTTGAGACAACATGGATGGACATAGAGGGTATTCTGCTGAGTGGAGTAAACAGAGAAAGACAAATGTCAAGTGAATTCACTTATATGTGGAATCTAGAGAACAAGATAAACGAACAAACAAAACAGAAACAAGCTCATAGATACAGAGTGCATTTTGATATATGCTAGATTGGGAAGTTTGTGAGGAGGGGTGAAAACAGGAGGGTGTTAGTACAAATTGATAGTTACAAAAAGTCATGCGAATGTAGAGTATAGCATGGGGAATAAAAGTGGTAGTACTGTAATAACTATGTATGGTATCAGGTGGGTACTGGATTTATCATGGTGATCATTTTGTAAGTTATATAAATGTCTAATCAATATGTTATATACCTGAAACCTATATAATATTGTATGTCAACTGTAATTGAAAAATAATAAAAAAACTTTAAAAATTCAAGTGTAAAATCACATTATTCTCCACATTATATATCTGCTTGCCCACAGAAAGTAAAATAATGTCTCAATGTCCCTCATTATGCAGACATAACACATTTAAACCTCTCATATGTAACAATTTATATGAAGCTATCTACCAGAGAATAGATGAAACTCTCCAAATGGAGTTTTATGCACGACAATAAGAATCCTTATGTTCTCAAATTTCTTTATAGAGTTAAATGATAACTGACTGCACCATAATGCTGGGAAAATCTAAAGCTGTAAGGGGTAAGAAATCTTGTTTGAATTAAAGCTGATAAGATACAAAATTTTTATTAAGCTCATATTTCATCTATATTCAGAAAACAAGATTAATGTCAGATCATTGCTCCTGAATGAAGCTGTCCTAATTAAGTGTAAAATAAGATTAAAATGGATAATAAATGCCATTTACTCTGGCCTTTTCTAATATATGGTGCCCAAAGTATCTGTTTGATATATTTCTCCCTTAATTCATTCAAATAAAACTTATGTCAACAAATATAAATTGAAAGGCAGATCTTGCTAACACTCTTTCATTTATCATTGAGTTAAAATTGTGCAACCAATGGCATTGTGAGAGAAATAGCAAAATATATGCATTGAAAAAGAGATGCAATGAAATGGTATTTTTAAATGTAAGAATGAATGCTAATTCTTATAATTGAGATATGAGAATGAACTATCAGCCTTTATTCTTATGGTAGCTATTGCTTTTTGTTGTCTCTAAATCTCAAATATAAATATCATTACATTTGTTTCTTTTTTTTCTTCAAGAGAGCATGTGTTTTGCTCAGTATAAAACATATTGTCTCTGGGTGGCAGAGACACTGGATTTGGGGGTCCTTCCTTCAATGCTCCTGTGCTATGTCTAAAATAGCCTTGTTACTTTCTATAACTAACAGTACTATTTCCTGAAATCATGTCACTTGACAATTTTGCTGAACAAAATTACTAAATTATGCTAATTCTTGAATACTAATACATATTCAGTGGAAAGGCTTTCAATTATATTCCTAAATATTCTTTCAACAAATCATTCATAATTACATACTGCAGTCTATATATAAATTTTTCAGATAGTGCTCCAGGGCATTTCAGACAAAAATGAGAGAACTAAGATTTATGGATGAAGAACCAGAAATACTCATTCATAAGTGGTTCTTTCAAATTGCAAGAAAGATATTCATTTAGGTAGTATATTTCATTTATGGAAAACAGTAAATGTAAGGAATCCAGAAAAACCTATCACTCCCTCTGCAATAGATGTGTCTCATAAATGCATTCAATATCTTCTCACTGTGTGTTCATTATGAGAGGTCCCAATCACATGCCTGTTCTCCAAAGGACTTATCATCCATTTTCCATTCTTGTTCTCATTTACCATTCACACAAAGCAAATAACTAATTGTATCATCTGAAATTCTCACTAGGATGATTTCACTTTATCGAGTTTTTCAGAGCCATCTGAGTGACGCTGTAGTAATGTAGCCAACTAGTTCTGGTATATAGATGGCATATGGTATAGAATAGATCAGTCTTTAAACTAGGGCTATTGTTATCTTCCTCCATTAACTGGTCAGGGGACATGAGACTGGTTGACCAAGATGTGGCAAAGCAGTAGATCTCTATACCACATAAGTGAACTGCCTACTTGTACAATGAACTTGTACCTTCTGTGCTCATTTTAGCCTACTATTTATGTATCCTTTCAACTTGATAATGAAATGTCATTATATACATCCAATTTTATGGTTTGACTAGTTATATAAATCCAATTTATGATGGCAATTTGGGTTGCATAGTCACTTGGTGCCCGATGGTCAGCCACTCAGATTTATTAGGGTCAAGTAGTAAGCCAGGACATGTTTTCACGTAGAAATTAGCAGTAGGCAACAAAGAGCTTGGCCTTATTCTACAAGTCGGCTCAGTGTTCCTCTGTTGAGGTTGCCAGGGGCTCCACAGAGCATCCCTGATTGTCCCAGTCACTTCCACTACCATTGCATCTAATAGGAAAAGAGGTCCAATTGTTTGAACAACATGTACCGCAGATCTCAGTTTCTTTTGAGATAGATAATCTTACAAGTTGTCAAACAAATGATTGAAGAAGCTTGACCTCATAGGTTATTTGTAGCCAAAAATACTCAGAGGCTCAGCAACTTTCCTCTCATTTTAGAAGATAAATCCCAACATGTCTCAGACCTTAAAAACTTCATTGATGGTTTTGGTCAAACTTCCATGAGGCACACCTCCTAAACTCTGGCACACATGTCTTAATAAGGAATCTAGGATATTTGCACCTTCCTCCTTCTCAAGTCCTATTAGCATACTGTAATGGATCAGCATGGTATTGAATCAATTTCTGATTGGGGATGGAAATATAAAGTTATTTTCTAGGTTAAAAGCTTTATGCTAGTGCCAGAGACTGCAGATTCCCCCATTAAATATATACAACTGGAATGATAGCTGTAGTTAGCATCAGCATCTCATTAAGTTCAGCATAACCTATCATTTTCAATGATCACCCTAGTTTCTACCCTGGGTAAATAGGTGAGATAAATATGGGCTGTGGTAGCAGTTACCACACCTGAATCTTTCCAGTCTTGCTTGTGGCACTAAATCTGCAATACCAACACTCCCCCCCACCACCCCCTCAAGGTGTGAGATTACTTTCAGTCTACATATTGAAAGATGGTTTCCATTTGCCTTTCCTATCATAAAATCTTTTCTACAGGTCAGGGACTCATATGGGGATTCTCCCTGTCACTAGTATTTTTATTCACACTATATATTTTGATGCTGGACAAAAAATTAAAAATGCAGCTGTAGTCTCACTAGAACATGAAATTGACTAGAGCCAAAACTCCATCCATTGCCTAAACCCCTCTAAGTTTCATTTTGAAGTTGGACCACAATGGTGAATTAAGTCTCCAAGGATTACCATCAAATAACAGCAAAAATCAAATAACCCACAGAAGGTCTGAGAAATTTTCTTTCCTAACAAGTGGCTACTGATGCCATTGAAATATAAATTGTGGGAAGATTCATATGTACACACTTGTGGATTTATTGTAGTGTTCTATTTCAATGCAATAGAGCCCCCCACCCCCATCATTTGAAGGACTCAATGTCTTCCAATTGTCTTGGGTTAGACACTGAATTTCCACTTCATTGTGCTACCTCAAGATAGGTTTTTTCCCCACCAGAACTAGAATTTTGCTGCCTATAAGTGTCAAATAAGCACCTTCATAGAATGTCTAGCTATTTCATTTTTAGAGGCCCTGTAATCAACTAAATATAACCACAGGTTCTTGTATATCAAAACTCTGATCATCATTATTGTGGTAATTGTGTCCATCTTGTCTCTGAATATAAATTCTATCTACCTGGTTTCTACTGTTCCATCATCCCATTCTCACGGAGATAAGGAAATCAAATTATTGGGTTGTCAGAAAAGTCATGACATACTTTTTCTATGTTTTTCATTGCAAAAATGTGTCATGACTTTTCCGACAACCCAATAATTCCACTGTGGCATCCCCACCACCATCTTTATCCTACATAGGACATTTACTTTAGATATTTTTAAGAAGGCTGGTGACACACTCACCAATTAATTGCTTTAAGAAGTGACAACTGACATGTTGACATATTGATTGTAGACTCTGAGTCAAAAAACCTGTGCTTAAGTAGTCAGCTACTAATACATTAATTACAATTAACACCATTCATTGCTTGGTTAAGAATAATTTATATCATTACAAAAGCATGAATGTGCCCAGGCCAATAAATAATGATGTGGTGTGTACGTGTGTGAGTGTAGGGGTTTGGAATAGGGATTACCATTTACCTGAGAATATAGACTAACTCAATGAAATCTTGATTCTTAGGTTGTCAGAAAAGTTATGACATATTTTTTTCTATGCTTTTCTTTGCAAAAACGCGTCATGACTTTTCTGACAACCCAATATTTTCTAGAGCTCTTAAATTGTTAGTTAAAGTTATAGGCATCATGGACCTTGCTCAAGGATGTCCTGATATAACTATATTGCACACAAATGAATACTATTAAAAATGATGGTTGCTAATTGGGAGGGGGGGGGAATGAGGGAGAAGGGGAAGGGATTAGACAGCATAAATAGTTAACTACAATACTGCCACAGGTATATGAAAGACAGTTTGAGGAATATAATTAATAATGTTGTAAATATTGTGTAGGGTGTCAGATGGTCACATGTCTTGCTAGGGAGACCGCTTCATGGATGGGGTAGAGGCTTGATCACTGCACTGTACACCTGAAGCTGATGTTGTATAATATTGTAT
>NW_017732691.1:42720-116534 GCF_001890085.2 Hipposideros armiger | reverse complement strand
TTGTTTCTTCATTTGTTTGTCTTCTTCCTTTGTTGTTTTCAGTTTTACATCCCACACATCAGTGAAATCATATGGTTTTTTACTTTTTCTGTCTGACTTATTTTGCTTAGCAAGATAATTTCAAGATCCATCCATGTTGTCACAAATGGCACTATTTCATCTTTTCTTATGGCAGAGTAGTATTCCACTGTGTATATATACCACAACTTATTTATCCAATCATCTATCACAGCACACTTTGGTTGTTTCCATGTCTTGACCCCACAAATGAAGCTGCAATGAGCATAGGAATACATATATCTGTAAGGATAAATGTTTTCAGATATTTGGGGTAGAAACCCAGGAGAAGGATTGGTGGGTCATATGGTAATTCTATTCTTAATTTTTTAAGGAACTTCCACACTGCCTTCCATAGTGGCTGCACCAGTCTGCATTCCCACCAACCATGTATGAGGGTTCCATTTTCTTCACAGCCTCTCCAACACTTGTTATTACTTGTCTTGTTGATGATAACTATTCTAACTGGTGTGAGGTGATATCTCATTGTGAATTTATGTGCATTTTTCTAATAATCAGTGATGTTGAGCATTTTTTCATGTCTATTGGCCATTTGTATAAACAAGACCTGAAACAATAAACTGCATAAACAAAAAACATAGGTACTAAACTTATAGACTTGGGTTCAAAGAGGACTTTATGAATTTAACCTCAAAGGCAAGGGAAGTAAAAGCTAAAATAAATAAATGGGACTATATTAAACTAAAAAGCTTCTGCACAGCAAAAGAAACCATGGACAAAATAAAGAGGCAACCAACTCAATGGGAGAAGATTTTTGCAAACAACACCTCCAGTAAGGGACTAATATCTAAACTATATGAGGAACTCATAAAACTCAATAACCAAAACACAAACAATCCAATTAAAAATGGGCAGAGGACCTGAACAGACATTTCTCCAAGTGGAAATATTTCTTAAAGCATTATGTGTTTGATTCTTTTCTTACATAGAGTGTATGTATCAAATATAATTCAAATGTTTCTTCATGGTCCCTGGTAAAAATGAATAAAAATTGTAATTTTTACAATCTTTACATAGTAGTGGTTCTCAAATGTTTAAAGACCGACAGCAACTGAGAAATTGTTGAAATGATAAATCTTGAACTGCTCTCCAGATCAACTGACTAGAAAGCTGCAGGTGAGTCTGATGCCCACTAAAGCTCACTATAGGACTGTTTATGCCTCTGCTAGGGCACAAGCTTTAGGGTCAGACACACTTAGGTTTAAATCTAGATTCTGCCAATTATTAACCATATGATCTTGGCAAAGTTATCTAACCTACCCAAAGCCCCAATTCCACCTATGTAATTTCAGTGCTATAGAACTGTGAGGATCACATGAGCAATTACATGCAAGGTTTATAGTATAGTGCTTCACACATAGCAGTGGTTTAATAAATGGCTAGAATTATATATATATATATATTTTTTTAATTACAACATACAACTATGTTTAACAGTTCTATCTCTTACTGGCTGCTTTATGCAGATTTGCCCTTACTTTTTAAAAAATGTACATCATTATTTACCACATGATTTCATTAAAGTACTAAATTTGTTCCATTAATGGTTTTAACAGGTAGTCCCAATACATGAAGAGGTAGACTAGAAAATGTACTGCTTTAAGATACTGAGCTTATTCCTAGATGACTTAGGCTGCATAACATCTTCTTCTAATCATTTTTATAAAAAATGATTTCATATAGAATACTCAGTTTTATAGTTTATTCTGGTGTGCATTAGGCATATCGGAAAAATTATCAGCATCTTGATTTCCAAGTATACAACAGTAAAGACGGAATGAATTTAAACTAAAGCAAATTGCAGAATTATAATTGTTATTTTACTACATTCTTCCATGTTCAAAATCCTGGAAAACGTACAAGGTTAAATAAAATTATTTTGTAACAGCCAATACTTTTAATTAGATTTCCCTGAGGCTTGCAGAGTTAAAAGAGAACTTAGCAAGCAAATATAAAACTGATTCTTTTTCAGTAAGAAGAAATAGTAAAATGTATTAAGCCTTAATGGTGAGGAGAAATTGAACTCTTTGAAATAAAAGCCAAGGAGATACTGTCGCTTCGATTATTTTCTATTACTAAATGTCCAGAGAAAAGTCTTCCTATTAGCAATTCCAAACTTTTAAACATATTAGATTTTGTAACAACTGTCCAATAAATACAGAAAGCAATATATTCTGTAACCATAAATAATCCCACAGCTGGGGATTAATAGTCGTTATTTCCTTTCATGTACGAATTAAAACACATGTTAAATGTGAAGATTTCCAAAGGTGTTTTTTAACAATGCCTTATTTTATATAGAACACTTTGATAAATACTTCAAAGAAAGGAATATGTAGCTTACAATTTCTTTCCATCAAATATATTTAATTTCATCTTACATTGAATTGTTGACTTGAAGAAAGTTTTATGTGAAAAGCAAGTATATGATGCCGATGCCAGTTTTGCTCTTTTATTTCTTTTATGGTCAATGCTGTTCTTTTGTTTTGAAAAAGGATCAAATGAGACTGAGCAAGGAGGTGAAAAACATAAACGTGGTTATGTTAGCATTATATCTTTGGCTCTGTGAAAATAGCAAGAATGTACTCCTCTGCCATTAAATAATTGGCACAACCCAGCATTGAAAAAAGGTCCTATTTTTAAACCTACAAGCACACCTTATTTTATTGCACTTTGCATTACTGCTCTTCCAAAGTATTGTATTTTTTACAAATTGAAGGTTTGTGGCAACCCTGCATTGAACAATTCTATCAGTGCCATTTTCCCAACAGGCTCAGGTGATGGTTAACATTTTTTTTTAGCAATAAAGCAATTTAATTAAGGTATGTGCATTGATTTTTAGACACAATATCATTGAACACTTACTAGACTACAGTATAGTGTAAACATAACTTTTATGTGCACTGGAAAATCAAAAAATTTGTTTGACTATTGCAACATTTGCTTTATTGCTATGGTTCAGAAGGAATCCGCAATATCTCCAAAGTATGCCCGTATTTATAGGATGAAATTACTCTGCTACTTAAGACAAATCACTTTACTCGTTTGCATCCCATCCTCTTTTAACTCTCTAAGGATCTTTTCTATAAATTATCCTATCATTACAGAATCAATATTTCTTCTTTGGTATACATGGTATCAAATAATCATCCATATTTATGTAAACTTTGGTTGGCCTAGTTACAGTCCTATTTATTTATTTCCTTTTCCTTGTAGCTCTGCTCCTAGAAAAGTGATTTTATTCTTACTAATATTACTTTCTTACCAATATTTACTATTCCTCCTAATAATACTTTCTAACTTCTCTTTAACTTGACCATCATCGATCAATAGAAATTCACTGAAATTCCTAATCTGATAGCATAAACTACATTATGCTACAGTAACAAATAATCCTAAATACTCATTAGTTTAAGTTAACAATAGTTTAATTCTCATACAAACCTGGTAGGGTCCTAGATTAATGGTGCTTCATTCATTTATAAAATTACCTTCTCAAAACAAACATTCACAGTGAAAAAAAATGTGTGGAAAATTTCATAAAATTTTTTTTAAGCAGACCAATCTGGAAACAAGACTCCTGGTTCATCTTTTGTTGGACAAAGCAAGTGACTCAAAAAATGCTAGAGGAGAGACACTGTATTTCCCCATGTATAAGACACACCTTAATTTTGGGGCCCAAAATTTGAAAAAAAATGTATTACATAAAGTTATTGAACTCAAGTTCTATGCATCATAAAATTCATACAACTCCTCATCACTGTCAAAACTCCCAACCATTAGCTTGTCCTCATCTGTGTCTGATGATGAATCACTGTCTTCATATATTGCCTCTCATGGCCTTCTTCTGCCGTGGTGTTTTCAGTAGGGTTTCTTCTTCCCGTAGCCAGTCTTGGATTGTTTTCTCAGTTGGAGGAGGACCAAACTTACATTAAGCAGCATGATTTCCATTCACTTTTGCAAACTGGATCACTTTTAACTTGAATTCAGCACTGTACAAAAATCTTTTCTGAGCCATTTCAGGGCAGAACGTGGCAAAACGTAACCTATCGTAATATACCGGTGACAAGTGCGAAACAATGAGCACAAAGACAACAAGCGCGAAAAAGCGGGAAATGCAAGTAAAAAAATCTATAACCACGGTATAAGACGCACCCAGTTTTTAGACCCTTAATTTTTCTAAAATGAGTGTGTCTTATACATGGGGAAATACAGTAAATTGAGGGGGGCAAAAATACAAAACTTTAAACAAAAAGTAACAAAAAACTTGATGATTAAAAAATTTTAACCTACCCACATAGCAAAAAAACAACAACACTAAAATGAAGAAATTCACTTTTGGGAATGAATGTTTCAGAGGAAATATCAAGGATATGACTTTACCACCTTTTGCTAGTACGTACCTCAAAGAATAAAAAGTACAGAGTATTTATAGAAAAGAGTCTTTGAGAAGTTAAGCTTGAGACTTTCATATTTTCTCATTCTAACCAAGGTCGTGAGGGAACTGGGGGACATCTCAGAAAAAGCCAAAATGGAAATAGTATAACCTAGGAAAGATTTCTTGTTTAATGGCATGAATCCCATGACATACCAGGAGAAGCTAAGAATTAATGAAAATTATATAGCAGCAGAAATACTGCCAACTTGGATTGAAAGGGACACACACAATATAAAATAAAGAAAGGTCTTTGGACTCCAGACATACTACTTGCAAAAAAATAGTGATAAAACTATTCACCTACAAAACCCTGCAGTGTTTCATGAAAAAGGAAGGATGACTCAGAAGATGGAGAAGAGTATTCTGAAAGTAGAAACAATAATTATTCCATGCCTTAAAACTTAATGGGGTTTTCATAATTTTATCTCAGAATTGCTTGAGATCTTTTCCTCCATTTTCTCCCTTTTTGAACCAGAATGTCTATAACTTTTCCTATGCCTGCCCTGCCATTTAGTTTGGGAACAAATAACCTGTTACCTTAATTCTATAGGTACAAAGATAAAGGGGAATTAGAATGGATTATGCCCAAAGCTTCACCCATACATAGTTTAGAGGATTTAGATGATGAAATTTGGGACTTTAAAAGTTGATAAGATTTAGTTAAGATTTTGGACTTTGAGTTGATGCTATAATAGGATAAGACCTTTGAGGACCTTAAATGTATTTTGGATGTGCTCTGAATGTGAATCTTTGGGGGGTATATGGTGGACTGCAATAAGCAGAATATTAACCCCCCAGGCTGTCTACACTTTAATCCTTGGAGTCAGGGATTTGAATATATTACCTTACATGGCAAAAGAACTTTGGCAGATCTAATTAGGGTTATAGCCTTAAAATCAGGATTATCCTGGATTTTCAAGTAAACTCAATATAATCACATGGACAAAAAAAAACACAAACAAAAGAACAGAAGGTAGAAAATATGTGAAGATGGAATAATTTGCAGGAAACACTCAAAGTGTGAGGGGAACTAAGACCTACTTTTGCTCACTTTGAAGATGACCAAGAAATGTGACAGGCCGGAAGCTGAGCATAGCCCTAAATTGACAGCCAGCTAGGAAATAGGACCACAGTCCTATGGCCTCATGGCATGGACCTTTGCAAACAACTTGAATGCCAAGGAAATAGTCTTCTCTAGAGCCTCCAGAAAGGAATGCCGCTCTGCCAACACCTACACTTTAAACTTCTGAGAGCCATATAAAGCTTCAGACCTGTAGAAATGTGCAATAATAAATGTGTGTTGTTTTAAGTAGCTAAGTTTGTAGTGATTTATAAATGGCGGTAATGGAAAATGGATATTTCCAAATAGATAGATATTCACATACTCTTGTATATAGTATTTATTCTTGTATATATAAACATGTTCTTGTATTTAATAAATGCAGTTTTCAGAATATTTTTAATAAACTTTTCATTAATAGTATATGGTAAATAGCATTTTTACTATATCTGTCATAGTGAATACTCATTTATCTGTACACTGTGTGGGTAATAGCTTGTGAAAGGGGCAGACACTTTTATGACAATCACTGTAAGAAGTACTCTTGTCAGGTCCAGAGCATTGAGTACACTTAGGGTTACAGATAAACTATCATTAATTCCAACAGTTGACCTCATCCCCTCAGTTCTTCCAATATATTAGAATATTTTGGAAGTCCTGCTGTACCAATTTATTTTACTAAACATGACACCATGTAATATTATTTCACTCAGAGAAACAAAGGTACAAGATTATAAACTGTGACTTAATCTTCTTACCGAGCAGTCTGCAACATGGATTCTTTAGAACTATTTTCTTTTTGTTATAAAAGAAAATTGAAAGACAAAAGGCCAGTGACAATTCATCCCTAGTGTGAGAAAAATCCAGTAACTAATAAAACAAAAAAGTATAAGACAGCCTGAGAGTCTAGATGATTAGTAATAAAGATGAAATAAATGGGATTGGGAAAGATAAGAGTTATCTATTTTAGTAAGCAGAAAATGGTCACATTTGACAAGCCAAGAAATAAGTTTACATGGAGAATTAACTTCAAGTTTAACTACTAGAGATCAAAAAAGTTTGCACTAGTGGAATGCAAATTACAAAGCTTGTCTGCACTCTGTGTCAAAAGAATAATAATAGTTGGTCTGGGTTGTTTTTTCTAAGAATGTGTATTTTCAAATCCAATGTGACAACTGGAGAGCAAACATGCATATACAAGCAAATCAACTCTTTACTTTAAAAAGCATTAATTTTGTTACAACATATTCATCTTTTCCCAAGTAATAATCCGTAGACATTTTATGTCAAAGATATTCTTTTACATTTCTTCAAAAAAATGTGTTTGAAATTCACAGATTTTTAAAAAAGATTTTATTGAAGAAATGGGGGAGGGGAACAGTGTTGGGGGATCAAGGAAGGAAAACAGACAAGTTGCTGTTCTTTTGTTCTTCAGTCTAGTTGTGGAGGACATTGCTTCACTGGCCATATTGGTATTATCATTGTGCTCTTCCTGGCTGAGGCAGTCACTTGCCGGCCATTGAAAGCAGCTCATGGCACCTCACAGCAGCTCATGAAAGTTCATGCCCGTTGCCAGCCAGCTCCACTGCAGCCTATGCCATGGCTGGCGACTCACAGCAGCCCACCTCCAGGTCGAGCTGTTGTTCACTATCTTAGCTGTAGAGGGCACAGCATCACTTGCCCTCATGTGGGATCCGAACCAGGGCCCTGCTGCTCAGAGCTGGCATCCCAAACCAACTGTTTACCAACACGCCACTCGGCCGGTCCTGAAATGCACAGACTTTAAAAATAAATGTTTTTAATGTAGATTCAGCCAAGTTTAACAATTCGATGTACAACTATTAAATTTTCCAATTTTAGCCATTGTGCTTTGAAAAAATTAGAAAATGTCATCATATTTAAAGGGAGGATTATACTATATTCTGTTTATCTCACAATGGTGGATTTTTATATATTTTACCAAGATACTTTCAAGGGATATTTTATGATGCAAAAATAAAACTTTTCTTCCTGATAGCTAATATATTTCAACATTGATGAACTACATACCTTCTCCCCAGACTAAAAGAAGATAACTAGTATAAAAAAGTAAAAGAAAATCCGGTTTTTCCTCATGATTAATATATTATGTTGTTGAAAAGAGAAATATCTCCTGTAATAAAATCTGTATTGCTCTGGGTTTTATGGATAATCAAAATATTTTGGATCATCTATTGTTCTGCACATATTAGAGTAGACAACAGGAAACTGATAAATCTGTCTGCCATTAGACTATATCTAAGTAGTCTATTATATGAAGGCTCAAGAAATTGTCATGCAAGGCTACTACCAATCTTATTGTAGATTTCATTATCCTACTGGGATAGCAAATTCTTCCCAGGTATTGAGAGTGAACTGGAAAGAAATATTTTATTACTAAATATGAAAAGTAATAGACATCATTTAATCAACTCTAAAGTATTTAAAACTATTAATTTTATATACCAAATCACTGTTCTTTAAGAATTATTATTATTCCAAGCTCTGAATTCAAGCGAGTGTTCCATAACATAACCACATCTTCATTCACTGCTCTTCTAAGCTCTTATCATCTTACACACCTGCCAAACTAGTCTATTGGTCATAACATTTGCCAATTCATAATATGGTGGCAAGTTGTGTTATTTGAAAAAGTTTGTCCATATATTCCATCAATGCAAGTCCATTACCTCCTTCAAGAATTTTTAAAAAAAATCACTCTCTCTATGACCTTCATTTCCACAGCTGATGTTAACCAACAGTACATGTTAATTCATATTTATATTTGATGTGACTTAGTACACTATTTTGGAAATCTTCCCCATGGCATTCCACTAGCCATGTTCCTTATTGAAGGTCTATTTTTAGCTGACCAATAAGCTCGAAATAAAAGCAATTATATTTCATTAAGATGAGCTATTTCCAAGTCCTCCATTTTTTCATATTGATATTAGATAGATGCTTTCAAAATATAATTAAAACTAGACATTTCAATATGTTACACTGTCTTGCAAAACCCTATGTTACACTCTAACAATTTTGTTCAGTCTCTTAAATAATATTCTACTTACTTGCATGACACTTACAAGGTATGTTCAACCTTCCATGTTTTGGCAGAATCACAGATAAATATGCAATGCCCATAGTATTAGTATAGAAAATAAAGCTCATATTCCCCCCCAAAAAGCTAACAAAAGCTGTAGCAAAGTTACAATTTTTGTTTAATGCTAGTCTAATACAGTTTTTGTGTTTTCGGAGAGAAAAATACTTGTATTTCTAGTTTATAATGTTTCAAACTCAAATTTTCTGAATGCTACAACTAGAACTCAATTTCCATCCCAATGTGTATATAGAATACACAGTATTTTGGAGAGGGTTCAAATAGTGAAAGCTTCCATAAAATTGGATGTATATTTGTATTAACATAATGCAGACAATTTATATATTGTTACCCTAGTATATAAATTATAAATGGAATTAACTTTGCCCATTGATTTTAGCCTTAGTATTGGGTCATTACAATTTTTGAGTAGTTCAGTAATTAAGATTTTTCTATTACCAAGGCTTTCAATATGACATTCTAATATTGTAGTGTGAATTATAAAACATTAGCAATTAGTAATTTATAACAAAATATACCAGTATTATACAATCTTCACAGATGTTGCAAAAATTAAATATATATCAAAACTCTGCTTTTTCATATTTATTACAATGGTTTCTAAACTTTAACCAGGCTACCCCACCTATCAACTGCTTCACATATTTTTGAGAAACATGTTGGAACACAGTTTTGTAATTGTTGCTTTTACTTAATATATTTGAAAGATAGTCTTAATATCCAAGTGTCATGCACAAGAAATATATATCAATTCAGCTGTCTTTCAGAAATATAAGTTTATACAATATGGCATTTGCTGGGCTATTTTCACTGTAGATTAGACAGTTGCAGTAAATACAATAAATACTCTGAGAAACTTACATTCACCGAGTTTATAAAAACAAGAGTGTTAAATGACAACAATGACAAACACAGAATGATTCATATTCTCCATTTTATCTTTGAATGAAATCAAACAGAGGCTTTCTGGAGGAAATAATTGGTTTCATGGTATTTATACATACTAAAACTTAATCATTTAGAATTTATCTACCATGCTACCGTACAAGGCACTTACACGTGGAATTAGGATACTTTTGTGATTCCAGAAAACAGACTGTCTAAAGGTGAACCCGTGAAATATGGTCAATAAAGCTGGGATTGTGATTTTGGGCAGTGAAGCTATGTAGTATGTCAGGGGTAAATACGTTACATAACAATTCAAAATTCAGGGTTATTGAAGAACTACATTTAAAAGTTATTAACAAAGTTTTGGGGCCATTGACAGAATAATGGCAAGTTCATATTTTAAGAGTTAGTGCAGGTATGTTATTATTGTTCATTACCATTTTGACATATACGTAAATCAAAATACATGACAGAATCATATGTTTTTAAAAAAGTGTAAACACTAAAATTAAATAAGCCTGGGTTCAAATTTCAAGTCTGTTATATAAATCTGTGACCGTGGAGAAGCTGTTTTTTCTTCTATTAGTCTTAATTTTCTCTTTTTAAAATAAGAGTTACAATAACTATCTCATAATACTTCCATGAACATGAAAATGAATGCCCTGTATATAAAGTCTATCATATAAGGCAAACAGTCAGAAATTAATAAATGCTGACCCTTTATTTAATAATTAATACCCTGAACTCCATATCACCTCTGGGAAATTTCTCTGTTTAGGTTTTTTTTTTTTTTTTACCATGATCCAATTCACATCAAGGAATTGGTTAGGTTCAATATAGATTTCTCTTTTCCTTGGTCTTCACACAAACTCTGGCTTTTGTGAGATAGTACTGTGAGCAATTTGGGGTACACAAGGTTGAACTAGATTTGGATTCAAATTCTGGCTGTATAATGACTGGAAATAATTAAACCCTGTGGACCATAGTTTATCATATGCTTGACATATTAGCTAATGTGTAAGTTAAATGAGATAATTATTTATAAATTATATGTAAAATGGTAGCAATAGTTCCTTGAACTTGATAAGTGTGTTGTAAAGGTAGCTTTTAGTAATTTTAATAAATTCTGGGGTTTCATTTACAAAGCAATTAAGTACCTAATGTGCTCTTTAAGATATACATATGTTTATAAAATTGGGTATTATAAATTAAATTTCAATAGTGACACTTTTGGTTTATTCACCCCATGCCATTTTTTCTCCACATCTTCTTTTTTCTTCATTTTGCTTGACTTTTTCCTTTCTACTGTGTCCTTCCTTTACTGTATACACATCATCCAAAGGTTAACTTTAAAAAAATAAATCTGCAGGAAGTGATGTCAGCATCATTGCTGCATGTCATTCCTCTTTTCTTGCCTCTTTTTTTAACAAAAGAATTAGACATCCCTAACTAAAAAAAGTGCCTCCACACCTTACACTAAGGGACCCAGAGGGATTCTAGCCAACCTGTTCATCTGAAAATAAACAAAATTGTAGTAAGGACTGCAGATCTAAGGGAATCTATGAACCTTCCCCACCACCACTCTACCCAACAAAGGAAAAATATTGTTGAGTGCAAACCTGGGTAGATACCAAAGGAGAAAGAGAATTTGTAGAAGTCCAGCCTGCCTGAGGGAAGAGTCCAGCATGCCATGTGAGTGGGATAAAGACAAGTTGAGACCAGAATGAGGGAGGAAATAGTCAGAACAATCCCCCTCTCCAAGGCAACACTGCAAAGGACTAAACTGTTTGACAGTGATAACCCCCCCTTGGAGGAGGTGGAAAGTGAAAGTGGTGAGTGATTGCTCATCTACCACAAGAGTGTGGATTGTAGCTGAAGAAACCCATTTCTCTCAAGCACTACCTGAATTTCTGAGGAAGGATCTCCAATAACAAGGGAAGGAAGCAGATACAAATATAAAAGAGTATTAAAAGAAGGTATTTCCTGCTCTCTGCTTCAGGGCTTCAACAGGAAATCTACCATAAGGCTCCGTTAGTACCATGATGAAGGATCTCCCCTCCAGGCCATCAGCACCCATACATTTATATCCACATCTGCCCCTACTCTGCTGTCAGATCCTTGTGCATGCTCCCTTGGGCATCTGTGAGAGCAAGTTCTAGCAGACATGAACATGCTCAGAAAATGGGCCAAGTTTTGTATGCAAGAGAGAAACTACAAAATTGAGTTAAATTGCCACCCTGTGGAGTACAAAAGAAAGGTTTCTAATAGCCAGCCTGTTGAATTTTAAGAACCAAAAAGGATATAAAAGCTTAGTTAAGAAGGTGTCTGCTATTTCAAATGCAAAACCAGAAGTGCATACCTACAGACAGCATGAAAAATCAAGGAAATATGGTAAACCCAAAAGAAAAAGATAACTCTTCAGCAACCACATTGAAAGACAGAGAATATTGCAATCTTACTGATAAATAATTTAAAATAGCTGCTATGAAGAAATTGAACAGGCTACAATACAACTCATAAAGAAAATTCATTGAAATCTGGAATAAAACTAATGAATAGAAGGAGTTCTTTACCAAAGATATTGACATTATTAAAAAAGTTAAACAGAATTTCTGGAGCTGAAGAATTAAATAAATGAGATGAAGAACGTAATAGAGAACATCTGTAATAATGCAGACCAGATAGAAGAAATAATAAATAACTTGAAGGATAAAAATATAGAAATCATTGTTAGAAAAGGAAAGAGAATTAAGATTTTAAAAGAGTGGAAAAGCCTATGAGCTATTGGTTCAATCAGAAAGGCAAATATTAGAATAACTGGGATTCCCAGAAGGAAGAGAGAGGGGACAGAGAGTTGATTTAAAGAAACAGTAGCTGAGAACTTCCCAAACCTGGAAAAGGACTTGGACAAACAAGTCCATGAACCTAATAGAATACCCTATTATGTCAAACAAAAAGACATTTTCCAAGACACATTGTAAAGAAACTACCAAAAATCAATGATAAAGAATCTTAAAGATAACTAGGTAGATAAAAGACTTACAAAGAAACTCCCATCATGCTATCAGCAGATTTCTCAGCAGAAACTCTATAGGCCAGGAGAGAATATAATGATGGATTCAAAGTGCTAAAAGATAAACATTTCCAGTCAATAATGCTTTATCAGGCAAACTAATCCTAATATGAAAAAGAAATAAAGGCTCTCCCAGACAAGCAAAAGCCAAGGGATTTCACCATCACTAGACTTGTGTTACAAGAAATGCTGAAAGAAGTTCTTCAAGCTGAAATGAAAAGATGCTAATCAGTGACATGAAAACATGAGAATGCACAGCATACTGGTAAAGGTAAAAAAAATAGACTTAGAAAACTGTAACTCTGTTAGCATGTTGTGTTTACCACTTAACTATAGTATAAAGTATAAACGTTAAAGGAAAAGAGTGTTAGAAATAACTATAGCTACTATAAGTCAATAATTGAGACAGCATAAAAACAGGTAAATTATGATAAAAAATGTAAAAGAAGAGTAAAATGTGAAGCTTTATAAGCAAACAAAGATAAGTTGCTATTGCCATAGAATGGAGTCTTTTGTCTATGAGATGTTTTATGTAAGTCTCATGGTAACCTCAAAGAAAAATCTAGAGTATTCATATAATAGAAAAAAAGGGGGGGACAAATAGAGCATACCCCCATAGAAAACCACCTATTCACAACATTACACAGACATGGGGGTAGGGATACAATGGAAATACAAAACAACCAGAAAGCAACCAATCAGATGGTAAGAGTAAGTAAGGCTTGATATATCAATAATCACTAAATGGATTGAATTCACCAATAAAAAGTCACAGAGTATCTGGATGGATAAAAAAATAAATAAAACCCAGCTATACGCTGCCAACAAAAGACTCATTTCAGCTCTAAAGACAGACTTAGGTTCAAAGTGAAAGGATGGAATAAGGTATTCCATGTAAATAGAGACCAAAACAAAGTAGAGTAGCAATACTTATATCAAACAAAATAGACTAATACAAAATGACAAGAGTCAAAGAAGGCTATCATGTAATGATGATTGGGTCAATACTTAAAAAAGATAACACTTATAAATGTATGTGTAACCAACATTGGAACACCTAAATACCTTAACTAAATACTAACAAATCTGAAGGGAGTAACAAACAACAATATAATAATAGTAGGGGCTTCAATACCACACTGTCAGCAATGAATAGTTAATCCAGACAGATAATCAAAACGGAAGTGTTGGAATTGAGCCATACATTATAGCAAATGGACTTTACAAACATATAAAACAACACTCCATCCAACAGAGGCACCATACATTCTTCTCAGTGTACACAGAACATTCTCCAGGATAAATCATATGAAAATACAACAAGCAAGTTTTACCAAATTTTAAGAAGATTAAAATCAGAACAACTATCTTTTCTGAACACAATGATATGAAACCAGAAATCAATAACAAGAGTAATGCTATAAAAGCCACAAATATGTGGAAACTAAACAACATACTTCTGGGTCAAAGAGAAATCAAAGAGAAAATAAAAAATATCTCAAACAAATGAAAATGGAAACATAACATACCAAATACTATGGGATGCTGCAAAAGCAGTGCTTAGAGGAAGTCTATAGTGATAAATACATATATGAAGAAATTAGAAACATCTAAAACAACTTAAATTTACACCTCAAGGAATTAGAATATAAAGAACAAATTAAGCCCATATTAGCAAATGAAAGGAAATAATAAAGATTGCAATTGGAAGCAATGAAGAAGAGAGCAGAAAAGCAATAGAATCAATGAAACTAAGAACTGCTTTTTTTGAAATGATAAACATTAACAAACTTAGCAAGACCAATGAAGAGGAAAAAAAAGAAGACAAGTTAATAGGAGACATTACAATTGATATTACAGAAATACATAAAATCATGAGAAAATAGTCTGAAGAATATGCCAACAAATTATATGACCTAGAAGAAGTGAATAAATTCCTAAACACACACAACATACCAAAACTGGTTCAAGAAGCAATAACTAATAAAGAGATTAAGTCAATAATCAAAAGGTTCCCAACACAGAAAACCCCAGGACTAGATGGCTTCACTGGCAAATGCTAGCAAACATATAAAGAATTAATGCCAATCCTTTTCAAACTTTTCCAAAAAAAGCATAATAAAATTGAAGAGGAGGGAATATTACATATTCATTTTACAATGCCAGCATTAACCTGATACAAGAAAGAAAACTGTGGACCAATATCCCTGACGAATATAGGTGCAAATATTCTCAACAAAATATTAACAAACTGAGTTACAAACACATTAAAAGAATCATAGGACCAGCCGAGTGGCGTGTTGGTTAAGAGCTGCCTTGAGATTCCAGAGAGCCCTGGTTCGGATCCCACATATGAGGGCCAGTGACACTGCCCTCTACAGCTAAGATGCTGAACAACAGCTCTACCTGGAGCTGGGCTGCTGTGAGTCGCTGGCGACAGGATAGGCTGCAGCCCCTGCTGCAGTGGGTTGCCATGAGCTACTGTGTGTAGCCAGCAGCCAGCAGCTGCAGTGAGTGGCTGTCCAGAAGCTGGTGATTTATCTGCCTCGCCCAGGAAGAGCACAATGATGGTGCCAACTTGGGCCAGTGAAGCAACGTCCTCCACAACTAGACTGAAGAACAAAAGGACAGCAACTTGTCTGTTCCCCTTCCCCCAATTCCGCAGTGCTGTTCCCATCCCCCAATTCCCCAATTAAAAAAAAAAAAAGAATTATAGACCACAACCAAGTGGAATTCACCCCTGGGATGTAAATATGGTTCAATAAAACAAATCAATAAATATAACACATCACATTAATAGAATGAAAGATAAAAATCATATGATCATTATAAGAGATGCAGAAAAGTATTTGGCAAATACAACATCTTTTCATGATTAAAAATCCTCAACAGATTGGGTATAGGAGGAACATACCTCAATAAATAAAGCCATATATGAAATACCCACAGCTAACATTATAATAAATGGTGAAAAATTGAAAGCTTTGTTTAAAAAATTAAAAGCTTTCCCTATAAGATCAGGAACAAGGTAATGATTCCCACTCACACTATTTTTATTCAATATACTACTGAAAGTCCTAGCTAGAGCAATTATGTAAGACAAAAAAGCATCCATATCAGAAAAAAACTAAAATTGTCTTTATTTGTAGATGATTTTATTTTGTCTATACAAAAATCTAAAGACTCAACCAAAAATCTGTTGGAATTAGTCAACAAATTCAGTACAGTTTCAGGATATAAAATCAACATGCAGATATCAGGTGCATTTCTGTATATTAATAATGAAACATCGGAAAAAGAAAATGAAACTTATCCCATTTACCATGGCATTAAAATAATAAAATATCTAGGAATAAATTTAACCAAGTAAAAGGAAAGATCTGTACAACAAAAACTGTAAGACTTTGTGGAAAAAAATGGAAGGAGCCACAAACAAATAAAAAGATATCCCATGTTCATGGTTCAGAAGAGTTAATATTGTTAAAACGTCCATACTACCCAAGCCATTTATAGATTCAACAAAATCCCTAACAAAAATATCGGGCATTTTTACAGAACTAGAATAAACATTCAATTCATTAAGATTGTATGGTACTGGCATAAAAAATAAGCACACAGACCAATGGAACAGAACAGAGAGACCAGAATTAACCCTCTGCATACATGCCCAACTAATATTTGACAAGGGAACCTGCACTGGAGCAAGGATAGTCTCTTTAATAGTGGTGCTGAGAAACCTGGATAAGTAAGCACTTGCACAAAAATGAAATTGGACCTCTATCTTACACCACTCACAAAAATTAACTTAAATTGTACCAAATACTTAAAACACACGACCTGATAGCATAAAACTCCAGGAAGAAAATGCAGGGAAGGCGCTCCTCAGCAGTGGTGTTGGCAATAATTTTTTTGGATTTGACACCAAAGCTCAATCAATAAAAGTAAAAATCAACAAGTGGGACTGCATGAAACTGAAAAACTTCTGTACAGAAAAAGAAATGATCAACAAAATGAAAAGACAATCTATGGAATAGCAGAAAATTTTTTCAAACCATATATCAGATAAGGGGTAAATATACAAATATATGTATTCATATAACTCAATAACAACAACAAAAGCAACTCAATCAAAAATTGAGATTTTTCTAAAAAGACATCCAAATGGCCAACAGGTACATAAAAAGAGCTCAACATCACCAATCATCAGGGAACTGCAAATCAAAACCAAAATGAGATATCACCTCACATCTGTTAGAATGGCCGTCATCAAGAAAACAAGCTAAACAAGCATCAAGGATGTGGAGAAAAGGAAACTCTTATATAATGTTGGTGGGAATGTAAATTGGTGCAGTCACTGTGGAAAACAGTATGGAGGTTCCTCAAAAATTAAAAATAGATCTACCATATCATCCAGAAATCTCTCCAATGGAAATGAAAATAGGATATCAAAGAGATATATGCACTCCCATGTTCACTTTAACATTGTTCATAATAGCCAAGATACAGAAACAACCCAAGTATCCTTTAACAAACGAATTTATGAAAATGTGGCATATATCCAATGGAGTATTATTCATCCATGAGAAAGACGGACATTCTACCTTTTGTAACAACATGGGTGGACCTAGAGGCCATCACGCTGAGTGAGCTAAGTCACTCAGAGAAAGACAAACACTGCATGATATCACTTATATGTGGAATCTAGAAAAGCCAAACTCATAAAAACAGAGAATAAAAGGGTAGTTACTAGGTAATGGGGGTGGGCTGTGGGGATATAAAAGATGTTGTATAAGGGTACAAATATGTAACAAGTAGCAAAAAAGTCCTAGAGATCTAATGTGCAGTATACAATATGGTATTATAGTTGCCTATGGTATCAAACTTTCTAAAAGAGTAAATCTTAATTATTTTAACCACAATAAAGAAATGATAATTATGTGATATGATAGAGGTGCTAATTATCATTACAATAGCAATCATAGTCCAATATATAAATATATCAAATCAATATGCTGTATACCTTAAATTTACAGTTTTATATGTCAAATATATTTCAATAAAGTAAGTCAGCAAATTACAAATACAAAAGCTTGCTCAAACTTGAATACTCCCCTTGGTACAGTACAATGGAGGCGAGAATGATTAAGAATGTAAAGCTATGTCAGATGAGATTTTAATCCTGCCCCACTCCCCACCTCTTACTATACATGTGTGATCTTGAACAATTTGACTACACTTCCTGCAAATCATTTTCTTTATCTGTGATATTTTGAGGGTCCAGTAAAACATCTTTAAATCCCATTGCACTGTGGCTAGCACAAAGAAAGAACTCAATAAATGTGAGTTTTTATTTTTCTTGTTACTATCTAATTTCTTTCTTTCACCTTTCATCCAAATATTATCAGAGTCACCCTTACTAATTCTAATTGAAACATTTCTAATATTTGTATTTAGGGTTTCTTAAAGAATCTTATAAAAGCTATTTTCCTAGGGAAAATGAATATATGAAAAACACAAGAAGTTTGCATATAGTAACAAGGATCTCACAGACCCCTGACAAATTTTTTCTAGTTAAAATGTTAACCATAATTAACTATTTTATTAAATGCACTTTGGTGATCAGACTTAGCAAAGAAATAAAGATATACTGTTGCTTAAGTCAAATTATTCTTCCTTCACAATTGAGTATGACAACAACTATATAACACTCCTCTGTCATCTGCACATTTAAATTATATGATCACCAAAATTATAAATCATCCAACAGGGCACCCTATTAAGAGTAAAGAGGAGTGCTATTACTCACACCAGAAAATAAACATAAATTGACATTATCCAGGAAAAACAAGAACTTATGGTCACCCTATATAATGCATATATAGGTCATCATTGAAAACAGAAAACTGAAATATACTATCATTTTTATTCATAATATTTGCTAATTCATATCTATCATTTTTTCCCTTCAGTTTCAATACCATTATTTTCAATGTAAGAATACATATTGAGTAGGTACAAGTTAAATTAAGCCTTGGGTAAAGTATGTGTGAAATTCAGCAACATTTCCATAAACAGGCTTTTTCAATCTCTGAGGAGATAAGATTCTTAATTGTAATATGTATAATATTTTAAAAACTACTATTATAAAAAATTCAAGAATACTTAAGGCAGATGTTTGCATATATCCTTTCTCCATAGAACCTGGGAGCTCTGTGAGAACAAACTTGGAAACTATAAAGAGGAATCAAATATGTACAGACATGTCAGACCTGCTGGTGATAACAAGCACAAAGGGTAGCCCCTGACAGAAAATCATCATAAGAAAATTCTTGGAAGAGCAGTCTGGGCTGAGAAGAAAAGCAAGAGGTCAAAGAAAACAAAGACTCCAGTACAATTAACCACCACTTGATCTGCTACAGGCATATGCTCCCCGTTCCCAACTATTTACTATTCTGCTCCCCGAATGCCTATACTGCTCAAAAGGAGAATGGCTGTGGCACATAGCTAGGGATGTATCACTAGGAAAATGGAGACATACAGAAAGTCAGTCAAGTTCTGATGGACTCAAAGATGACAGGGATTTTGAACCCAAATTTCCTAACCCTGTAATCCCATTCTATATCTGTTCAAGATATGATGGCATTATCTATAAAAGGTTTTCCAAATACCCCCTCCCACATTTTAATCAACATTGTTCAGTGCAACTGCAAAAGTATTTTAATTGGTTTTCTTGTATTAAATCCCATCTCCATTCTAAGTCATAGCTGCCTCCCCCCAAAAGTTTTAGTCAAATAAAGTCATAATTATGTAATGCCACTGTTTACAAAAACCCAAAGGTTTACAGTCTATAGAATACAAATGAAAAAACATTCCATCAAGGAACTAGACATTCAAACGTATATTTAAATTAACTTATGCTGTAAAATTAAACTTCATTAAAAGTACGTGATGAGTAAAGAAGATGAAATTTGGGGGAAATTATTTGAAAATCTTAAGTACACAAAGAGCTTTCATTAGATAATTCATTTCCATTATAAAATCATGGACTATTAAAATTTCAGTTTGGGGATGTTTTATCTGTCTCAATACATGTGGGTACAAAGCTGAAATCAATGAGAATTTGATACTAAAATAGCTTTCTAGTTACTCAGAGAAATAAAGAATGCTTTCTCTGATTGAATTTCTAGAATGCCTCATATAGAGTAATACAATTTCCAAATAGTCACTTTAGTAGAAGATATCAGGATCAAATGAGGAAAGACTCATGATAATCATTGAGTTTATTTTTCTCTAATATGCAACTGTAATATTCACCTAAAAATAGCATTTATTTAAAGGACTGAGTCAATTCCTAGAAGTCTAAAATGATTTAGAAAGCAATATTCAAGATATTTCTAAATATATTTAAATATAGCTATAAGCAGAAACATAAATGAGATTTTAAAATAATCTGGAAAGGGAAATATTAATACAAGAAAGGTATAGGTCTATCACATCCATTTTTGCAAAAGTGTGCTGGCTTAGGATCATAAAAAGATGATTTCCTCCATCAGTGGTGCAGAATGTACTATACAAAAACCATGAGAAAGGCGTTTCTTAATGCCGATATTATTCATACATAACAAATGTGGGTATGACAAAAAGAAAAAGTTGTAAATTTAGTTATTACTCCTGAAAGCCGCTCAATCAATCAGAAATGTGTTTAAATGACCCTCTTAGTTGCAATGCTGTTTCATAAAGAGTACAGTTATTTTGTAGCTTATTTTCTCCTGCATTTAGTTCTAATTTATAACTTATTTCTATCAAATTTTTACTATATATAGTTTTTATTTTCATTTTGAAACTATCCTTCACATTATATTATCCACAGTCAGTTTATTTTATTGTGATTTACTAATAAATTATAAAATCTCTTTCTTCTCATTTTCATTCTATTTCTAAATATTTTAAACTTTTACAGTATAGTATATATTTTGTGATGCATATAAATTAAAACTACAGATCAGTCATCCTGTATTTAAATATATATTGTAATAAAATTGTTAAATCAAGGATAAACCAATAAAACATTTCTAAAAATGAGTATAAAATATCATGTGCAATGTTATCAATTATTGCATACTTTATATTGACTATAGACTTAATTGATGGCAAAATGATAAGATAAAAATCCATGCTTAAGGAAGGACCTTAAAGAAAAAAACATTGTATCTATGGCAGTATGAAACCTGGAAATGAATTATTTTCATGGTGCACAAAAAGTGACAAACATTCCCACATGCTCATGCTTTCACATTTATTGGCTGTTAAATTTTTGATAAAAATCCATGTTTCCTGGACTAACAAATACCACTTTGAATGCACTGTGAAAGTGTGTCCTATAATACACACTTATATAAAATTTCCATGAAAGTAATGTCAGAAGTTCAAAACAAATCTAATATGAATTACATGTGCCCACTAAAATAAACACTTGTTTAAATTATATCAGTGATAAAAATAATAGTTTTTTGGGTTTTTTTTTTCAGAATATTGATAGAACAGACCAATATTTTTAACAGGAAGCATAAAAACAAAAGTGAAAATACTACCAAACATCAAAAACAATGCTCACGGATATTTGTAAGTTCTGTATAATGAAGAGCATAACAATGGTCCAACTTTGAGGCACGATTTTGTTCTTTTAGGATTCAAGTCTTCCTGGGAGTCTGGAGTTTCTAAGAGTTGGCTTGGGACGCCAGCTCCGAGTCACTAGGGTTTTTTATAAAAGATGAGAACTTTCTGAAGAAAAGAAACACTGCATGAGAGCCTGGCTCAGGGATGTTAGATGAAAAATCTGAGCGAAACAAATATTAAATGTTGGTATTTCTGGTAAAAGGCGTTTAAACACACAATTACTTTACTTCCATACATGTATATTCAACTATAGGATATACATATATTTAAATATAGGACATATATGCTGGCACATACATGTGTACATATATGATGTACACACACACACACATACACACACACAGCAGGCCTAGAATGTAGTTATGGCTCAGAGTAGTGCTGTAATTTTACCAGAACAATTTCTGCAACATATAAAGCCAAGAGGAATATATTTATAAAATTCAACTGACAGAAACCCCATGTAGAAGGGTTAATTTAATTACCAGGGGCTTAAAACCCCTTCTCTATGACCACCTTCTCCAATACAAACATTCTCATAAATATACCGAGAAGCTAATTCATCAGTAAAGCAAGAACAATAAAATATACTTTACTTTTCTAGAAAGAACACACAGGTAGGCTACAGAAAAAAAAAGGAAAAAAAAAGACAGTAATTGACAATTGACATAATGAAACATATCTTCAATAAATTTGAGAGTACAGATGGAATTTTTTTTTAATTTTCTGTGTATTATGATGTTTTGACCTCCTAAAAAAACCTTTCTGACTTGGGGACTAGGCAATTCTTAGAGATAGTAATGAGCCCTGGTGTAGGTATGCCTTTGATACATGCTTAACCAATCCAGAGCCATACTTCCTTTATTCTGACCATGCACCCCAAGAGTCAACAGTCCTCTGCCTTACTCCCATACACCCAGGGCTGAGTACCAGGTAACTAAGGGGCCACCCTTATATCTTAGACTGACAGAGTTATTGAAACAAGCCAATCCTAAACTGTTTCCCTAATGAGGCAATGCACAATGGGGCCTAACTACAGGCATTGCTACATCCCAGTGCGCAGTCATAAAACACTGACCTCTTTTCCTGCCTTCATGTTAGTTCTGGCTTCCTCTGAGTTGGTTCTATTCTTAGATAAACTCTCCCATAAGTGGCAAAATCAGTTCTTTCAATTGTAAGTGAACTTGTCCTTAGAGCCTGTGGTTCAGAGATGAAGTATAATTTCCCCCAAGAACTCCCAGTAATCCTGGGGGTAAAATCTAACAAAAACTCTATTACAGTTTGAAGTTTTGCACCATCTCTGGAGAAGAAAGATGGAGACAAACAATTAAACAAATAAACCCTGGTGTGATTAAATTGCACATGCAAAAGGTTCAGGCAGACCAAAATAAAGAAAGGCCTCTCACAGTATGCAAAAGCAGAAAAATAAACAATAAACTCTTAATATTGGGAAAAACAAGTGATGAAGTGTAACAGAAGGTGAGGAATTGTGAATGTGGGAAAAGAATATGCCAATTTATTATTAAATATTCCTGTTACAAATTGCTTTTTACAACATATCTATATTAATATATTACTGTTATAACTCATATAAATTAAGAAATATAAGTGTGAATATAAATTTTTTTAAAAATGTGCACCTTTTCTGGTGCAAGACAGGAAAGATACTTCCCTCCCCATCCATTTTTTTGAGCACTTACTTTAGAAAACCTGTCATGGTAAATTATTTCTCTGCCCTTTGGAGACATGTGTAAGGCTTTTTAAAAGTTAAATAGATCTCTTTTCAGCTTTATAACCCACAAATCTTTTTCTCAAGAACATAGGAACCATGTTTTTGAAATGTAATCATCAAAGATAGCCCTCCATCTCCCAGTATCCCTAGAAGGTTGGGAGCATAACTTCAGCTGGTGCTGGGCTCCAAGTTGCAAACCTACAGACTGTTGTAAAGATATGACAAATTTATTTTTTCTTTATATAAAGGCAATTATCAAACACAGGTGGATATTCCAATTACCAGTTGAATTTAGAGTGAACAATGTGAAACAAGTGATGTTATCAAATCCTCTACTTGACAACTAGTTACCTTTTTTTGAGAACAAGCATAAAATGGGTGCATATGCATACATACACACAACACACACACACACACACACATAAAATAAAACTTTCTATCTTGCAATCTCTTTTGTAGACTGCAAATCTGATGTGCTTTTCATATTCAGATTTCAGGTTCGATAATAAAACTGTTTTTCATCTCTTCTATATTTTTAGAGAGGTTAAGAGATTTAGTTTTTAATTATAGTCCCCCAACAGAACAACATTAAGAAAGTAAGCCAAAAAGAATGTGGAAGGTCTTGAGTGCAAAACATCACTTTCCATTAAGACTGTAAAGGTAGCCACATTGGTAATTTAAATTTTTCCAGTAACCACATTAAAAAGTATAAAGGGAAAGACTGAAATTTCTTCTGCATTTTACACTTAGAGCACTTCTCAAGTCAAATGTTAAAAGTTTCTTTGAGGTGCCGGCCAAGTGACACGTTAGTTAAGAGTTGTCCTGGGACACTAGCTCTGAGCAGCAGGGCCCTGGTTCAGATCCCACATGAGGGCCAGTGATGCTGTGCCCTCTACAGCTAAGATGCTGAACAACAGCTCAACCTGGAGCTGGGCTGCCGTGAGTGGCCGGCAACAGTGTAGGCTGCAGTAGGGCTGCAGTGGACTGCCGTAAGTTACCATCAGCAGCCGGCAGCTGTCCAATGGCCCACGAGTGACTTCCTCATCCAGAAAGAGCACAATGATAATACCAACATGAGCCAGTGAAGTGACATACTCCACAACTAGACTGAAGAACAAAAGGACAGCAACTTGTCTGTTCCCCTCCCCAAATTCCCCAATAAAATTAAAAAAAAAAAGTTTCTTTGAAAATAGTTGACTGTGTTTAGATTTTTTTAAATGTGCAAGTGAAAATGTTGTTCCAAGCATACTTAAACATTTTCAATAACTAAACCAATTTTGAGTTTTAGAATTAAAATTTCAAAAACTCAGTGCTTCAGTCACAGTAGCATCATTTCAAGTGCTCGGTAGCCACTTCTGTCTGACTAGTGACTACCCGAGTAAACAGCACAGGTAGAAAACTATAGTGAATGGTACCAGCAACAGCAGGTGATACAGACACCAAAGTCCATGACACAGGCAGTCAGCAGCACTGCAAGATAATAGATGAGCAAGACCAGCAGTTCTAGAATATCCATTGGCAGTTAATAGCATAACTGGCACATTTGGAATTGTCAGTGAAGAGATAAACCAGTGAACTACAGAGGAGGAACACGGAGAAGCTATGTAGAAGACCTAAAATGAGTTTTGGGAGCATATACAAATATAAGGTGCTCTCAGGATTCATGGCACTACCAAATTTTTCCATGTATAATGCACTCCCATGTATAATGTGCACCCACGTTTTTGGCCCAAACTTTCAGGAAAAAAATCTATCATTATAATTTTTTAATTCAAATTTTTATTTGTTTATATTTAGGTACTTGTTCTTTGTATTATAAAGAAATTTTAGCATTTATTTTTTAACACATTATGGTACAAGAAATTTTATGTAACAAATAATTACAAAACACATGAACAGATGCAAGGTACAAGAAATTTTATGTACCTGTAACAAATTTACAATATTTATGCATCATAGAAGGCCAAGAACTCTTCATCATTGCAAGTTTCTCATAAGTTCAACAAAACTAATTATAATATTCCAAGGTATTATTTTGCCTACATATGTCATTATTGATTTTTAGAGTTACACTTTTAACTTATAAGCGTAATCAAAAGAATTAAAACCATTTATGTATATACGGAATTAGTACTACCCATGTATAATGTGCATCCTTATTTTTCCCTCACAAATTTGGGCAAATAAGAATGTATTACACATGGCAAAATGCAGTAATTTGGGGAAATTTAGGAAAGTCTCTGAGGAGAATACTGATGATGCCTTAGAAACAGTGCTTCTATAAAATCTTCTGTCACTTTGTATTCAAAGCAGTGTAGTGTAAATGACACAAGCGTCAAAGGCACATTTCTTTTGAGTGAGAACTAGTAGAAACTTGGGGGTGTCTAAACCAAGACAATAATACACGCACATCTATTTGATCTTTCAAATAAATGTTACCATTAATAATCCCGTGATGAGCTTGCCATCTGCTTTTCTGAAAACAGTAATGAATGCAAAGATTAAACTACGAAGTAACTTCATAATGGCTATATTACAATGAAATTAATTGGCATACACGAAGCTAAAAAGAGTTATACTCAAAAGAGTGATCTTATTTACATTTCTTATTCATGAAGGAAAGAGACTGACCTCATACGTCCTGTCAATGTTCAACTTGAAACCACTTAAGCTAAGGCCTTGGTCAGGTTCTTCCTTAGGTTCCATGGCCCCAGCTGGTAATCATCCAGACAGCCCATACAGAACAGGGCCAACTGTAATTGTCAGAGACTTGATGCCCTATGAATAGACCCACAGAGCTCCATATGCTGGTGGCTGCTTACCTGGTATTACATTCTTTGTTGGCTTGGTTCCCTTCCCTTCTCGCTGCCACAATCCCCTCCAGTGTTCCCCAATAAATTACTTGCACTCAAATCTTTGTCTCAGAGTCTATTTCAGAGGGAACATAAACTAAGGCCAAGAGGCATTCAAAGACCTGGAAAACCCAAACATAGACTATATTTCTCAGGTCAATGAACAGTCTTTTATTGAATCCTAAAGAGTAAGGATCAATGACAAGGATAAAATGAGGTTTTGGTTAGTTAAGCAAAATTTTCTTGTTTAAAAAACATCAGGGGCCGGCTGAGTGGCTCAGTTGGTTAAGAGCTCACTCAAGAGTTTGAGCTCTGAGCAACAGCGGTTCGAGTCAGCCTGAGCTGAGCAGCCGTGAGCTGCCAACAGGTGGCGGGATGGCTCAGCTAAAAAAAAACAAAAACAAACAAAAAAAAACATCAGATATCAGTTATTTTTCCCATTAAAGTCCTACGCCATTGTTTATTCAAAGTAAAGTCCTTCAATAAAACCCTTCTGTATTAGTTGTGCAAGTGATTACTGAGATCTAATATACTGCAAATGATATTTGAATATTTAAAATAAACAGAAATTCATATTTAATCTACAAGATTAAGGCATGGAACATTTTGTAAGTCAATAAATCAAATTATTCTCTGTTCTGTACAATTAAAACTATTGTGGCCAGTACAAGATCTAAAGGGTGAAATATTAAATGTATTAAATTGTATATTCTTTTTCCTTTTCTTAAAAAGAAAATAGAAAAGTCACTATATGTTGGGCATGTTTCCAGGTATTTGGGATATCTGTTTAAAAAAAAAAACACAAATCATTGCCTTTGAGAAACCTATATTCTAATGAAGGCAAAAGGTAACTTCCAAATAAAGAACTGTATGTATATCTGGTAGGTAATGTTAAGGTTATGGGAATGCATTGGGGTTTGGAGGCAGGAATGGCTCAGTATACTTAAATCATATCTTAATGTATTATGAACGAAATACAATGTGTTGTAAGAGGACAATTATAAAATCAGGGAGGCAAGTTGAGAAGCTACTCAGTCATTCAACACATATTTATTGAGTTCCCACTATTTTTCTAGTTAACGTTATAACAGACGGAAGTCAGGAGGAGTGACAAATATCCCTGTCCCTGTTGAGTTTACTGTCTAGCATTGAATGACGGATAAAAATTATATGGGTAACGCGAAAGGGATGTTAGAAAGTGATACGGGCTATGGGAAAAAGTAGAGGTAAGTAAGGATTATGTGTATGGATGACAGGATAGATTTAAATGGTCCACCGAGTTTCCAATTAAAAAAGACACACACCACGAGGCACAGAGATCATGAAATTTCAGAACACTCACCAAGGATAAAGAAAAGAGCATAAAAGCTCCTAGAGAGAAAAATAATTTCACTTTTTATGATCAAGAATCAGAAGCATCATCACTGAACTATCTAGAAGAAAGTGATTTAAAATTTTGAGGAGAAAAAATATTGAACAGTGTAGCCAAACTACAAATATAGCATTTGGGTAGACGTTTTGTATTAATTTCTCAAGGAAACAATATCTCCCATTCTCTTGTTCTTGGGGAGCTCTGGAAGATTAATTAGGTTTGCTCAGTCAAAATGAAAGATGAAAGATAGATACAGAGGATCTAGGAAACTATATCTAACCTCAGTGAGAGGAAAATAAAATTCCAAAGATGACAACGGTGCTGCAAGCCCAGAGAGAAACTAAACTGGAATAAGAAGTGTTCTAGGAAAGATGGCTCCATGAGGACAAATGTGAAAGATCCCCTCCTGTGCTAGAAATATGTATGTGTGTGTGTGTGTGTGTGTGTGTATATATATATATATATATATATATATATGTATGTGTGTGTGTATATATATATATATGTATATAAAATCTCTCATATATTCTTTACCATCATTTATTAGCATTATCTATCATATATTCTTTCCATATTTACCAACATCGTCAACAGAAATAAAAATCTCTGAGAGGGAGGGAGAGAACATATGTATACTTTTATAAAAAATGTTAAATGAATCTTATGCAAAGATTTAGGAGTGGGTATCAAAAAATTTGAACTCAGCATAACAAAATTGGTGTGTATATATATATATATATATATATATATATATATATATATATATATATATAGAGAGAGAGAGAGAGAGAGAGAGAGAGAGAGAGAGATCTCTATATATAATATGTAAGATCAGCCTCTCAAATTCAAGTGTATGGAAATGTAACACATATATATGTTGCAAAAACTACTTATCCAATTAAAGGTGAAGAAGTTTCCTAATGAAAATGTGCAAAAAACTACATTGCTATAAATAGTAAAGAGAATTCAGTGTATTTGTTCCAGAATTTAAATGGTCTGTGACAACAACTTACCATTTAAAGGTTATTGCATTGTAGTTAGAATAAGCATAGCCTATTAATTTGAGATTTGAACACAGGGAAAGAAGATTGAGAGAATTTTTCTCGTAAACAGAAAACAGTGTATTTAAAAATATAATGAAAATGTTTCAGAGCAAATAACCACAATTAGTAATACCTTAACAGTTTATCAGTGCCTTCAGTCTGTGGAATGAATCCTGCTTAAATTCTGATTTCATTAAGTTCTCTGTTTCCAACAAACAAGAATCCTGGGAATTCTGAGTCCGTATTATGGGACAGCCTGAGTGTTGTCTGACTTGTGGTACTCTGAACCCCATGGGCTGTATCCAACAGTTTATTTCTTGAACTATCAATAGTTAAGGGTATCTGATGCAATTCTTTTGAGACTGTCTCTCTTTGTTGAAGACTTAATTTCTAGCCTACAACCTTTAGCAGAACCTTCAGGCAAGCACAAGATGAAGATAAAACACCAACTTTTAATGGTAAGACAGTGACTTTAATTAATTCATTATAGTAATCAGCAATGTCAAATAAAGAAATGTAAAATGATCTTTTGGAACACATTTGAGAATTTGATCAATATTTATCTTGAGGACAAAAACCTGTGAAGACAGTTAGGGCACTGACACTTCTCCAGGGACTGACAATCCTTCCTGTAACAAACTCATATTAATGTATTTTGCTGTATTAATTAAGCAAGGGAAAGCTAAGTTTCTTTTTGACTTTACAACTCTTTCCTTACAGCTTTTGCTTAATAATCCTGAGCTTATGTGTGAATATGAATCCTACCAAACAAACTTACTTATTTAAACAGGATTACAGAGATAAATACTAGATGTAAATAATTGCAGCCACTGGGTATGGGACTTGAGAGGAGGGGGTAATGGCCAAAGATAGAGCTGCTTTATGTTAAGAATTGTAATAAAATGTAAGTATTTTATTTAACCCAAATTTGTTATTACTTTGGTTATTTTTAATATAAAAAGAGAATGAAAAATAAAATGAAAACAATGATTACAGACACTTTTGAAAAGCTCAAGTATGAAAGAGGATAGACATGTTGTGATGCTAAAGGGACATGGTATTAGAAGAAGATATTTTGTTTTTCGGATGTGTGCTTTAAGATAGAAGATATTACAGCATGATTTTTTAAGTAAAAATGACTATATTAGTCAGCTGGAGGTTCTGCACGCTATTAAGAGAAGAGTAGATGATAAAGAAGGGAAAAAAAGGATCATTTGGAGGGACAACGTTTTAAGTATGTGGAAAGAAAAAAGATGCAGTGTACAAGTTATACCCATCCTATCACTTGGTCACAGGAACTGGTAAATTAAAAGTGTTTACTACAAATCACTCAGAGAAATACTATTTTAACAGATGCTAAAAAGTAATCTAATATAATTGAACATCTTTCCCAAATTAAAAAAAGTAAACTTAACCTAGTAGCAATTATACAAGTAATAACAGGTATAAGAAAATGACGGAAATGCCAGTTTCAATTATATATATATATATATATATATATATATATATATATGTCTAATCATGTATATAATCTAAGAAGGCCCCAACCAGTAATGATATGATATGGTATGTGGCACTATAAACCTGGATACCATGACTTCCAGACAAGTAGTTGTTCATATGATACTCTTGGGGTCAACATGGGTTACAGGGTGAGATTTGCAATATATGGCCACCACTCATTTTTCAACGTTCAGCATCGTACTGGTCAATGGGAGGTAACTAAATAAGGCAGTCACTTTGTCTTGGGTAGAGCTGAGCATTTGTTGTCCATTGGTTGGCAAAAGAATAAAATTTTTTAAATTTATTTTTATTTATTTTTCTTCTTTGAACCCTAAACCTGGCTCATTGCCTGGCACAACACTTTCCAGGCCATTTGCCTGTAAATCTGCTGAGTGAGTCCTCAACCCTGGGCACTGATTAATAAGATGGGAGCAGGCCTGCGACCTCTTTGCTATTTGGATGGAGTACCTGACCATAAATGAATAAAAGCAATAATGGGAGACTGTGGACAAATTAATGTATTAGTGAAATAATGAACATCCTAGGAAATGATACTGAGACACTATATATATATATATATATATATATATATATATATATATATATATATATATGATTATAACAAACTTTTAAAAAAATTTCAGATATACTGAAAGGTTGAACATAAAATTAAAACTATAAAATAACCAGACAATATAGGTGAATATTTATCAATGTATATCACAGGACATGCTTTTCTAAGCATAAAAATAAAGAAATTATAAGTGAATATATTGATAGATTTGATGCTACAAATACACATTCATTTTTTTAAAATATGTATAGGAGAAACTACACAAGTCATATTTGATGACGAATAAAAAAAAGAAAAAATACAACAAAATAGCTTAATATATTAAATATATACAGATTTCTAACAAACCAGTATGGAAAAGTCAAGCAATCAGTTAATAGTTTAAAAAAGAATAAGGAGTAAAAATTTCAAGTAGAAAAGATACATAATTAATATATAGAGCTGGTTACACATTTTAGTAGCAGAATCCATTAGAAAAATATGAAGAGAAATTGCCAATATTGTTTAAGAGATTTTAAAAACTCTAAAATACAATGAAAAGTTAGATTATTAATATTTACTTTTTACTGGACACTTTGTAGGTATAATCCAACTTACAGGCACATGTGATTATAATGTTTAGTCCCCTAATAATACTGAAATATAAAACAGCACATTCTTTTGCTCCTTATTGAGCAAAACAATATCTTCTTCTAAACCAAGAAAAGTCCATTCTGACTTCTTAAATGTTGTCAAGCATACTCGTACTTCATGGATTTCTCCTTTTTTGTATACATAATTTACAAAGCGGGCAATCACTTGATTTTCCCGAGTGCCATCAGATTTTACTTTGGCTGCCTGATACCAATATAGAATAACAAAAAGGTCCAGTGGTGCATTTTCAATTTCCAGGTCTCTAGAGATAGGTGGACATAAACATGTAAATACTATGGTGAAAAAAATCGGTAATTGTCTTGCTAATGCTTTTATAGAAAGAAGTGCAATCATGCCAACAGCTCATAGTGCAGATGGGGAATTACAGAATCAATCTTCTTTGAGAGACCATTCTTCCGGGTTCCTTTACACACTCCAGGAACTTACACTCTCAGCGGGAATGCCATTATCAGTCTGGAAATGTTTCAGTTTTTATAATTCTTTCTTGCTACCGTTCATTCAAGGCTGAGTGAAAGCTTTGCTCTTTTTCTCTTTGCTTTTGAAAGACTAATGGCTCTCTCACTTCACCAGAGATGATATTTCTCTTTCTAAAAGACAGCTTTTGATGTAGCTGGTTTGAGCCACAGCCCAGCTCATCGGCCACTTGATGTCATGGAGTACATATGCCTAGGCCAAGTAAAACCTACTGTTAGGAATTTTAAATATGCGTCCCCTCGCCCTCAAACTGAATTGCTTCAGCTTTTCTGTCCCTCAATAATTCAGAACTAACCTTATGTATATGGGGAATCTCTTTCTAAAACACGATTATACCACACACAAGAAGTCAAGATGAATTGAGACATAGTTTCCAGCTAAATTTACTCAAAGCAAAGATTATATTTCCTATAATCATCGGAAATAACTAGAATAAAATGTTCTACTTAGCTTAATTATTAAGCTTGAAGCACCAATTACTAACCACAAAATGAGAAAAAGTGAGACCTCAGGCAACAGAGAAGCACTGTACTTTAGGGGAAATGAAACTATTTGAAAATTTTAATTTGACGCACATTTATATTTGTAAATAATTTTATTTCCAGTTTTTTAGCATTTGAGTTCGGTTACATTGTGGAAGCCACAACTTTTCTCAATTTCTTTTTCTTCAGAATGAGTGAAAATATCAGCATAGCCTACCTCCAAAATTTGTTATGGCCAAAAAAAATGAGCCTTCCTGGTGCATAATATGCACACAACAAAAAGACAGTAAAAAGTCACTGAGGTGTTCTGTACAATTTTGTCATAACTAAAAGTGTTGCAGAAAACAGGTCATTTACCTGTCTTCTTTAATAGTTATTAGTCATAATTTAAACTTTTAATGGTGCGAGATCAACAGTGTGAGCATCAATTTACCATATTGTAAAATTTGGATGTTCTCATTGATCCTTTGATGAGGCTGTTTAGTTTTGTTTTTCTAACTTTTCCTCCTCTGCTCTTGCCATCACACTTTTGGTTTTCACAATTTACTTCTATCAACATGCTTTCTGTAACATTTTCTTTTCTCCTTCTATTATACTGTAAATTTTGAAAAAATCGATATTTGTTAAAATAATAAACAGCAAAGAGAAAGCGGTTTTAAATGATTGCACTAAGCCCTCCATCCCTTAAACAAAAATGCAGACTTCACATTCTGTGTCATCTCATAGTTCACAGTTTCAAGACCATTTTTGTCCCTTCTTAATCCCTGTTTTATGGATAGTTAATTTTAATTAACATGTGCATAGCTGATTACTATTAAAATTTATAAGATAAAAAAGTAATGACTATTGATAAGATGAAATTGGTAAGATCAAGTAACTGCAACTGAGAAGATGAAAATAAAAAGTGATGGAATATTGAAGGGACATATATTTAAAGCTATAGCTACTTAAATTTTTTTTAATTATCTATTGCAAGAAAAAGCTTTATTTTTGTTTCTGAGATTGACTTGATCATTTAAAATGAGAAAACACATTATTATACAGAAGTGTAAAGGTTTTCTTCAGCCATTCCTTCAGTTAGGAATAGTAAACAAATTTTATATCCACATATCAGTGAAATCATATGGTTCTCAACTTTTTCTGCCTGACCTATGCTTTGTACACCTGAAACCTATGTAACTTTACCATTGTCACCCCAATAAACTTTAATTAATAAAAAATGAATAGTAAACTTTTAATTATAAATGCTCATTCAAATGAACTAGAAAATAGAGTCAAAACTCTGTTGCTGGTAATTTTTAAACTACAACTATGATGACTTGAAAACACTTGATACTTTTTATATTTTATTTGCTCACTTGTCTAGATGATATTTCACTTATTAAATCTTATCTGTGTTGACATTTTTGAGATAACTATATGTCCACATGCTGTTGTCAAAATAACATAGAGATCGTCTGTATCCTCACCCAGTTCTCTCCAACTGTAACAATCTAACATACTGACAACAAAATATATCATAACCAGAAAACTGGCATTGATATATTTTACCAACCTTATTACATTGTACCAGTTTAACATATACTCATTTGTGTTTATGTAAGTGTGTGTGTGTTATCTTACTTTGTTCTGTCACAATCAATCAGTGTGTTACACGACATGGTTTATTTATAGGTATTGTTTCAGCAGTTCCTCACTCTTGCTTTAAAAGTAAATAGTTTTAGAGTAATGATTTCACAGCTGAAATATATACTATATTAATGTTGCCTTGGTAACTAACCTAAAGCCTGGTGATGCGGTTCAGTGGGTTGTTATTTCTGATCAACTGAAAAGATCCTCACCCAAAGCCAATTGCCAGAGAGCTAACAGAACTGCAGTTATGTTTTTCTAGTCATTCAATCAACTGATTAGGAAGGATATCCTACTATAGAATAGTTAGAAGATATTTTGGTAAAAGCTAGTCTTATAGTTTTTCTATTAGTAAATTTTGAGTGTAGCATTATTTTTTGTCAGACTAGTAAATGACTAACATACAACTAGCTATCTTGAAAATAATAGACTATTTCCAGATTTTGTTAGTTGTAATATAACAGCTATAATTGAGATTAAAACACATGAAAGTCTATTCCAATAGATATGATACAAACAGATATATAAGATAGTTTCTTGCTAGAAATTAATATACAGGATATTTTAATGTATTGATTTAAACCAACTTATATTTATTTATAGTTATTAACCCACTATGTTAATTATAACATATTATCTTTACTGCTTATTAGAGAATTATATATACAGTTGATGAAATAAAAGCACCTAGATGAAATTTGATAAATATTTACATTGAATTCTTCCATAAAAATAGAGTTGTTTTTTTGTTTTTAAGTCCAAAAACTCATTCTTGAACACCAACATTAGCATGATACCAAAATTTGACAAGGACATTCTTAAAACTACAGGACAATATCACTCATGAACAGAGATGTAAAAGTCCTAAATGAAATCATGAAACCAATCAAGAGCTATATAAATTGAATCATACAGTACTAATTCTAGTGAGAAAGAGAAAAGCAGCCTCAGCCATTCAGAACCTAGTCTGGCTCCACCATCATCTAGGACCTGATGTTGCGAGGAGCTACCCTGGTAACTGCAGCTAGATTTTGATATTCTCCTAATAAATATAAGTAATTTCACAGCACACCAATATCCTGTAAATCCACTCTGTGATCATAATAAACCAAGACAAAATAAATCATTCCATTATCATTTCTGATATAGATATTTATCTCCAAACTCATCAATTATATACATTAAATATATACACCTTTTTTGTATGACAAACATACCTAAATACAGTTGTTTTTCAAAAAATAATGATTTTTTATGTCACAGAATAGCCAAATATTCCCCTAAATACATTCGTATGAGTTATTGCTATTTATTTACCAATGACAGCTTTAGTCTTGTTTCATCCCTTTTACTTTAAAGAAAGATAAGCTTTATTAAAATCCCAATCATAAAATTGTCCCCATATCCTGAAAACATTTAAAACAGAGTAAAATCCGGCTTCTTGGAACACTCTTGAAAATCACTTAACTTATCCAAATCCTATACGTTCTTTCTAACTATTCCTTACTGAGACATCCTATGGTTTTACTTGGTATGTGTTCCCCCCTTGCTGCAAGAATCAAATCCAAAATGTTAAAATGCAGGTGTTGCATGGTCGTCTTTGGCCAGAGATCATTGACATCAGAAATGCAAACATAATTTCATAACCCCAAATAAATCAGCATACATAATGATAATTAAGAAAAAGTATAGGGGCCGGCCGAGTGGCGCGATGGTTAAGAACTCGCTTGGGATGCCAGAGGGCCCCGGTTCGGATCCCACATATGAGGGCCAGTGACACTGCCCTCTACAACTAAGATGCTGAACAACAGCTCAACCTGGAGCTGGGCTGCCGTGAGGCACCGGCGACGGCGTGGGCTACAGTCCCTGTGGCAGTGGATTGCCATGGGCTACCGTGTGTGGCCAGCAGCCAGCGTGAGCGGCCAGCAGCCGCAGTGAGCGGCCGTCCAGAAGCCGGCGACTGATCTGCCTCGCCCGGGAAGAGCGCAATGATGGTGCCAACTTGGGCCAGTGAAGCAACATCCTCCACAACTAGATTGAAGAACAAAAAACGACAGCAACTTGTCTGTTCCCCTTTCCCCAATTCCCCAGCACTGTTCCCATCCCCCCAATTCCCCAATAAAAATCTTTAAAAAAAAAAAAGAAAAAAAGAAAAAGTATATGTGTATCTGAATATATGAAGAAAAAGAATATGAGGAAATTCAACATCCATGAGTTAAATTTTTTGTAAACTATAATCAGTTTTATTTATTAGATATACTGTGCTCACCTCCTCTCAGGACCACATCGATTACAATTAAACCACAGAATAACCATCATTGGGAATCACTGAAGTCTAGCTGAACGAAGCACTACAACTACTGACATACAGAAAAAGCCACCTCCAGACTGGTAGGAGGGGCAGAAATGCAGAAAGGGCTAGTCCAAATCCATGTGTGACCAATAGAAATTGGGAGGGATATCTCAGCTGTGGAGGTTCCTGCCCCCCTCCCCCCCTCCCCCTGAGGAATGACGGGTCCCAGCCCACGGTTTCAGGACCATTGAGAGAAGTCCCTATAATTTCTGGATGTGAAAACCAGCAGAGATTGTGTCTGAGTGAGACAGAGGGTGGCTGCACTCCCAGGCACGCATCTTAAAGGGCCCATGCACAGATGTACTGTCTGATGGATACACTTGCTCTGAGCTCCAGTGCTGGGGCAGCAACTTAAAAGGTACCAGGGTCATACAGGGAGGAACTGAATTGTGTAGCTTCAAGGTGAGTCCTGGAGGGGCAGCTTTCTCCCAGATGGAAGACCTGAGAGAAGCTATTTTTCTTTTTTGAGCCCTATCCTCTCCTTGCATACAGATGCACACAGAGATCAATCTGAGTCCATCAAATTGGCTATCTCCTTTCATCTGTCCCACCCTACTGATTCCCTGAGACCATGTCCCACCCGACTTTCTGGAACACCCACGCCTCTTCCAGTGGCTTTTCCATGTAAATAGTCTGCCTTATCCCATGCTGCAGATATTCCTAAAATCTTTCAAAGTTTCACAAAACCCAAACAAGTAGCATCTTTCTTCATTCAGCATGCCCCATTCCTCTGGTTGAGCAGTCCTAAGCCTGGCACTAGCAATAGCTGGCCTTTGTTTTAGGTTTGGCTCTTCAGGCACCACAAAGCACACTGCAGGCAGGGGCCATCTCTGGATTGCTTTGTAGCTCATGCCAGGTGGTCCTGGACAAGACATAGACTGTGGCTGAACTTGACCTTCATCAGGGCCCCTCCAAGGCGGCCCCAGGGCTGGGAGTCTTAGTAGCCAGCTTCAGACTGGGATGGAGCATCATCTGGCCACCTCCAAGGACCACACACCCAAATAGCAGACTGGGCAGGCACCAAAGGCCTGCTAAAGTGAACCCTGACTTGTAGGGTCAGCCCTGCACAACAGCTCCTCCACTATAGTCATGGCCAGTCCTCACAACCAATCAGCCTGAGGAGCAATCCCTCCCACTGATGTCCAAACAACAATCAAGTCTAAACTACAATAGAAGGGCATCCACAAGGAACACACCCAGAGCACCTGACTCTGGTGACCAGGAAGACTGCACCACTGGGATCTACAGGAAACTTACTACATAAGGTCAATCTACTAAGATCAGGAGACATAGCAGCCCTACATAGAAACAAACACTCCTTGGCAGCCAAAATGGGGAGACAAAGAAACATGTTCCAAATAAAAGAACAGAACAAAGCTCCAGAAAAAGAACTAAACAAAATAGAGACAAGCAATCTACCAGATGCAGAGTTCCAAACAACGGTTATAAGGATGCTCAATGATCTCAGGGAGAACTTCAACAAAGACACAGGAAACACAAAAAATGAAGATAGAAAACACAAAAAGGAACCAGTCATAAATAAAGAATGCAAAAACGAAAATGAAAAATACATTAGAGGGAATTAACACTACCTCAGATGAAGCAAAGAATAGAATCAGCAATTAGAAAAATAAGGTAGAAGAAAATACCCAATCAGAACAGCAAAAAGAAAAAGAATCCAAAAAACTGAGAATTAAAAGGGCCTGTGGGACAACATCAATTATACCAACATTCATATAAGAGGTACCAGAAGAAGAGAACAAGAAATTGAAAACTTATTTGAAGAAATAAGTGAAAATAACTGAAAACTTCCCTAACCTACTAAAGGAAACAAATATACAAGCCCAGGAAGTGCAGAGTCCCAAGAAAGATAAACCTAAAAATCTACACCAAGAAACATCATAATTGAAATGCCAAAGGTTGAATCAAAAGAGAATCTTAAATGCAGCAAGAGAAAAGTAGCTACTTACCTATAAGGAAGATTTCATAAGACTATCAACTGATTTCTCAACAGAAATTTTGCAGGCCAGAACGTGTTGGCAGGACATATTCAGAGTGATGAAAAGTAAGATCTGCAACCAAGATTACTCTACACAGCAAGGCTATCATTTAGAATTGAAGGACAGGTAAAGAGCTTCCCAGACAAGAAAAAGCTGAAGGAGTTCATCACCACCAAACCTGAAGTACAAGGAATGTTACAGGGACTTCTTTAAGAAGGAAAAAAAAAAAAAAGAAAGAAAGAAAGAAAGAGGAAAAAGAAAAATATGAATAATAAAATGGCAGTACCTGCATATCTACTAACAATTACTTTAAATGTAAATGGATTAAACGCTCCAATTAAAAGATAGTGTGGCTGAATGAATAAGAAAAAGGGACCCTTACATATGCTGCCTAGAAGAGAATCACTTCAGATCAAAAGACACAGACTGAAAGTAAAGGGATGGGGAAAAATTTTTTCATAAAAATAGAAACAAACAAAAGCTGTGGTAACAATATTTATACCAGACAAAATAGATTTTAAAACAGAGGCTATAACAAGTGACAAAGAAGAACCCAGTAATCCCACTTCTAGGTATTTATCCAAAGAAATCCGAAACACTACTTCAAGGGGACATGTGCATCCATATGCTCATTGCAGCATGATTTACAATGGCCGAGATGTGGAGGCAGCCTGGGTGTCCATTGATGAATGAATGCATAAAGAGGTGGTACATATACACAATGGAATGTTGCTTGGCCATGGAAGGGAATGGATTCCTGCCATCTGCGGTGGCATGAATGGACATGGAGGGTATTGTGCTGAGTGAAGCACGTCAGGCAGAAAAGACAGATGCAATATGATTTGGCTTACATGTGGAATCTAAAGAACAAAATAAATGAACAAAACAGAAACACACTCATAGATACAAAGAACATTTTGATGGTTGCCAGATGGGGGCTGGGGGTGGGGGTGGGAATAGGTGAAAAAGGAGAAGGGATTCAGAAGTACAAATTGGTTGTTACAAAGTAGTTATGGGGATGTAGGGTATAGCATAAGGATTACAGTCAATAATATTGTAGTAACTATGTATGGTGTCAGATGGGTATTAGATTCATTAGGGTGATAGATGGGAGGGGGTTGAGAGTCAAGATGAAAAAGGTGAAGCTATTAAGATGAACAAATTGGTAGCTACATATTAGTCAAGGGGATGTAAAACATAGGGAATGTAGTCAATAATATAGTAATAACTATGCATAGTGCCAGGTGGGTGCTAGATTAGTCAAGGGATCACTTCTTAAATTATATAAGTGTCTAACCACTATGCTGTATAACTAAAATACCTAAAATTAATATAAAATAATATGGAATATCAACTGTAATTGAAAAGTTAAAAAGATGGGGGGAGGTGAAGGGGAGTAAGAGATTCAAATAAGTCATGGGGATGTAATGTACAGCATGGGGAATATAGTCAATAATATTGTGATAGCATGGTACAGTGTTGGATGGTTGCTGGACTTATCATGGTGATCACTTCTTTAGGTCTATACATGTTGAATAACTATGGTGTATACCTGAAACTAATATTGTATGTTAGCTATATTTTAATAAAAATCTTTTTAAAAAGAAAAAATAAGAAAACAGACAAAAAATAACAAAAACAGACAATAACTAAAGGCTTAAAGCTTTTTCTCTGGGTCAAGGACCAAGTAAGGGATGCCTACAATAACTACTTTTGGTACATATTTGCATCAAAGGTCCTACCCAAAGAGATAAACAAGAAAAAAAAGTGAAAGGATTGTAAAGAAATTTTGTGACAAGACATGATAATATAAGTGCTATAGACCAAATCGATTGTTTTATACACATGTAACAAACACAAACATTTTTAAAAAGATACTATTTAAAATAGCATAAAAGTACCCATAAAACCAATGAAAGATGTACAAGATTTCTATGTATTGTACCTTTAAACACTATAAAAGAGTACCGTAAGAAATTAAAGAAATAAAGAGTGATTATACCTTGTTCTTGGATTGGGTTTGTCAATGCAACTGTTGATAGCAATTCTTTCCAAATTCAGATTGATTCATAAATTTAATGCTATAGATATTGTTTTTTTTTCAGAAATGTCAATCCAGTTATAAGATTTACATGGAAATGCAAAGGACCAAGAATAGCCAAGACAGTGTTGAAGAAAACTGAAAAAGAAGAACAAGGTACTAGTAGCTTTATTATAAGTTATACTAATTAATAGAGTGATACTGGCCCAAGAATACAAAACATGACAGAGAACAAAGAAGCTAGAAGCTGACTACTTCATGTTTGAGCATTTGAGATATGAAGAATCTAACACTGCAAAGAAGTGGGGAAAGAATTTGTTTTTCAATACCTGTTCTGGCACCATTTATGTCCATATAGGAAAACTGTATTAATACCTATTTCATACCACATACAAAAATCCATTCCAGGTCCATTATTGATAAAATTGTGAGAGGAAAGGCAACAAATCTATGAAAAATGTGGGAAGATATCATCAACTTGATTTAGGTAAACATTATAGGAGACAAAAATATGGTAACCATAAAAGAAAGACTGACAAATTGGACTATATCAAAATCATAACCTTTCATTCATCAATTGACTCCTGTAAAGAGTGAAAAGAAAGTTGCCAAGTGGACATTGGTTCAAATGCATTAAACAACAAATACTTGCACCTAAACTAGATAAAGAATGGCAAACCAATAACATAGTGATTGGAATCCCTAAAGAAAACTAAAAAAAACAGACTTGAAGAATCACTGCATAAAGAGGATACCCATACAGCCAAAAATACATGAACAGATGACAAATATATTTTCATTTGAGAAAATCAAAATGAAAACCATAAGACACCACCACACAACATACAAATATTTAGTCTGGAATGTGTACAGTTAGGATGACTGAGAGTACCAAGTGTTAGCGAAGATGTAGAGCAACAGACATTCCCATACACTGTAGGCATTTGAGAATATAAAGTGGTGCCACTATTTTAGGAAATGATTGTTGACTTCTAAAATTATATCTATGTATAACTGTGACACAGAAATTCCACTTCTAGGTATATTTCCAACAAAAATGCATACACATATGACCAAGAAACATGTACAAGTAAATTCATTATATAATTTTCCATAATCGCACCAATGTGGCAACAACCTGAGTGGCCATCAACAGAATACTCGTACATAAATAAGCTGCCAAAAACTAATACAGTGAAAAATTCCCCAACAATGAAAATGAGTCAACAATACCCATATACAAGAACAGGGATGATACTCACAGATATAACACTGATTGAGATAAACTCAAAGCACTTATTTTATCATTCTATTAAAATAAACTTCAATAAAAAGTTACAACTTAAATATACTCTTATGAAATGGAAATAAAAGTGATTTATGTATTTGCAACCTTTTCAAGACCAAGCAAGGCTTAGTTGGAGAATTTTATATGATTTAATGCAATTTAAATGCAATTAATAGTGTTATCAAAATAATTAAACTTTTCTCTCAGTATTATTATCTCATCTACAATAGATAGTCTACAATGAGGATTATTCCACTTGTTTTGAATGAGTGGAAAGGAATTTCATATGCACTGAGCATGCTTTATCAAATTTGTAGTATGTTACTAAAGTTTTTACCCCAGTCAACCTGTATCCATTAGCACATCATTACTGTTATTTGCTTCATTTCATCAAGGGAAGTGATTATAGTTTATTTCCTTCACCTGGAAGGAAATTAATGTAAATAATAAGTATAAAATTTAACCTGAATTTTTTTTAATGCAGAACAATCACATTAGTGTGTGCTAAGGCATGGTGTTTATTTTACAACCTCCAGAAAAAGTAGGTCACTTTTTTGAATTGTCAGTTTCAAAAATAGTACCCAGAGAAATAAAGCAAGAATATTTGAAGTGTTTTTCATTTCCTCAAGTTGAAAATTATATATGCTTTTAAGTCAGAAAGACAAACTATATTTGGCTTGGCCCACTATAACAAAAAAAGAGGCATTTTATTTAATGCAATGAAAGGTATATTTATAAAGAAATAATGAATATTTCACTGAGTGAATATTTATGCTAATTATGGCTACTAATACTTAATATTAAGTGAAGGGATATTTATTTATTTCCCCACTTTGGCAGTAATTTCCTAAATAGCTTTTTAATAGTTAAGAATATCTGTGGTCTATTATTTGCATTCAGTTTTTATGCAGTTATATGAAGGCACAATGTTTCAAACAGTAGAGCAATATAGTTGTGCCATGAGCACTGTATACCCTGGCATAAAGAATCCAATTATACAATGGAATCATATTTATTATTCCTAAATGGGGAATTCTTAACAAATAGTGCTAGTGTGATTAAATGGCACATGTGATTGCTAATAATGCTAATCTGCCTAAATAAACCTTAGGTAAAGATTTAATATAAAATGAAAATAATATCAAACTTATTTCTGTATAGGTTCTTTTTAAAATATTTCCCTGGCAATACTGACAAAGAAAACAGTGTGTGTGTGTGTGTGTGTGTGTGTGTGTGTGTGTGTGTGTGTGGTGAGATGCTTAAATGTACTCTCTTAGCAAATTTCAAGTACGTAATAAAGTATTATTAACTATAGTCATCATGCTGCTCTTTAGATCCTCAGAACTTACACATCTTACAACTGGAGGCTTGTTTCTGATAGCATCTCTCCATTTCTCCCACCCTAATCCCAGGTAACAGCTATTAACTTTTATACTCTCTGTTTCTGAGTTAGACTTTATTTTATTTTAAATTTTTTAGATTCCATGTATAAGTGAGATCATATGGCATTTGTCCTACTCACTTTGGCTTATTTCATTTAGCATAATGTCCTCTAGGTCTTTTCCCTTACTATTATCCCCGTGGATATTTTTGCTTTAAACATTTTATTGACATATTTATTTGGTTTTAAATCAGAATAGTCCATGCAACTTTTGTTTCTCTCAAATTGTTTCAAGAAAGTCATTGTCCATCACATAAATCATATCATTCTCTTAATAAAGATACAATAGCAAATTTGCTTCTTATTTGAAAAATGACTTGCATATACTTATATAGAGATACACATGAAAATATAGGTTGTTTCCTCATCTCCTAGACCAAAGAATGACTAAAGTGTTGCTCATTGTCCCATAGTTAGTTCACGCTGCATTTTTGTACAATGTCTTTGGGAGTATTTTTTAACCACATTACTATACCAATTGAAACCTAGTTGCTCAGTGGCATTAAAATATCCTATAACACACAATGTTGTAGAAATTCTGTAAGATTCATGATGTTTCCCCAAGATGCAAAGAGGAATTTTTTTAAATTGTTTATTTTGTTTTAGATTATTTTTGTTTACCTTATTTTTGAGCAACATGTTAGTAGGTAATATTAGTTAGCATATAATCAGTCATTAGCATATTTTAACTTTTATTTTTTTACAACAGTTAAAGCTTTTAGTAGATTCACATTCAAAAACACGCTGTGTAATGGCATTAAACAAAAGAAACACTTCTGTTAACAAAAATGCATTTGTACTATTTATTCTTGGTGAAAAGAAATAAAACCAAATATAAGATGAGGCTGAAATAGAGGACATCTTATTCTTTCTTTAGTGCAATAGAAGGTACATTTGTATTTTGACCTGTATTTTCAAAATGGGTAGAATATACTTTCACTGAATGAAGATGGGTGGCATTCTAGTTGTGGAGCAACACTGGATTTCCCTGTATGAGGAAGATGATTCAAGCTTCCACTAACTCTCCTAGCTCAGGAGTACATGAGATTTAAGTTATCACATTTTATAAAGTTGCTATGGGTTTTCATATTGGGATGGAAATTCTGTTGAGGTCTTTCAACGGTGGGCTTTTGAGAAAACATAGAAGTGAGCTCTTGGAATGACATTTGAGAGACTTCAGGTCTAAGTTATTGATAATTTTAGTTAGACCTCTCTCTTCTAATTTCTTCTCTACCTAATTGATCTATGTCTTTATCTATATCTCCATGTATCTCCTATAATTTCTGCTAACTAAAAGCTGTCACTGTGTGTGTGTGTGTGTATAATATATTTTTAAATTGAAGTGTGTAACATTATAAACATGTCTTTCTTCCTTTCTCATTTATAATAGTGATCCTTGGTTTCTTTATCTGGAATTAAATGTCATTTGATGCCAGGATAAGGGCTTCAAGAGGTTTACTCCCAGGGGCTTGATACCATGAGTAGTTACTTTTTCATCTGGGAAAAGTCAGGTCCCTGCTTTTTGCTTTTCTTTCAAACACACTCCAGTGATCCAACAGCATTTTCTTCTGCAGAGTCACATTTTTTCCGCCAGGCTTGTCAAATATTTTTTAGAAGAAATGTTCAGTACCCTGAAAGTAATTGAAAACTTCCAGACACTGGTTTTCAGGTACTGAAGGAGTCATCCTCTGCATGCATAGTAGGCAGAAGTTATAATTCATTACACTGGGGTGTTTGTGGGCTGGTTTTCTAAGCTGACCTTTTCTAGTTACTTACTTTTATTTGGGGCATATCTGATATATAATAAACACATTTATTTTAAAGTCTTCATTTTTACAAAAATCTTAAAACAATAGTTGGCAAATATTTCTCAATAAAATGTTTTTAACCCAGTCTTAGTCACAGTGAAGACTTTACAAATGTCATTAAAGAAAATTAAGGCAATTGATTTTTCTGTTAACAACTATGTTTAGTACCTAAGGCACAAAATTTAGGAATGTTGTGAGAAAACCAAGACTTAACAAACATATTCAAGAAAAATTCAAGTATTTCAATGTATATTTGATAAGCTCTCACCCTCCTTAAGAAATGTAAGTACTTAACCTCAAGCATAAGCTTTTCTGTTTGCTCTCATTTGTCTTCTAATATAAATTTCCTGACATGTATTTTTATTTTTATATAATGCTTTTGTGGGCATCATATAGAAATAAATGAGACAGAGATTAATTTTGTGAAACTGCAATCTGACCAATGGTATTTTAATAGTTAAATAATATCCCTATTATCATTTCAAATGATCTCCTCTCTCTCTCTCTCTCTCTCTCTCTATCTATCTATCTATCTATATATATGTATGTATATACACATATGTAAACATAAATAAATATATATATACATATATACATAATCTAATTTCCATTCTTTTATGCTAATTTTCCTGGGAACCAACATAAACATTTAATTTTTCTGCACGGTGATGTCTTTTTGAACAAAAGTTGTTGGAACCTTGGTGAAAGGATGATCAAAGAATAATCCTAAAATAGAACCTCAGAGAGAAATGGAGAGGCCTTTCTTTTTGTCCCCTGGAGCAATTCCTTTACATTCTAAAGGTTGTAGGAGTGTTGCCCTCTTCTCTCCAGGTATATGTTTACGCTCATGAGCAAAGATGCCTTTTCTTCTCTCCTAAGGGGAGGACGCGGAACTGCACAAACTGTCCTATAGAAGCTTCAGTATTCATACTTCCAGGTTTCCCTACTGTGATTCAAATCCCTGTGTTGCACATGGAGGTGACATGTGACTTCATCAAGTTGCCACATGGAGTAACAGGTTACGGGGAACTGGCACTGTTATTGCTACAAGTAAATAAGTGTTCTGATCCAGCAGTTTTGTGTTTCATGTCAGGATGACATCTATGTTAAAAACATCGAAATCTGCAAAAAAATTGTTTTTATATATAAAATCAGATTTTTCTATGTCATAATAATATAACCTTACTTTAAAAAACTTATAATAATGTAAGCAATGTATATATTGCTCTATTTTTCCATTCTAAATTCCATACTTAGAAGTGTAGTCATTACAACTAATGCTAACACACAATTAGCCGTGTTAGACAGCCATTTATTCTATTACATTTTTCTATGTAGCATGTTACTACATAATTTTATTGGGTTGTCAGAAAAGTCATGACGTGTTTTTGCAACAAAAAAACAGAAAAATGTCATGACTTTTCTGACAACCCAATAAATGTAAAAATTAAAGCACTAAAGAGCAAAATAATATTTTGATCATTTTTAAACTAGCAAGTACATGATTTCTTTATTAACCAGAGAGCATAATTGTATTCTACGTTGTCAGTCTTTGTTGGAATAACTTCAGATAGCAAAAGTGGAGGAAAAAGAAAAAAAATCGGTGAATCTGTTTTTTTCGAGCAGGCAACAGAAGAGGCAGTGGATTTCAGTGAAATGTAAGTTGTTAATTTCCCTAGGAAGCTAGGGAGTCCTTGATGGAGTCCTTCAGTAAAGAATTTCCTGGAAGAACTTTAGAAAGTTTAGAATATTTCAAATGCTTTGTTCTCCTTTCTTCTTCTAGCATTCCAATTATTGTACATGTATATTGCACCTTTTGAAATTGTCCTACAGTGCTTGCTTGGATGTTCTGTTCTGAATTTTTTGGTCTTTTTTCTCTTGGAATTCAGTTTAAGTTTCTATTGACCTTTTGCCAAATTTCTTGATTCTTTCCTTGGCTGTGTCCAGTCTACTGAAGAGCCCATCAAATGAATTGTTTATTTCTGTTATACTGTTTTCTTATTTGTAGCATTTCCTATGATATTTTCTTAGTATTTCTAATACTCTCCTTACATTTTCCATCTGTTTTTGTATGTAATCTGTTAAATTAGAGCCCTTGACATGTTAATCATAGTTATTTCAAATTTCTGATCATTCCATTTCATGAGTCTGTTTCTGATGATCTATTCCAACTGTGCTGTTTCTTGCTTTGACACACCTTGTAATTTTTTGTTGTTGATAGCTAAAAATGCTGTATTAAGTAATAAACACTGAGGTTAATAAATCTTTAGTTTGAGGATTTACAGTAATCTAGCTAAGAGTTGGGCTGTGTTTAAAGTTTGCTGTAGCAACAAGGTGTCAGAGGCTTAAATTCTTCTAGTATTCTTGTTTTTATCCCTTAACTTAATGCTTCTGTAACTATCCTCCTCAAAGAGAGTCTGTCTTTGGCTCCTTCAGCTGTAACCCACTGTTTCCAGTATCATTATATTGGAGGCCATTGGTATGGTGGTAGGGTGTGGGGAAAAGAGGAATGCTCTATAATTTTTCAATTAAATCTGGGGTGGCCTCCATCAATGGGCATGTATCTTGGGGATGTCACATTTACACACATTTCTTCAGTGGTATAGCTGTTTTTCTCTGTTTCCCACTGCCTTTTCTGGCTGTAGTATCCTCAGTCTATTTCCTTGAAGCCCTGTCCCCTGTTGACTGTTCTTTTACCCCTTGAATGAGACAAGAAGGCTGGAAGGGAGGCTCTAGCAGAAGGAATTCCCTTCTCTCAGGTGGGATAAGAGTCCAACACTAGAAACTGGATTTTTGTTATAGAGAAGATTCAGTGTATTTTACTCTTTCCCTTCTCCTGCCAGGTCCAGGAGGGGCTATCTCTTAGATTTTCATGGTGAGAACCTGGTAGGATTCCTGGAAATAAAACCCATTAATATGAGGAGGAGGCCCCCTAAAACTGAGGATGCCTGGAGTGTCTCACTCAAGCTACCCCACACTCAGCCTCCAGTAATTCATCAAAATTACCATTTAAATGTTCCTACTAGTTTATATTTCTAGAGTCCTCTTCCCTAGGTAAATAGGTCTCAGCAGTGTCTCTCTTCATGAACCTCTTTCCAGATCTGGGGTGGCGATTACCTGGTGACCTCAGTTCTTTGACAAGTCCAAGAAAAGTCACTGATTTTCACTTCAGTTTTTCTAGGTTTTGGTTTTGTTTTTTATTGTAAGGATGGAAGTGAGATCTTTCTGTGCTAGAACTAAAATCAGATATCCTCCTGGAGGAGTTTTAAGCACAAAGATAAGCATAGAGGCTTCATTAAAGACAGTGACATTAGCAGCTCCTAGAAGTTTTGAAGCACACATTCCAACATCTGAAAGACCTAGTTAATGTTGGCTAAGATGGGGAATTAGGGCAATTGAAAAGAAGGAAAAGTTCTGCAGGTCAATAGAACAGGAGATTTCATCAATATACCCAGACAATGGGTAAGAGAGAATGTGGAGCCATCTAATGAGGACACCAGGGCCATGAGATTTTGTGAAACCCAGGGTATCCAGTAGAGGCATGCCCCTTTGAGACCTCATCCCAAATTTCATGAATATAGATAATTACAAAAATAATAAACAATACAAGATACTAGAATTCAAAGGTCTTGCCTTGGTCTAGTCTTCCTTTCCAGATAATTGACTATAATGTCTCACCAACATGCCCCTCTATTATCTTTCTTGATTCATTCTAGTACATTAGCCTAGCTTCAACATTTATGTTCACCTATGTTTTGGCCTTTAACCACTGACTGATTTGTCTAATTGGTTCTGTTTAGTGTCTTTCTGATTCAACAAATATTCTCTATTCTCAGTTGTATTTTGGATGTAACTTTAGACCCATTGGGTGACAGGCAACTGATATCTTAAGAAACCACAGAATGATGAAAGGCATTAGTGAAAAGTTATCATCAACAACCAATATCACTTCCCATTGTTTTCATGTTATGTCACATTAGATGGGGAAAACCCAGGAATGGGTTCATTATTATTTATATGCAGAAATAGGAAGAAAGAAGTTGTTGATATATTTGGGTCCTATGAGAGGGAACCTAGGATAGTTGAACCCTTTAGTTTAGTTCTCAAGTTCACAGTAGTATAAGTTTTGACTGCTATTCTCTTCTATTAAAAAATAAATCAAGTAACCTGGTTGATTTTGAATTCTAGCATCTCTGGGTGCAAACCAGAGTCAGCTTTAGAGATTCTGAACAATAATATATGTATCCCTCAAATACTTGGTATGATGTGTAGTTAAATGTTATCATTTAACATCAGGTACTTTACTATTATAGTTGTAGTATCACTGCCATTGATTGAGGTTATTAAGTACCTTCCATAAATGACCTTAACATTTATGTGATATTATTGGAAATTTTATGTTATTTTATAACTTGTGTTTCCCCTCTAACATTTTCATGATGTCAGCTCTTACTTCTTACATCCCCATAGTCCTACATTCAGAGAGCAATACATCCCCTCTAATACCAGACTACAAATTAATTGCAGACATAAAACTAAATCACATTAGGAAATAATATAGGGAAAAATAATCATTTAAGTAAGAACATGAGACTCTTACCTTTAAAGAATTTTATAATAGTGTGTATGTCTCCATCAATCTAACTGATCATAAAAAAATATCTAATTCCTCTTTCTTGAAAAAATTACACACACACACACACACACACACACACACACACACACATCCCTTAGTTATCACAAGGCTAAATAGAGAAAGCATAGGAGAAAGACCAAAAAGATCAAAAGTACCTCTGACCCATATGCTGGGCCCTGGTCTACACAGGTTAGTTATATTCTCAAATTCTCAAACAACTGGGAAAACAACCAAATATATAAGGAAACTGATACAAATATGTCTGTATACCACTATAGGTTCATCTGTACTATGTATATGCATTTGTATACATGCAATATATAAATACCTATGTATAAGAGAAGATATCATCAATGTATATAAAACTTAATAGTAAAAGGTTTTTAAAATACTGTTCATAGTGTTAGAACCAATGTGATGAATACAATATGCCTCTATTAATATTTTTAATTAAAATTTATTGGGGTGACAATGGTTAGTAAAATTACATAGGTTTCAAGTGTACAATTTTATAATACATCATCTATATACCATATTGTATAATACACCATCTATATATCACAAAGTTAGGGCCATTCTCCTTCTATCACCATATATTTGGATCTCCACTTTCATTTCCACAACTTCTACCATAATACACACACACACACACACACACACACGCACGCACGCACGTGCACACACACATGCATACATACTTCACACACTTTTCCCTTATAAGTATTCTGAAATGTTGCTGGTAATCCTGATATATCATATACACATTCCAGTCTACCAAAGGTTCCCATAACCCTTAGTGTATCCATGTCTTACAAAGTAAAACATGGGATCGTCTTGCATTTTCTCCAGATAACAGTCCTATTTGGCCACAGGATAGATTAAAATGCCAGATCTAGCTGAACACACCAAGATAGTTTCCAGGCCATTGAACATCTCTATTTCTTGTCTGTTATTTTTATAGGCTTTTAATCAATCTGGTCAAAGAAAACAACAAAACTTTATCCCTTTCTTCAATTATCAGAAGGTGAGAAATTATGACAGAATTCACAAATACATGTGGGATGATAGATTTCCTAGTATAGGCATGATAAAAATTGAATTATTTGGGTGAAACAAATTGCTTGCTTAACCAAAGGGACTTTTAAGTAAGGATAAGACAATTTTCTAAGAAAATTAAAGAAACTGGTTAATTTTCAAGGAATAAGTAGATAGACACTGTTTCAAAATATCACTTACAACATATTTCTAATGTAAAAAAAATTAAAGAATTTAGAACCAAATAAAACATATTTGGGAAAATATTTTATTTACCATAGTAATTGCCCCTATAGTATTATATTTGTACCCCTTTCTATCTGCATTAATATAATTTTGTAACTTTTTCTTCCAGTTTAATCCAGTGCTATCTACCATCCCAGATTAAAAAACAAAAAACAAATTCACATTTCAAACCTAACTCGTGTGTATGAATTTTATAAAAATGATACGTTTATCCACTAGAACTAGAAAATATTAGATTGATTAAATTTGTCAATTGTTGGGCCAGCCGAGTGGTGTGATGGTTAAGAGCTGGCTTGGGATGCCAGAGGGCCCCGGTTTGGATCCCAAATATGAGGGCCAGTGACACTGCCCTCCACAGCTAAGATGCTGAACAACAGCTCAACCTGGAGCTGGGCTGCCCTGAGTCGCTGGCAACGCCGTAGGCTGCAGCCCCTACTGTACTGGGTTGCCATGGGCTACCGTATGTAGCCAGCAGCCAGCATGAGCAGCCAGCAACTGCTGTGAGCGGCTGTCCAGAAGCTGGTGACTGATCTGCCTTGCCTGGGGAAGAGCGCAAGGATGGTGCCAACTTGGGCCAGTGAAGCAACAACCTCCACAACTAGACTGAAGAACAAAAGGACAGCAACTTGTCTGTTCCCCTTCTCCCAATTCCCCCACGCTCTTCCCATCCCCCAATTCCCCAATAAAACTCTTAAAAAAAAAGTCAATTGTTAACATTCTGAACAAAAAATGTGATCATATTATAAGAAAAATCTGAAATATGTTATCTATGTACTGCCCACTTCAACATCTTTCAATAAATTTTAGCTATGACTTCAATTTAAGTCAAAATTCTTAATCTGAATTAAACTCTTAAAAGAATTTTCTAACAAAGCCTAATAATCATACACAAATAATTATTTAGATTTCACAGATAATGAAATTGAGGCTAAGAAGGTTTAATCAGTATTTCCAAGTTACACAACGAGTAAATTAAAATGACTAGAACTGAACCAAAGATAGCTAACACTGAAATCTAGGCGAATGACTACAATACCACACTGCCTTCCCATTGTGTTTATATGAACCCAAATCCCTCACATTGCCTATAAGGCTCATGATCCTCCACTTACACGATCAGCCTCACCTTTCTCCTCTACTCCAAATTTGGCCATGGTAATCATTTTTTGTTTCTTTGTTTTCTGAGTATTTCATCTTTTCCCTGCATAGCTCTTTGTACACAATGCGTGTTCCTTCTGCTTAGAACTTCCTTACCCTGGCTAAATCAAAATTTTCTGATATAGTCATTAAGTCATCCGTTTTCCCATTTCTCTCAGACCACAGCAAGTTTTGGTCCTACTATTTCCTATTATTTGTTAGATTAGCATCCAGTGTTTTCTCATGGCACAGATTTAATTGTATTTAAATAAGTTTCTTTGTAATTGCTTAACTTTATTTTACACTCTTAACATAAGCCTTATGAAACAGAGGTTGCACAGTTTTGTTCATTGCTGTATCCCTATTGCCTAAAGCACTATTGGGTGCAAAGTAAGGACAAAATAAACATGTGTTAGTAAATAAAGAAATGAATGAATTAATTAGCAATATATATGATTATCTTTGATATTTAAACAGAGTATATTAGGGATGTGCAAAGTAACTTTAGAGTAGTATAAAATAATATTTTCCAGGCTTGTGAGGTTGTCTGAAGGCAATAATAAATCTAGAAAATATTTAATTCAGTCATAAGTGGAACACAGGTTTCTCAAAAGTAAAAGTAGGAATGGCAATCATCGAGGTTTCTGGAACGCCACACTACAGCTCGGATTATCACATAGAAACACAAATGTGATCAAATCTTTCCTGGGCTAGACACACAGCAATAGCTCCCATACACACTTCGAGTAATGACTGCCACACAGAAGCCCATCTGATCCTCATCTCAAAGACAGCACCTCCTGCTGTGGAGCTTTGTATACCAAACTCAATTTAATGTCAATAAAATTTGAAATACTTGCCTAATTTTCTTCTTTCTAATGCCACATTCTCCAAGAAACTGAACTGTAGCCAGATAATTTTTCTCGAACTTACCTCACCACACCTTCCTTTGTTAAAACATTGCAAATACATCAAATCTGAGTTTCATTAGCCTGCTAATCAACATTCATGACATGGCAGCCTCATTTCAAACCATGTTTCCCTTTGCTTTTTGTGCTCCATCAACCATGGCCATTTTTTAGTTCCACTTATAACCCTTTTTCCACAAGACCTATGCAATTTTTTCCCCTAAAATAATTTCCCTTCCCAACTCCTCCTCTCCACCTAGCTAACTAGGTTTTCTTTGCATCTTAGCTTCATCTTCACTTTCTCATCAACGCCTTCTTTGGTTACCCCAATTACTTCAATCTCTCTGATTAACACTTATGCATTCCCTACATTTACTACAGAGGTAATTTTAGTGTGTGTGTGTGTGTGTGTGTGTGTGTGTGTGTGTGTTTAAAATTAATATTTGCCTCCTTCAGTTAAATATAAGCATTGTGTGGATAGGAACTGTCTTTGTTTTTCTTGTATCCTTAATGCCTAGCACAGTGCCTGGCACATGACAATTCTAATATATATTAGTTGGGAAAGTAAATGGAAAAATTGACATGCTGACATTTGGGCTCTTGTGCAGTTCAACCATAGGGAGAGAAAGTACTCTCTGTTGCCAAGATTACCTGGTCAACTTGAGAATTGTCTTAGAAATGCTAGCTATACTTCCAGTCAAAACTAAATTCCCCTTCTCACTGTGACTCTCCTATAAAGAACTGCTGTCAGTGAAACATAAATCTGATATAGTTTTCAGAAGAGTTAGGGCAGCTATCAACCAGCAGGCAGCCTGGGTAGCAATCCAGGAAGCGACCAATCACAAAGGATTATGTGTACTAGCAGTTCTAGAGGGGATGTTCTTTCAGTAAGACAGTCAGGTTCTCTGCTTCCTCTATTTAAAATGCAAAAGACAGAAAGGAGGAGGAAGCTATATGCTAAAATGAATGGGTTAGATATTCCAAGAGAAAAGAGACTCAGAAGGAATGACAATGTGAAATACATGATTAAGGCATATGTCTACCAATAATAAGAAAAATAACAGTGACTGGAAAGTACTGAGCATTCCTGAAGTGCCAGGCACTGTTCAAAGAAAGTAGTGAGTCCTCAGATTAGTATAGAATCCTAGCAGATTTCCAGCTCCAGGTTCCATTCACTCAGCCTAAGCACCCTAGAGTCTATAAACCAATCATGCAAATATATGGATTTCCAGTGTGGATGAAGAATGAGGAGACAAGTATTGTTTTGTTGTTGTTGTTCTAGAGGAAGAGAGTCATTTAGCATTCAAAAATAAATTCCACTTTATGTAAGGGGCCGAAATAGGTCTCTTTTATTTGGCAATAAAGGGTATTATTTGTATGCAAATTAAAAATGAACTCTTTGTGGTGTGTATATGTGAATCCAATTTTTTATGAAGCAGGCTGAAACAACCACCTTCAACCTGATCAACTGTGATTGGGTTTCCAGACTACAGTTTGAAATGAGATGTGAGCATTTAAGTCTTTTTGGTAGCTAATGTCTACCATCATATTTCAACAAATGTTTGAGTACCTCTTCTCTTTGTGTGTCAGGTACTGAAAAACTGCTTTTAGAAAAATTTTAGTAGGTATCTAATAGCATGAATTAACTCAGTTTTTGTTCTGAAAATCTCGTACTGATTATTTCAATTTTGCAGGGTAATTTTTTCTGGGTATAAAGTTCTGTGTTGACATTGATATTCCTTTTGCACTTTTTTATTTTGTTAAATTATTTGTATTATGAAATACATTTTTAGAATTAGTTTCAGCTGTACAACACAGTGCAATAGTTATACTTTTTACCCCTCGAAGTGACAACCCCCTCCCCCAATCCGGCGCCCCATTTCCCCCCAATATCATACATATCCAACACAAATCCCTTGACTCCACTCCCACACTATACTCCACGTCCCATGACAATATATATATATATATATATATATATATATATATATATATACACACACACACACACACACACACACACACATACACACATATTCAATTATAGTTGACATACAATACTATACAACGTCAGCTTCAGGTGTACAGTGCAGTAATCAAGCCTCTTCTCCATCCATGATGCAAGACATGTGACCACCTGACACCCGGACTCGATGTGGCCTCCTTTTTAAGTCCTTCGTTTAGAGGTTCTGTTCATCTAGGGTCCAGGGAGCTTCTGAGGTTGAATATCTTATAAATTATTTGTAATTTTGTTGTGATCCTGGGAGGTAGTCGGCACAGCGTCTGTCTATTCCACCATCTTACCGGAAGCTCCTCCTTTTGCACTTTTAAAGATGGCATTCAAATGTTTTCAAGTGTCCATAGCTTCTATTGAAAAAAATATCTTAAATCTTAAGGTTGAAACCTTTGAAAGTTGTTCTTTTTATCCTAAAATATTTTAAGAATTTTAAAGATATCTCTTTGTCTTGTGTTTTCAACAGTTTTACATTGTTGTACTCAGGTGAGCTTTTGTTGCTGTTGTTATATTAGTAGATAGATGCAGTAGTTGATTTTAATCCTGCTTCAATTTCATGGTATATTCTTCATGGCTCCTCAGTTTTTGAAACTTCTTGGGCATTATATCCTCAAATATTGTTGCTGGATAACTGCCATCTCTGCACATTATTGGACCCCATATTACATTTATAATAGAATTGGTTATGCTGACCTGTTTTTATACATACATTTCACTGTCAAACCCATATATCCAGCATATACTTTCAGTATTTTCAATTAGTTATGGAATTTTCATTGCTTGTGTAATGACATGGGTAACACTGGAGCTCAGCCCCCTCCCTGGCAGGTGAACACTGGTATGGTGCAGCCAAAAAGGAACAATAATGGAGCCATGGATAGGGGGTTCATGCCACCCTATTCCCAATGGCAGCTGGTTGAGATGTAGGAAGCGGAAAGCAATCCCCGCCAACATCCTAACAAGGGGTCTTCCCGCATTACAGCCCCAATCGCAGCTGGTCAGGGCACAGAAGACAAGATCTCTACATCTGTCATTAACCACAATATCTGTTGGGTGCCAATTGAGGATAGTGGGGGATACTGAGGCTGTGGCAAACTGCTACACGCCTCTATGCAGGACCCTACACCTGAAGGAGCGACGATAAGAGAGTGTGCTTAGAAACTGCATACACAAGGTTTGGACACTCCCAAAAGTACCCATTCCCACAGCAAGCCAACCACAGAGCCCACCGGAAGGCTTATTTACAGTTTTACTATGGACTCATTGCTTAGGGCATTTCGGGAGGCCCTAGTTCCTGGTTTCCCTATTCCTACATCCAAAGCCCCCTGCTAATCCCCTACACAAAGAGAAATTTACTGCCTATATAACCAGAGCCTTTCCAATAAACAAGGTCTTAGTCTGTTAGCAGCAGGCTGAGGCCCTCCTGCTCCCAGCTTTTGTCTCTAATCTCTTTCTTTTCTAGTCTCCCACACAATTCTCTCAGGTACCCTTTCAGTGAGCTCCTTACTGACGAGCCTTAGAATAAGAAAAAGCCCTTATTCTAAGACAATGAGGGGTGCATGAAGCTGATATAGACACAATTTCCAGCTTAACACCAGCAGAACTCAATCTAGCCAAGATCATCTGAAACAGAGTTGATGAATGATGGACATAAAGACTTGTTGTTCTAAACCACAGAAATCCCAAGGTTGTTGGTTAAGCACTTTTACTACAGCAATAAGTGATTGAGACAGAAATTAATACCTATAAGTATGGTATAATTGGAAGAATAAAAAAATAAAGCTAAAATATGTGGCAGTCACTTTAGGACCAAAAGGAAACTATTCTTAGAATTTGGAAAAGTGTATGTTATAGGGAAATTGTTATATATGATTGGAATATAAGGTGATCTATATTATGTACTGTCAAATATTTGGTACAGCTGTCACCTGTACAAAAATATACCCAATTATCCTGTCATATACAGTGAAAAGATTTTGAGGCAGAATGTTGAATGTATGAGTTGGCTGTTTCTAGCTACATTTTATAAGAAAACTACAAGAAACAGATGAGGTAAGAAAAAAAAACCACAACAGCCAATTTGCAAATAAAATTTAGAAGGAATACAATGTACCCAGAAAGTGTATTGGAAAATTAATCTGTTTATCACCAGGTCAGTGCACTGACAGCTTCAGCAGGTGGGGTTCTAGGGATCAATCATTGAAAGATGTTCTCAGGTTAAATAGGTGAGTACTAAATTGTGTGATTATAAACCTCTTTATTAATACCTTTGAGGAAATGCAAATAGTGTCTACAACATTTTTAACTAACGTGTCTAGAAAGATAAAGATACGATCACACACCATCATTATTTCTCTAAAACAGCCGCAAATGAATCTACAGAGAAAACCAGCTTGACAAGAATTATGCGTGAGGCTTTAACACATTCAGATATTGGGTTGTTGGAAAAGTCATGATGCATTTTTGCAATGAAAAACAGAGAAAATATGTCATGACTTTTTTGACAACCCAATAGATTTAACTGGACTCTCAGGAGTTAATTTTTTTTCATATTGGTACTACATAAATTAAAAAAAATATGACTAAATATAAAGAGACTTTTAGGACTCCTCCTTTTTTACAGGTAGGCAGCAGACTGACAAAGTTGCTCAGCTACCAAACAAGGCATATTCTGCCATTACACCTTCAGAGATAGACAACAAGAACGGTGGAAAAGAATGGATGGAGATAAGAGCTATGGGGAAATAATGAACTAGAGAGCCACTCATAAGGAACAGAAGAGAGTCTATTCTTTAACTCCAGATTAGGGTACCAGAAAATCTTATCCCAGGAAGATAATAGAATTGCTATCCACCAATGAGTGCTACATGTTTTACTTTCTTTCTCTTTTAAATTAGAGTGTTTGTTTAGAGTGTACAGTTATCCTATCCCTGTTATAGAATCTTTTTGGGGTGTGAGTAATGGGTAGAAAACTTTCCTTTTTAGTTACTAGTTCTCCAGTTTGAGAAAGTTCATCCAGGTGTGATATAAGCCACAATATACTGGATTTGAAGCATGATACAATGACTGAGACTTCTGAGGATTTGGGAATGGGTTGAGTGAATTTTAATGAAGAAAATAGACTACAGTGAATGGCACTGCTTCCCCAGTCCTTGACTCTCCCAATCTATACTGTTAGTCACCTGACTTCACACTTCCCTACCCACTGATAGGTAGCTTGCCCTGTGACTCCCTTTAGCTAATATATTTTGCATAGAAGTAACAGTTTGTAGAATTCTAGCCTAGACTTTAATAGGCAGCCTGCATATCTGTTTGATCCTCTGGTAACTTTCTACCTCTATGAGGAGAAAACTCTCCTTTGAGTAGATAATACTCCTTTATCATGGGCTCCAGTATAAACACACATGAGTAGAGATGTTTTATCCAAACATCAGACTGAAGCACCTTTGTCCCAATAGAGCCACAGGTGAGTGAACAAGGGTAAATTGTAATTGTGGTATGCTACAGAGTTCAGAGGACTATTAGAAATTGTATATAAGAAATTGTAAGGCCTCTGAATGATATTATCTTCTTGCAGAGTAGGTTAACCAAACCTCTGGTAGCCTATAAACTTGGGGGCCAGCCACCTTAATATCATCAATTATAAGCTGCCTGATGATGGTTTTTGGCATCTGTTTGGTTCCATGTGTCTTTGGTTTGCTCCCACTCCTCCATGGAAATAAATCTAGAGTCTGGAGTATATCATAGGGCCTCTCCAACATTCTGATTCCTGTTTTTGTTTCCCTAAGCCCATTTTCTTTCTCCACAGTAACAAATTACTGCATGAAATCCTACTCTGCTTTTCAGCCCCTTTTTGCCTGGCTTCTTACACTGCTATCTTATTCTGCTTATGGATTCAGAAAATGCTTGAGGGAAAACTGAGTTTCAGGCTCATTTCTTGGCACCTCCCTTCTCTATAGGATCAAAGACCTCAAGTACTGGCAGCACTATCAGTCGCAAACTCCATTTCTTGTCTCCCAAGCCTCACTAAGTTCCTAAGATCTCCATTGCTTTCTTTCTTCCTTAGTAGTGGCCCTCTTGCTCAGTTCCAAGAATCAGCAGATCCTGTCCCATGAGATGACACAAAGAGGAAAGAGACAGTTCAGGATACTGGCACTTTTCACAAATTCCCTTCTCTCCCATGTCTGCCCATGAAGCTCTGCTTAACTTGGCAGGTCTGTGGTACCATGAAGCAGATTTATTTGGTATTTTATCCAGTTGATCTCAGAACACTAGTCTAATGAAAGCAATTCTATCAAAGCCAGATATGTCCCAAATACGTTTTGCTTTTACATGTTTATTAGTTATAATTTTCTCAAAGTTTGCATGGGGAAATTGTACCTTTAATTAGAAATATATGAAATAATAATTTATTCTCATATCTATTTAAGTGATTTGGTAGAAATATTGCTTTCATTAAAAGTAATGCCTTAAGAAATTTGGTCACACCATATTTTAATATTCAAGAGCAATTACAAGGTTTGCTCAGCCTTCTTCAGCTCCTATTTTTAAGAGATGACTTGTAATTTAAACAAAACCAAAGTACATAATATAAACTGAATCCTAGTCTTACCAGATGGTAAGTGTTCCCATTCATTTTAAAATATATTTGCACACATATATTGTATCTTCAACTTAGAACATACTATAATATAAAAAAAGCTACTAAATAGAGCCCATTGCCCTCCATAGCAAAATCTCCACACTGCCTTCCTCAAAAAATTAAGAATAAAATTACTATATGACTCAGCAATGTCTCGCCAAGGTGTATACCCAAAAATCTGAAAACACTTATCTGTAAAGACATATGTGCTCTGATATTCATTGCAGCTTTGTTTATGGTGGCCAAAACATGGAAACAACCAAAGTGTCCTTTCATAGATGATTGGATAAAGAAGATGTGGTATATATACACAATAGAATACTACTCTGCCATAAGAAAAGATGAAATAGTGCCATTTGCAACAATATGGATGGATCTTGAGATTATTATGCTAAGCGAAATATGTCAAACAGAAAATGTCAAGAACCATATGACTTCATTGATATGTGGGATATAAAACTGAAAGCAACAAGGGAAAAACACAAACAAAGAAACAAAAACTCATAGACACAACAATAGTTTAGTGGCTAAGGGGGGAGGAGAGATAGAAGAGGGTAAATAGGTAAAATATATGGTGATGGAAGAAGTGACTCTGGGTGGTGAACACACAATGTGATATACAGATGATGATAACAGAATTGTACACTTGAAACCTATGTAATTTTACTAAGCATTGTCACCCCAATGAATTTTAATAAAAAATAGAGACCATCAATATACTAAATATGTCAGGAAATTATTACATAGCAAGGGAGATCTTTTGTCTTCTTTTTTTTTTCTCCTTCTGAGGCAAGGAAAATTGTACAACAGACAAAAATTTATATTTTCTTTGCCTCAGAACAGTGTGAATTGCTTATCCTATAAAGAATATTAATGTGTGTATTTATTTAAGTGTGGTTCTACATGCTGTTTATTAAGAAAAAGATTTCTGCATTGTATTTTTCAACATTATGTCCATAGTAGGATTATATCACAGAAATCTCTATCCATATTGCAAAGTATTATATCATAATGTTCAATTTAAATTTAACTTACTGAGAAATTGCTTTCCCCATTTAACCTTATTTTCAAATCTAATTCATTTTTTTCTTAAGATAAATTCAAAATCTGTTTTTTGTTAGAATTTGTGAAATTATTATTTGGTTCTTCATCATGTTGGATTTCTTTTTAATTTCTATTCAAAAGACCTCAGAATAAAAATTTTATAACCTCTGCTTGAAATATCACTTGGTTATCTAATTTTATATTTTACTTATAAACCAATGTCAAAAAGTATGTTTTGAGTCTAATACATATTTAGTTAAAATTGAAAGTGCAAACAGTACTAATATTTAATAACTGAAATGTCACAATGGTTATTTCTTCACTATTCAAATTATACACATAAACAGGGCATTGACAATTGATTTTATATGCAATTTTGCATTTTCATTAAAATAACTGCTGAGCACCCACCAGGTGTAAGAGTACTTGTAGATCTGAGAATAATGGATATAAAGAGTAATTGTGTTTTCATTGATATTATAACCTATAATTTCTAACTGAGGAAAAGCATTTAAAATAATTGTCCATTTTTTTACCAATACTAAACTTATTATCATTATTCGTTAATGCTTACCATTCACATTACTCCATTTAGCTGATTTTTACTTCTAATGTAAGTCTGGAGAAAACATGGAAAGATCTCAGAGCTTCTAAAATCAGTTAGTCTGAAATGTATGTATTTTATCCTCCCAAGCCAATAAGGAATAACCTACTCCAATGCACTATTCACATTACAACTCTATTGTCACTTTTCTTTGCTCATTTGTAAGCAAAAATATAGGAGTATGATTATGATATTGAAGTCTTATTTGTGACAGATTACACAAATATAAGAATGGCCTCCAAATCTGCATGAGTTATTAATACTTTTGGTAGTTAAGCATATCTGCTCAAAAGTTGTAGTTTGGGGAAAGTGACATCAGCACTGTGTCAAAATTGGAAGTCTTAGACTCTTTCTCCCTACAAACACACATATTCAACAAAAATGCATGGACAAATTCCCTTTGTGAAAAATCCAGAAGCTAAGTGAAAGGCCCCTGTATCCTGAAACTGTATCAAAGCTAGTAGGAAAATTTAAGACATCCTCTCTCCATAGTCTATACCTGCAAGACAGTGTCACATAACTGCCCTCTACAGCTAAGATGCTGAACAACAGCTCAACCTGGAGCTGGGCTGCTGTGAGTCGCCGGCGAGGCGTGGGCTGCAGTCCCTGTGGCAGTGGATTGCCATGGGCTACCGTGTGTGGCCAGCAGCCAGCGTGAGCGGCCAGCAGCCGCAGTGAGCAGCCGTCCAGAAGCCGGCGACTGATCTGCCTCGCCAGAGAAGAGCGCAATGATGGTGCCAACTTGGGCCAGTGAAGCAACATTCTCCACAACTAGATTGAAGAACAAAACGACAGCAACTTGTCTGTTCCCCTTTCCCCAATTCCCCAGCACTGTTCCCATCCCCCCAATTCCCCAATAAAAATCTTAAAAAAAAAGACAGTGTCACATAATCAGGAAGAAATCCCTAACTTCTTGTCTCTTCTTGATGATGGGAAGAGTTGGACTATGGATCTATATTACAACTTTTCCAGGGCTGTCCAAGGAAATTATATCTATGTATCCTGTTTTATGCTGATGGGCCCCAACATACTCTAGATTCCTGGGGATCACTGTGAACAAAGATAACGATTTGAACTAGCATGCAAACAGTCCCCATAGCTCCTTCACCCACTCAGTACAGAATTAGGGGGTGAAAAACCACATATCACAGCTTCACTCTGGGAAAAGAAAGAGTTGAACCACACATTTAACATTCCAGCTTTTCCAGGGGCTGTTCAAGGGACTATCTTCTATCTTGCCTGACCCTCAGCATTGATGGGACTTGGCATTCTCTTGACTCCTGTTGGCTACTAAGAATAAAAGCAGTGATTGGACTAGCATAAAAATTTGAGAATCCCCCAGAATCTCTAGATGGGCTGATAGGTGGGTAAGAGTCTTCTCTATGAGGTCAGTTTGTGAAGACTGAAAGATAAAGCTATTTTTTCTAATGTACAGATACCAACACAGAATCCAGAAAAATGAACATACAGGAAAATATGTCTTAAACAAATGAACAAGATAAATCTCCAGGACCCAACACTAATGAAACATAGATATAAGATTTACCTGACAAAGAAAAATAACTGTCATAAAGATGCTCAATGATGTCAGGAGAACAATGAATAAACAAAGAAAGACTTCCAACAAAAAAGACAGAAAATATTAAAGAGTATCAAATAGAAGTCATTAAACTGTAGAATACAACACTGAAAATAAAAGCTTCACTAGAAAGTTTCAAAAGCAGACTAGATCAATCAGAAGCAAGGATCAGTGAACTCAAAGACAGGTCAATAGAAATTGTCCAATCAGAAGGGAGAAAAAAAAAGAATAAAAAATATGAAGAAAACTTAAGGGAGTTAGGGGACCATCAAGTGGGCAATATACGCATAATGGAGTCCCAGAAGGAGAAGACAGAGAAAAGGGCAGAAAGATTACTCAAAATAATAATGGCCAAAAACTTTCCAAATTATAGGAAGGAAGTGGACATTCACATCTAGGGAGCCAAGCAGATTTCAAATAATATATACCCAAATAAATCCACATCAAGACATGTTACAATTAATATAATAAATTGTCAAAATTCAAAGGCAAAGAGAATTTTTAAAAGAAGCTAAGTGGCTTGTCATGTACAAGGCAACTCCCATAAAACTATGAGCACATTTCTCAGCAGAAACTTGGCAGGCTGATATATTCAAAGTAACAAAAGCAAAAAAAAAAAAAAAAAAAAAAAAACAGGACAAGTGAAACTTCATCAAACTAAAAAGCTTTCGCACAGCAAAGGAAAAAACAGAGTAAAAAGCAATCTACAGAGTATGAGAAAATATTTGCAAACCATATTTTTATAAAGGGTTAACATATAAAATATATAAGCAACTCCTACAAATCAATAAGAAAAAAAGACATAGCCTTATTGAAAACAGACATAGGACTTGAATAGACACCTGTTCAAAGAAGATAGAAAAATGGCCAAAATACGAATGAATAGATGCTCAACATCACTCATCATCAAGGAAATGCAAATCAAAATCACAATGAGACATCACCTCACAGATGTTATCTTTTTATTTTTATTTTTTATAACAACATCCTAACAAGTGTTGAAAAGGATGTGGAAAAATTGGAATTCTTATATACTGTTAGTAAGAATAGAAAAGTTTCATTCAGCTGCTATAGAAAATAGTATGAAAGTCTTTAAAAAATTAAAAATAGAACTACCATATGATTCAATGATTCCACTTCTGAGTATTTATCCAAAAGAATAAAAATCAGCATCTTAAGAGATATTTGCATTCCTATGCTCATGAAACATTATTCAAAATATTCAAGATATGCAAACAACCTAAATGTCCATGGTGGGTAAATGGATAAAAAAAATGGGTAAATTGATAAATAAAAGACATTTATTCAGCTTCAGAAAAGAAGAAAATTATGACATATGTGATAACATGGCTGAACCTTGAGGACATTATGCTAAGTAAAATAAGCCATACACAGCAAGACAAATGCTGCATAATTCAACTTATCTAAGATATCTAAAGTCAATTCCATATGATCATTCCCTTGACAGATAAAACTACTGAGGAGGCCAAGTTTCAGTTTAAAAGACTCCTGTCAAAAAATAGTTGTATGTTTTCCATCATTCTCAGTAGCTACTGCTTTCAAATGTTTTTTTTATTGTCAGTAGTGGGTTGAACCACATGCCTTAATTTAGAGCACATAAAATATGGTTAAAGTTAGCTATGTATAATTCTTGTATCCTTATAATTCAACAGTTTTTAGTTCCGTACTATCAAATAGGGAAAAAATAGAGAGATTTTGATAGGCAAAGAACATGGAGTTTTTAATTTCTAGACTCCCCATGTGGATTTGTTTTCTAATGTACTTGGAATTATGAAGACTATTTTCTTTTCTAGATGATAATTCTCTATAAATACTTAATTCTCTATAACTACTCTTAGACAAGATTATACAAAAATCCAAATGACTCTCTATAGATTAAGCTATTATGAAAAGACCAAAGTCAAGTATCTATAACTGATTCATATTAACCATATATAAAAAAATAAATAATTGGTTTCTATTCTTAGTAGGAAAAAATATACTGCATCTAATATTGTTTCTGCTTTGAAGTGATTCCTTTTAAGAGATCCCAAACTCCAGTATCTAATAATTTATAAACTTAAACCATAACTCTGATATTTTTACCAGACTAAACTATGAAATAAAGTAATGTTTATGGAAGACTGAGTTCAAAAAAATTTACATAACTTTGATATCATCGGTTTTTTGCAGTGCAACGATTTTTTTTTTAAATAGCAGTAATTCATCTTTGGGCCTTGGCCATCTATAACATGTGAAGAAGCAGTACATGAACATTTACAATAGTAATCATAATTTTAATATCATAGTAAAAATCCACAGCCTAGGTATTCCATGGCTCAAAATTTGTACTAACATCGAGAACATTCACACAGCTGAAATACACTGATTTGAAATTAATCACTACTCTTTTCAGAACATAGAACTGTATTCCATGGAGATAGAGCAAGAAGAAATATTTCCTCCATCATTACTAGCATGGGATGAAGCTGCCATGGTGGGAGTGATCATTCAAAATATACATTTGTCGGTGAACTGGTCTTAAAAGAAATGACCACGTATCAGCATGCAGAGAATTTGACTGAATGCCTAGCAATACTATAGATATTTTATAAATAAATCAATTTTATGTATGAGTAAAATTCCTCATTTTAGTTAATTTTACTAACATATATTTTATTACATAAGCCATAAATCTAGATTTCACCTCTAATTTTCCATTTTCCATGCTTTGTATAACCAATCGCTCATTAAATCCACCATGGTCATGCCACTCACCCAGGTGGGTTTTTGGTTTTTCTTGCATGCTTTTGGGTTGTGTGTGTATGTGTCTATAGTGGAATATGTGGACATAAATGAATATAGGTTCTGTAGTAGACTGAAAATTGGCCCCCAAAATATCCAGTTCCTAATCCCTGGATTGATGGATGCTATCTTATATGGCAAAAAGGATTTTGCAAACAATTAATTTAAGGATTTTGAGAAGGGGAATATCTGGATGTTCCATGAATGTAATTAACAAGTGTCCTTATAAGATGGTAGTGGGATATTTAATAGACTAGGAGAACATTAGAGGAGCAGAGTATGGAGCACTTGGAAGACAGAGGAAGGAAACACAATTCAAGCACTACAGGCGACCACTAGAAGCTAAAACAGGCAAGGGGATGGAGTTGCCCCACAGAGACCCCAGAAGGTGCTAACACCTTGACTTTGGCCCAATGAAACTGATAGTGGACTTTTGACTTCCAGAACTACAAGATAATAAATTTATATTGTTTTAAGTCACTACATTTGATAATCTAGTATAGCAAATGTATTACTAGTAATATATTAGAGCAGCAATAGCAAAGTAATACAGGTTTCTTGTCTAATTCTTAATTTAGGATCACTCTAAAATGCAAATCTGATTATTTAATAACTCCCAATTACCTAGCAGGGAAAACATACAAGGTTCACCAACATATGAATTCCCCATCTCTTTTAATCACATCCCCATGGTTCCTTATACTTTACCAGCTGAAAAAACCACACTTTGCAGAAGACTTTCAGATCTTGCATACCTCCTGAAAACTTCTCTCTCTTCCATAACACATATATCTACTATGGAAATTATCACATGTCCCTATAGTTATTTGCTTTCAATGGGCCTTTTCCTCTAAAACCATCAACTCATTGAGGGCTCTGCAGGCCTAGCTCAATGCCTGACACGCAGTCAAAGCTACATAAATGCTTCCCAAATAAGTGAATACTAAAATCCATAGTTCTTCCCATCAAGTATCCAATATATAGGTTTGATTTGATCATTTATTTTAATATATCAATTATGGACTATATTTACTTGTATTGATGATACAACTTTCACACACACACACACACACACACACACACACACACACACACACACCCTAAAAACACACCTCAAATCACCCAGGAATTCTCCAGGAGGTGTATACACATAAAGCACATTTTAGCTCTTTGGACTTACAGGACCTCAGCTCTTTCTTCCAAGGCCCTTCACATCAAGTGTTTTAGCGTTTCTACAACCACTGCTAATGTTTCAGTGCTCTCATTGGGGCCCTTAGTGATTGTTGTCTCTGCTAGGCTATGATTTCTCAATATTCACAATGTAATGAATGGGTGGCAATCACCTTTGAATACTGAGAAGGCCTCCATCTCCTCAGAAGATCCCACCGAGTTGCTTGCACTCTAAAGCAATAGGGCATTTTCAGTGTCCATATAGTCCTTGCTTTTCCCAGAGCACAACTTCATTATGGTGGGTCATTTGGAACTTCTCATTTTAAGTGACAACCTCCACTCTTCTATCAGCTCTTACCAGCTGTTCTCAACCTGTGGGTCGCGACCCCTTTGGGGGTTGAACGACCCTTTCACAGGGATCGCCTAAGACCATCGGAAAACAAAAATATATTTACATTATAATTCATAACAGTAGCAAAATTACAGTTATAGAGTAGTAACAAAATAATTTTATGGTTGGGGGTCACCACAACATGAGGAACTGTATTAAGGAGTCGTGGCACTAGGAAGGTTGAGAACCGCTGTCTTACACCCTGCTGCTCATCCCATCTCATCATTGCTTATTCTTTCAATTTATTCATTCAAGCCTTTATTCAGATAATATTGTCTCCTTTTAAAAGATTTTTATGTAACATACATAAAGAAAAAAAGAGAATCGTTGTTTCTAAAACTTTGAGCTTATCAATATCATTAAAAATATTCCACATAAAATATAAACATGCTAAGATACTCTTATAAAAAGTAGCTTTGTAAGCATTTTCTCAAAACCTTTTTATTTTCATTAAAGTAGCCTTTCCATGATTCCACAGGAAATGCCACTTTGAACGATGGTTTTACCAAAATTACCTTTTCTTGACACATTTTCTAAATAGCTAAAATATTCCTTAGACATAGTATTAATCCTCTTTTTCTGCAATGTAAGACATGATAATTATTATTCTCATTTTACAGGTGGAAGAAGAGACATGAGAGGTTAAGAGTCTTGACACAGAGAACAAGCAGGAAATTCAGGAATAAAAATGAGATCACTGGATAAATACTAAATATAGATTTTTCTCTTACATGTGAAGACCCTGGCTAGAGAAAGCCCTAAGGCTTGTTTTACTGAACTTCATGTGACTCTACAGGTAATAGAATTATGCCATGCCCTAATTTAATGCTTTACTCTCTTTATGATTTCATCAGCCCAAAATATGTTAAATAACTTAATCAGAGAGGTTGATGATTTTAATCGTCATGAAATTTTGGGGAAGACTGCAAACACCTTAACACAGTATTGGACCTTTTCCTTTGATTAAAAAGGAAGGTGATTGATATTAAAACAGTGGCAATTATTTGATCTCTGCTACTTGACTGGGTTGAAAGCTAATAGTAAATTGGTATAATACAATCATGTAATTGAACACATGCCAAGAAACCAAATTCATATAGGTTAGTCCAGCTTTTTTACAAAAGCAAAGGTCTTTCTTTTAGCAGTGGGACAGAGTTTCAGAGTTGTGGAATATGCCATTCCAAAAGAGCAAAACTAGATAATCACTTATATTCCAGTATTTATCAGCCGGAAGGTAAAAATGAGAAAGCCTCAACTTCAGAGCTAGCAGTTTTGAATAGTAGCTGGAATATGAAGGCTTGAAGGGTGTACCTTTTGAGACCCCTTCCACCTCCTGTGAGGTGGAGTCTGGTTTTTAATGCCAGAATTCCAAGTACGTCATAATACTCATTCAATAAACACATGATTGGTAAGGGCAAAGGAGCAATGCAAAGCAGTTTAGAAAGAATTAAGGAATTTGAGGACTTAGAGAATACTGAGAGCTTATACGTTTGAAATGAGTAACATTTTTGCACCTCTCCTTTGCTTTCTCATGTATTATAAATAGGTGCCTGATATTTACATATCCACAGTTATTTATTGCCAAAAGTGATTAATAAATATTTGTCCTCCTTTCATTACTAGACTTGGGGTAAGATTCAGGGGTGTGGTCCCCAAAATGAGTGTTTCATCTAACTGCTAAGGTGAGGACTGTATTTGAAAGCAAACCGTGAGAAATCATGGAACCTGAAGCCAGGAGCCTCTTTAATTTCCTCTGAGTAGGAGAAACATTAATCCCTGAAATTCAGTTGGCATTAAGTCTTTACGAAGGAGGATCTGTTTTATCCCACGTGTTCAATAATGGAAAGTGGATGCTAGACAGGGTTGTATTTTTGTAGCAGAAAAAGAACTGGACTTAGGTTTCCTGGGTTATAATCTATCATTTAAATGCTGTTTTGCCTTAGAAAAAAGTGACTTGATTGTTCTAAATGTCAGTTTACCCATCCGCAAAACAGGAATTACAGTGACTGTTCTTTTCATTAAATTGAACAGGAAGTGGTTAAAAGTTACATCCTTGATATGTTGCTGTCAAAGGGAAGTTTAATGCCAAGAAATGAGATGGCCTAACAAAATAAGCAATCTGATGTCAACTCAGATTCCAAACAAGAAACGATTAGTCCCCTTCAGGGAGAGTTTTAAAGGACACTCTCATTGTGCACTTCCTGCACAGAACCTTAATTGTAGCAGAGAATGGAATTGGAAGAAGGATACTCAGGAGAACAGGAAATATTTTGGTTAGAAAGAGAGAAACCAATCACGAATGTGAATAAGTAAATCATATTACCAGAAATTAAATTTTCCTTTACTTTTATTATTTATGCAGTTTCATGCAAAAGTCATAGAAAATGTTTTGAGGACTTGAATGTTGCCTGTAGACCTTAGAATGAGGCCAAACCAATGTTTACCATCTGTGCCAAGGTAATGTTACATCAAATTAAAACATTCCAGAGTATAATGGATGGAGACAGAGTTGTGTATTTAAGATTTTCAACATTTCCAGATGTAAAGATTAAGAGTTCAGTAATCATAAAACAGTAGAAAATAGGCATCCAAGTATAAATTTGGTAGATCACCAAAAAAAAGGGTTTTGGAAGTGTAGAGAATACTCTATTAATGCCAGTGAAAAAAAACACTGCTAAAAATATTACCAGCAATTCCTTAAAATGAGGTGGAACTGGATACTGAGATCTGAACTCAGATTATATCAATGTGAATTTTTTTTTTTTTGAGGAGAGTGTATGAGGATTGGAGGAATCAGGAGGGAAGGCAAAGCTTTCCTTGGCTGGGGCTAACTGTAAGTGAGAGGCGTGACCTCTGGAAAGCTCATTTCATGGCTCTGAGCTGCCTCTTCCACCATCCAACTAGCTGACGTAAGGAGTGGGAGGGTGAGTGCAGAAAAGGCCATCGTCTTCCTGAATTTCATGAATTGTTCAATATTTAGTATGCATGTGGATGGGGAATAGTTCTTATTTCAGAATATAATCCCAAAGGTCTGCAACAAGTATTCTTGCTCTAATCACATAAAATTCCAATTTCAAAAAGTCTAGGTTTTACTATAGGTAGGTTGCTGGGAAGAGTGCATTTTCCACAGAATTTTTGAGGATTAAAGTAAATTAAGTACAAAAAATTGTTTGTCCTGGCACACACTAAGCACACAATAAAGTTAAATGGTGTTATTAATAATAAGTAAAGTAATATAAACCACCCCTTTTGTTGTTGAATGGTAAGAACACAAGTCTGAAATGTATTTAGCCGGCAATGGAAAATTACTGAAAATTTACATTTGAATGTGTCCATGGGTTAATTTTGGAATGGAGGGTGAATAAAGAGTGAGAGTTAACCATCATTTTATTATTATGTGAATATAGGTAACTGGATGAGTCACCCTCATGAATAGAATCCTAGTCAATAAAGTTGTAGATTAATATTTACTGCCATGAAAATATGTTTGTGATGTATCACTAAAGGTTAAAAAAAACTTGTTCTAAAACAGTGGTATGTATTGGGTTGTTGGAAAAGTCATGACGCATGTTCACAACAGATGCACTAGTTCATTTTTGGAAGTACTAGAGTCATTCACATCTATGTTATTGCTTTTTCATTTGACAGCTGACAGTTCTAGCTTCATTTTTTTTTAATTGAGCAATTTGGTTGAGTTTTGGAGAGTTTACAAGTTGAAGATGGAAGACCAAACTGTGCATTTTGGCCACATTTTACTGTTTTACTTCCATAAAAGAAAGAATGTGCAACAAGCTTGTGAGAAATTGCATAAAGTGTACAGTCACAATGCTCTACAAGAAAGTCAGTGCCAACGATGGTTCACGAAATTCCGTACTGGTGATTTTGACTCCAACGACGCTCCTTGGTCAGGGAGGCCCACCGAGGTTGATGATGACAAAATAAAGGCACTGATCGAGTCAAACCCACGTTACATGACATGAGAGATTGCAGAAACATCGAACATCCATCATTCAAGTGTTCACGACCACCTGAAAAAGCTGGGATATGTAAGCAATCTCGATATTTGGGTTCTGCATGAACTCAAAGAAGTTCATTTGACAGTGTGTATAAACATCTGCAATATGCTCATTAAACGTGAGGAAAACGATCCTTTTTTGAAGTGACTGATAACTGGTGATGAGAAGTAGATTGTTTACAACAATGTGGTGGGCAAATGGTCCCTATGTGATGATTTGTCTCAAATGACATCGAAAGCAGACATTCATCAGAGAAAGGTTATTCTCTCAATGTGGTGGGATTTTAAAGGTGTCGTGTTTTTCCAGCTCCTACCAAGGAACCAAACAATTCAAATGTGTACTGCTGGCAATTGGACAGTTTGAACAAATCTATCATCTAGAAATGTCCAGAGCTTGTTAATTGTAAAGGAGTTGTGTTCCATGGCAACTACACAAGACCACACACAAGTTTGATCACCCATCAAAAATTATTGGAGCTTGGATGGGATGTGTTGCCACACCCACTATACTCGCCTGACCTTGCGCTGTCAGACTTCCACTTGTTTTGCTCTCTTCAAAACTCCTTGTGTGGTATAACATTCAATTCAGATGAGGCTGTAAATCAGCACCTTGTTCAGTTTTTCGCAAATAAAGATAGGTCCTTCTATGAACAAGGAATTATGAAGTTCACTGAAAGATGGCAAAATGTTATCAAACAAAACGGGCATTATATCACTGATTGATCTTTGTTCTTTATATAAATAATTGATCTTTGAAAAACATAGACAAAATACATCATGATGTTTCCAACAACCCAATAGTTTGCCCCTTGTTAAAAATATATGTATGTGTTTGTGTATGCATGTATATTGTGTATATTTAATATTATATGCATGTATTACATGCAGCAATTTTATTGTAAATCTCTTAGAAAATAGAAACCAAATATAATTTTGGCTTATGTGATTTTCATAATTATACTTTTTCATAAAAATTGTTTTCTAAAAACTACCAAAAGCTGCAAGTGAAACATGCAATCTAAATTTCTATTTGCATATTTTGACACACAACTTACTCTCAAATTTCTGGAAAGCTGTATTAGAATAAAATATTCATTATCATTCAATAGATAACCTACTTGTGTCTACAATATACTAAACTTCTGAAATTTTTTTTCTGGGTATTCAAAACTGCTTTCACTTGAAATTAAGCAGCAACAATCACATGTTCAAGTATGCCAAATTAAACACTTTACTACATATTATTATAAATAGCATTTTCTATTTTTTAGTTATAATAAGTTTTCATTACTCAAACAAATATCCTTGAAATATATCAAGTAGTATTAGTGACAAATTAAAAGCATATTTAATACACTCAGATATGCCCTATAAAAATCGATGGCGGAATAGACAGATGCTGTGCCGACTGCCTTCCAGGATCACACCAAAATTACAAATAATGTATAAGATATTCAACCTCAGAAGTTCTGTGGACACTAGATGAGCAGAAACTCTAAATGAAGGACTTAAAGAGGAGGCCACATCGAGTTTGGTAGGAGGGGCAGAGACGAGAGTGGGCAAACCCCATGAGGGACACCTCAGTGGTGGGGAGGCTTCTTTGGTTAGGAGAGAGACCCTCCAGCCCCACACTGCACTCACCAGCCCAGGGTTACTTTTCCGGGAAGAGGACTTCTACAATAGCTGCAAGTAGAAAATAGTGAGGACTCTCTTTGCTCAACTCGGTGAGGCTGAGGGCAGCTGAAGAATCAGTGGAGCCGGCAAACCGACTCACTTGCTAGTGAGCACTCACCCTGTTCCTGGTGGAGGGAGTAGCTTTGTGAGCGGGGCCCAGGAGCCTGCAGGAAGGACTGAACTGAGTGCCTTTGGCACGGGAGCTGGAAGTTTTTGGGACCATTGTTCCCCTGGTGTGGAGCTTGCACACGAGTAGTGCACAGGAGGGCGCCATTGTTTCAGGGCTGAGCTCTCCCACAGAGGCTCAGATCTGGGACTACATTGGTCTGCTGGAATTGGTGCAGGAGTGCGTGTGTGCGTGCATGCATGCATGCATGTGCATGCAGCCTTGGATCCCCACCCTCCACACTGCTTGTGCTGCGTAGCCAGGGAAATGCCTGGCAGGTGTGCCCTGACTCCAACAGACAGCTTATTGAGACCCGCAAGTGCGTGACTCACCTTAGGTCCCCGATTTCTTCACTGTGTGTGCCGAGTTGCCTGGGTGGCGATTGGCTATCGGGCTGCTCGGCCTGATCTTCGAGTGGCTGATTGGGACAGGCTGAGACTGGGAGTTTTCCTGGGAATATAGGGCCGCAAGCTGTGTGCCTGCATGATTCGGCTAGGGCTTTTCTGGCGAGTTTGTGTGGGCTGGCAGTCAATGCAGGAATGCATGCTGCTCTGACTTGGTGGGGGCCACTGACCACACCCTGTGGTGCCTTGGGGGCCTGCCCCGCCCACCTAGAGCTGTGTTGCCAGGGGCACCCTGAGCCTCTGGTCCCTGGCCCCTACCTCCACATGCCACAGAGGGTTTTTTGCAGCAGCAGACAGCCCGCAACAACCTGTGAGGATTTTTGTTGGTGACCACAGTTTCAAAGCACACAGCAACTAATTGTGGAAGCTTACTTCAAGTCTAGAGGGAGGTCGGCACATGACGCACTGAGCCCCTCCCCCAAACAGCTGGTGCTGAGTCACCCAGAGTCTCTCTATTGCTGAGCAAGTGATCTGCAGATTACAGTGGGCGGAAAGCACCTCCCCCCTTTTTTATTTTTTTATTTTTCCTTTTTTTTCCTCTTTTTCTCTTTTTTCTTTTTCTTTCTTTTTTTGTCTTTTATTTTCTAGGTGATATAATACATTGAAGCAATCAGAGTGACAGCCAGAATGAAGAAACAAAGTAAAAGATCAGAAGAAACCTCAACAAATGGAACTAAATGAAACAGAGGTATCCATCCTTTCAGAGACAGAGTTTAGAACACTGATGATAAGAATGTTTCAGGAACTTA